>NC_044324.1:36711354-37022754 GCF_007399415.2 Gopherus evgoodei
TCACCAGCTACCTGGAATTTTTTTGCTCTATGTCCATCAACAAACTCTCCTCAAAGATGTACTCCTCTTCCTCATTGTAATTCCAGTTGTTGCAGTATTTTCCAAAGGTCTGCAAACACAGGATAATTGTATGACCTGTATTTGCAATGTTTATGAGAATAGTGCTGAACTCTCTGGGCTCCATGTGTCTGGCAGAGATGGCAGAGATCGAAAAACACTGCAGTTTTGTGGGATGTGCCAGTTTTTAAACAAAAATTATGGGATGTGGAATGTATTATTGAATAGGGAAAGTTGCAGGCTGGAAGCTTAATCCCTCCCCTCCCGAACCTCTCATAAATCTGTGGATGGATAATTACTATCCCACAAAACACTATGAAAATGTCCCAAAAGGCATTGTACTGGACAACAATGCATGGCACCCTGTGATAACTACCCATGGTGCACTGCACTTTACATCAACACAAGCACTCCTGGTGCATATACTCAGCACCCATTGCAAACAGCCAATATGCACATACCCAAAAAATATAAAAACATCAGTGACATCAGTGATGATGTAATCTGGATTGACTAAAGTTTGCAGTGTAGACATGGCTGGTGTCACACTGCTCCTCACAAGTATAGTGTTTCTATAAATAAGGAAATGCTCATAAATAAATACACCTGCAAACTGAAATAACTTATTAGTTCTCATTTAATCTATTCTCTTGACTCTGCAGATTGTTCCCTAGAGTATATTTTCCAGTGATTTGTCTAGTCCAGTTTTAAATTACTCAAGCGAGAGGGCTTTTTTGGGTTTCTTGGAAGATTATTCCACATTTTCACATACTTCAATATTAAGATATTTCTGTCTAGTCATCCTAATTTTTCCGTTGTTCAATTTCTAGATATACCACCTGAGGATTGCTCTACACTTAACATTCAGGTTGACATAGCTAATGCTGACCTACCCCCACCTCCCTGAGTGACATTGCTATGCTGATCTAATCCCTGGGGCAGATGTGGCTAGGTCAATTGAACAAATCTTGTGTTGACTTAGCTATCAACAGCGTGTTCCTACATCTAAAAACTCCTTCTGTTGCTGTAGGCTGCATCTACAATACAGGGTTATACCAGGATAGTTACAGTACCATAACTGTTTGATATAGTCCCTGTAGCGTACAGATGGTCTGAGTTACCCTAAACAAATCCCCTCCCAGTTTGGTGTTCCCAGTCTTCAAACACCTGTAAATTAGTATGCTAGGCAAAGTAAATATGAAAATATTGAAGGACCTTTATGATACAAACTGCTCTGCCAATTTTTTTCAACATCCAATTTGCTCTGTTTAGTATACTGACACAATATAATATAAGAACATAAGGATAGCCATACTGGGTTAGACCAACTATCCATATAGCCCAGTATCTGTCTTCTGACAATGGCAGGTCCTAGATGTTTCACAGGGAATGAACAGAACAGGATAATTATTGAGTAATCCCTCTCCAGTTGTCCAGGCCAAGTTTAGCGATAGCTAGAGCACGTGGTTGCTCCTCTGACCATCTTGGCTAATAGCCATGATGGACCTATCTTCCATGAACTTATCTAATTCTTTTTTTAACCTAATTACATTTTTGGCCTTCAAAACATCCCCTGGCAATGAATTCCACAGGTTGACTGCACATTGTGTGAAGAAGTACTCCCTTCTGTTTGTTTGAAACCTGCTGCCTATTAATTCGTCAAGTGACCCCTCATTCTTGTGTTATGTGAGGGGTAAATAACACTTCCCTATTCATATTCTCCACACTATTCATGGTGGTACCGACCTCTATCATATCCCCCTTAGTTATCTCTTTTCTAAGATGACCAGTCTCAGTCTTTGTAATCTCTCCACATGCCGAATCATTTTTGTTGCCCTTCTCTGTGCTTTTTCCAATTCTAATGTATCTTTTTAAAGAGGATGTGGCCAAAGCTGCATGCACTATTCAAGGTATGGCACTACTATAGATTTACATAGTTGCATGATATTTTCTGTCTTTTTATCTGTCCCTTTCCTAATGGTTCCCAACTTTCTGTTAGTTTTTTGACTGTCACGGCACATTGAACAGATGTTTTCAGAGTGCTATCCACAATGACTCCAGGATCTTTCTGGAGCAGTAACAGCTAATTGAGACCCCAACATTTTGTATGTAGAGTTCGGAGTATTTTTTCCAATGTGCATTACTATGCACATGCCAACACTGAATTTCATCTGCCATTTAGTTGCCAAATCATCCAGTTTAGTGAGATTCTTTGTAACTCGTTGTAGTCAGCTTTCGACTTAACTATATTGAGTAATCTTTTGTATAATCTGCAAGCTTTGCACCTCACTGTTTATGAATAGATTATTTTATGAATATGGAATATGGCACCATGTAATACCTAAACCAGACAGATTAGATTAGACAGAGTTTCAGCACCCAACACCTAAAATAAGGATTCATCTTAGTTCATATTGAAATAAATAAGGATGTGTTTCAATATGAGACAGGCTTGGACAAAAATGTCAAGCATGGTACTTAAAGTCAGCCATGGAAATCCACATTTAGGTACTTGACTAATTTACCTGATTTTTCAGAGATGATGAGCACCCACAACTCCCATTGAAATAAGTATATTTTTTGAAGTGGTACATCCCACAAAAAATAACTTTGTTGATAAAATGATAAGCTCTGAACTGTTTGTACAGTCAGAAGTTAAATATCTATAAGTACCAGAGAAATTGAGGAAACAACCTAGAGAGGCTTTGTGTGACAGCTATTCTTTCATACCACCTCCTTTTGCTAACTCTGGCTATAAGCTTTCAGTGGTCATCAAGATGTATCAAAAACAGAACCTTTTTCATGATCCTTGACAGGCTTTAATGAAGGCCTGCTGATTATAGGCTTTCAGGAACTTCTCTCAGCTCCTGGCATGCTGAGTAAAAGCAGAGCAACTGCCACAAACATATCCAGGTAAAAATAAAACACAGTTATTTTGTATTAGTCAAGGAAATTAACTACTAAATTTCAGAATGTATTACAAAGATTAAGATTATTGAAAACCAGCAAAATCCACACTGACCGGTGAGAAACTAATGCTGTTGAACCTCTGGAGGAAAAATTGAATCACTGGTGAAACTGTAAATATTATTATATTATCTTTGTGGCTATAGTGTGTAAGGACCTGAACATGTTTGTTTCTTCATATGGGCATTTATAAATGTATATAGCCCAGGTTTCCTACCTCTCAGGTGAGTGCTTTAACCACTGGGTTTTAGAGTATTCTAGGGAGGGCTCTCTCAATCTCTCCTGTTCAAACTGTTCCACTTTGTATAAAATACGTAAATGGTAATTGGACCAGAGAGAGAGTGAGAATGACTCAATTGCCCAGTGATTGGCACGGTCACCTGGAAGACCCAGGTTCCTGTCCCTGCTCCAATAATTATTTAAGTATGTCATACAAAGTGGCAGTTTGAACATGAGAGACTGGGAGAGCCCCCAGCCCAAATTATCCTGTCGCCCACTGGTTAAGGTATTTACCTGCAATGGAGGTTCAAGTTCCTAGTCCACATCACGCAGAGTAGGGATTTGAACTCAGGTCTCCCACATCTTGAGTGAATGCTCTATAACTGGATATAAAAGGGGCACCTCATCATCTTCATTTTTATGTGAGACAAGACTAAGTAGCTTAGTGCCTAACTCCAGAAGAGAGCTTAGAGCTGTAAATCCCAAGTGGCGGGATGCACTTCCTGTTAGAAGCAAAGGTCAAACCCCTCTCCTCAGCATCTCCGATTGGCTTGCCAGCTTTTCTAATCTTATGCACCTACCTCTCACCATGCTTGTATATGGATTCTGGGTACCTAACTCAGGACTGTGGACAGCAGGACACAGAAGAGGAGGGCACTGAAACAATGAGTCTGTCTCTTTTGTGGACCTGGCCTGAAGTGATTTGCCCAAGGTTACACAATAGGTCAGTAGCAGAACCAGAATAGAACCGAGGTTTCCTGACTCCCAGTTCAATGCCCAATCCACAAGGCCACACCACCTGTTTTTGCTGTTTGCTTCAAATGTTCATCTCCAGTCCTAGATCAAATCTCACAATTTGTATAGCAACAGTGGATTTTAGAAAGAGAGGGATGGGGAATCAGACTGCTGTCACTCCATAATACAAAAAATCTATGAAAAGGGGCGGGGGAATGGGCATTCTGTTATTACACATTATATGTCTGCAAATCTATTCAAAATTTGGACTTTATAAGCATGTAGGACGAGGAAGAGAAACTCAAGGAATGGGGAATGACACAAACAAACACATTCTCTCTCTCTTTTTTTTTAAGGTTTAAACTAATGGAAAATCCATAAGACTAGAAAGGATCTCATTAGATATACAAATACTTATGCCAAGATGGTTATTTTTCTTTGAGCTTCTGATCATAATCATTGTCCAATATTCTAGCTACATTAACATTTGCTGGAGGACTCATGTAGCTTGAGATGATCCAATATCTGTTTCTTGCTGTAGTAGATAATAGGGCCAAGAAGAAGGGATATTTTAAACACGCCATAGCTGATGTGTCCTACAATATAGAAGCCCAGATAAAACACCAGAGAGTAAGCTGGGCATTTCTTGGGTACTTGCTAGCAAAAGATTAGTTGATTGATTCACTGTCTGCCTATTTTAGTGAGTGACAAAATAATATGAAAGTCAAAAATCAGTATGACAAAGTAAAAGTATTTTGAGGCAACCAGGGACTTTATGGAGACAGAGAGAGTTGAAAATAGACAGATCATACAAGAAGATTCAGTAACAATATCATTCAAGACCTTTAAAATTGAACAAGAAATATATGTATTAATAAAACATGTATTTCTTCTGCTCTCTTTTTAGTTGCCCTTACAGTCTGAAACTACAGCAGGTGAAAAAAAGAAAATTAAACATAAGTTAGGATTTCTTTTTAAGTATCCTGTTGCAGGAACCAAGGAAAGAAAGGACAGTTTAACCCAAAGGAAAATCAGAATGTCAATATAAAAAAATAAAAATAAGCAATTTTAAAGCAAATGAGATCACAGTTGGAGATGCCAGCATAGGAGGAAAGTGTGGCTTAGTAGATAAAGCATTGGTTTGGGATTTGATTTCTATTTTCACCTTTGCTACTGATTCTCTGTGTGTCCTTGGGCCAGTTACTTCCCATATTTCCACATCTGTGGATGAAAGGAACTTTACTATTTTGTTAACAACCTCCTCTCACACGGTGCCATTTCCTCAGCCATGAGGCAGGAAAATCTACCGTAATGCTAACTGGCAGATGGATTAAAACTATTTTAAAACTGCCAACAGAAGAGCAAAGCAACCCAACAACTAACTAAACTAATTAGGACAAAAAAATTACCTCAGAGATGTAATAATTTTTAAAGGAGGCATCACACCATAGAGCAGAATTCCACCTCGCAGCCTGTGGTGGTAAGAGGGAACTGAGTGATGGCTGGGCCTGCCTCCCCTCATATGCCTTTGGGTGGAGAGACACTGCAAACAAAAACTTCTCAACTCACATGCATGAGGCCCACATACACCAGAAGTGGGGCTACACAGACAATCTTTAAAGAAAAACAAGCTCAGTTCACTTCACAACGGGCCAAATTTACAATAGGGTAAGTGGGTGCAAACTCTATTGAGTTCAAGGAATTTGTATCAGCTTGCAGTCCAGAATTTGACCTCATGAATGTAACAGAGAACAAATACATATATACTTTTAAAAGTTTCATTTCCAGCACCCAGGCTGAATGAAAGACTGAGAAATGCTAGCAGAAGAAAAGCTGCCACCTGCACCCCACAAATCACAAATCATGCATCTGACAAAGTGGGTGTTCACCCACGAAAGCTCATGCTCCTATATGTCTGTTAGTCTATAAGGTGCCACAGGACTCTTTTCTGCTTTTACAGATCCAGACTAACACGGCTACCCCTCTGATACTTGCCACAAATCACTGAGTATGTTAGACTCAACCAAACCTCATGAAAAACACATTGCATATCTTTAATCATTTTTATACTAAGGCAGTGAGACCACTGGGCAGGCAGAAGGTAGCTTTATTTTTTAACCCACACAATTGTAGGCTCCGAAGCACAGGAAGTGTCTAACTCTGTTCAAAGCAAAGTAGATGTAGAAAGACTTTTGAAGCAGTATTGGCATAGTTTGAAGTGAGGTGAATGCCTAGAGATAGAGTGAGACATGATAGAGTATGAAAAATCCGCACAAATCAGCACAAGAGTTGTAACTGATCTAACAAACAAAAGACAGCCTCAACATTTTAAGAACTTTAAGGGTATCACTCATTAAGGATCAGTTAATGGCATAGCTGACAAGTTTTATTAAGACTTTTGTGTACTATGTTATGCAAATTAGTATTTATATATTTTATAATTAATGTGATCATAAGCTTCAGCTTATAATGAACACACCGTGCTGCAAGCAATGGATGGTACAGGATGTGAAATTGCTCTAAACTTGGCAGTGAGGGACAGATGTGAGGGAGTCTGAAGTGACTGCTAGGCCATTTGAACAGGTAAGTACCAGAAGATATCTGGATTGTGTAGATGGATGGATGGTGGACAGCACTGGGATTTCTGGAGGAAAGAAGGTGGATGAGTGAGTTCTGGAGGGTATCTGGAAATCCTGATGTGTTTCTGGGGCGGGAAGGTGCTGTACACCTGCAGGGGAGGTACTGGACACCTGCAGGGAAGTTGAGGACTAGGTGTGGGTGCCTGTGGGAATCTGGCTGTTAGAGGGACATATGGTGGTGGGAAGAAGCTAGGGGCTGAAGGGGTTTTCTGGGAGAACTAAAAAGGCTGTCTGGCAGAGCTTGGGTTGGCGGGTGTCTTGTCTAGGAGGAAGCTGGGAGAACTTGGCATCAGTGCTGGACCCCACCTCTGTTTTTGTGGCTGCAGCTGTTGCTTACCCCTCTTCTACACTACTCCTTCTCCACTAAGATCCAGCAAGGGGAGAAGTGAGGGAAATAGAGGCCGTGATTGCAGCCATTCCAGTAGCTCAACAGAATGCCTTGTAACATAGCTGGTTTGCAGGAATGCAGACAGAGTTGCCAAATGCATGTGTGTCTCATGAGATATGCAATGGAGAGCTGTGTGAGTAACTGGTTCTTTGGTTCATTAGTAAATCTGAAAAATAGTAAGTACAAAAAGTTTCATGTCAACCCCAAATTTTTTTTTTTATTTTGGAAAATCAAAAAAAATCAAAAAATGTTATTTGGAGTCAAACAAAACCTTAATTTTGTTTCAAGGCTTTTTAAAAATTGTAAAATAAAATTGAAGGATTTTCTGAAAAGAAAAGTAATTCAGAATTTTAAAAAATAAAGATTTCATTTTAAAATTATGAAATAAAATGTTGACTTATTAAATGTTGGGGTAAGTTTTGACATGAACAATTTTGTGAAATTGACAAAAAGTCACAAAACATTTTGGTGTAGTAAAATCTGCAATTTTGCCAAAAAAAACCTTCCTATAGAAAAATTTCTCTGAGTGCTACTATAATAGTTAATGGCAATTTGAATAGATCAAACTGTTTGTTGCAAAGAGTTCATTCTTTGGATGCGGCCTTTTACTGTTCAAGAATTATGTAAACCTGTTGTAATTTTGACAATCGTGAGTTTGTTATACATGATTGCCCTATGTGTTGTTTTATTATGAACCTATATTGTGCCTTACAATATTTCATTCCGAATTTGATATTTTGTCTATGTGATTGGTCACTTAGGCCAGGGAAGGAGCCCTTTTAGGATATACTTAGGAGTTAAGCAAACCCTATCTGCACAAGAAGGAACATTAAATTTGGCCATGTATCTGGACTCTAAATTGAAAAATTGCTGGGTTCTCTCTTAACAGAGAAAGAGAAACAAGATTTGTTATCTGTTCAGAATCTTTACATTGAATTTCCTCCCACTGCATTCCCACCAAGTAAATATGTTTATGTATAGCAAGGATGGGTTAACATTTCTGGCACAAATAATTAATGCACAATCACCCTCATTCCCAAATGAACGTGCTTATTTGTACATAATATTTGCAGTATTAAAATCTCCTTGCCAAATGGGACACTTTTCTCCACAGGGAATTCTTTCATAATAGTTAATGGAAAAAATAAACTAAATGTTGAGTAGTTTCATTATTATTATTATTATTATTATTATTATTGCAACTATTAGGCACATCTATACAGTTCAGTTTAATAATTTCCCAATTTCTCAGACTCCGAGGGCTTTTTAACATGATACATCACTTGTTCTAGTAAGGGAAAGACTAGGATCAACAGGCTCATACTTGACATGAAAATTTGTTGAGTGGAAATACAAAAAGCATTACATAAAACAGACAGATAGTACAGGAGACAATGAAATGGGAAAAGGGAACATCCTTTCATTTTCAATCCTGCAGATTAGAGATAAAATACCAGGCACATTAAATGTTCACAGTAATTTCACACTCTTCTCAACAAATGATTTCTATCATTAAATCTCAGGGGTGTGGTCCGAGATTGAATGCATTTAGTATATTACAAGTACAACCTCCTTCATTCCCCCTCAAGAAAGCTAGTAGTATTTAGAGATAAGACAAGACAAACATTCACCGTCTTGACCTAGGACAGCAGAGCCAGCCCCTGCCCATTAACTACGATTCCTGATAGGCTCTACAACAGTGACTACCATAGCCCTCTGGTGCCATTTCCCAGCATGCTTGGAGTCAGTGCTGGGGACAGAATGGACCAGAAACTGAGGCCATAAGGATGCTTCTGCATGGGGCGATCTAGCAAGCAGCTTGCTGGGCTAACGATGAATCAAGGCTGCTCAGCGCCACAGTGGGAGGGGACAGCTTGACTCAGAGGCAATGGGACTGGATTTTGTTTCAGTTTTGAGCTTTGAGTTTGGGATCTGAGGGAAACAGAACAGCTGAGGGAGTCTCTGCTTAACTCCCCTTCCCCACAAAAGGAGCCTTTGAATTGCTGTGAGACATAGTGTATGGGTCCGGTACTTCCAGCCCTGTTGCAGACCAGCATCGACAGTAGCAGAGATCTGACCCAGCACTGGCTACCAAGAGCCAGCCAAGACCCCCACAGGACTCTAGATCAGGGAGCCAGGAGAAGTCTTTACCCTACTCAGGGGAGAAACCTCAGGAAGGGGACTCTATTTTTGTTTAAACCAGCTAATGTTCACAGCGCTGCAGCACTCATCTCCGGGCTCGTTCCCAGTGTTCTATCTGCCTGAGAAGGTGCCAGGGAGGGAGAAGGTGCCAGCGGGGCTGGGAAGAGTGGGGAGTGTTTGGAGGTGGGAAATTTGTTTATGTTTTAGTGCTTATTAGTTAATCTTTGACCTTTCCTTCCCCACACTCTATTTTCTTGCTCCCAGTAAAGTCCACCTTTCATTTATTATTATTACTGCATGTAGCATTTCTTTGCTGAGGTTTGTGTTGATGTACTTTACTGTTTCTTGTGTGCTGGGTTTTATACTCCTTGCCAGCAGTGATTTGCCAAGTGAGAACACCCCATGTGTCTCAGGCACAGGAAGTAGAGAGGCACCAGGCATCACAAGAAAGAACTCAGGACCCAACCCATGTGAGGAGAAGGAAGAAGCCACTCCAAGGAGTAAGCACCAGAGAGAAGGTTTAAGCCACAATGTCTGTTTCTAACTCACACCTTCAAAAATCTGAAGTGAATCTCTTTTCTGATACAACATTGTACATATTGTAAACATCACAACCTGAACCTCCTACACAATGCAATGCTATCCTATTATGTGCGTTATTTTGTATTGTCTTCCTATATTACACAGTAGAACTTACATTCCAAGATTTAGATAATTTTATGCCACTATAGCACCTGCAGTAAATGTTGACAATTGTGAAAATATATGCCTTAAGTCAGATGGCAGCACTTTACTTTACAAAGACTTTGGGAAAAATCAAAGACTCAAAAAAGTCCATAGAAATGCTTATGGGACATGGAGAATTTACAAACACTGAGGCACATATTACCTCTATTTGTATACACTACTTGAAACTGGAATAATTATTTAGCTATAGGTAGCAATGAGACACAGCATGGAAGTATTTTGAAAGTGGTGTCAGCTCTATTGCTGACCCTCTTCAATATTTCTTATTTTTATGACATGCTGCTTATATGAATAGATGAGCCAAAACAAATTAATCTCTGAAACATCATGGTTCAGCTACAATGGCACCTGCATCTGAACCATCCCAAATTTTGAGTTTGGTTTTGCAAAAACATTAGCCTATGGCATTTTACAAAACCCCAAACAAAACACCGTATCTTCGCCTATGCTCATCTATAACATAAGGATTCAATACTCAAGAGGAACTAGTAATGGACTATATTCACAGTGGAAAACAAAGTAAGTACTGAATTTTGTATCAAGATATGTCTTGTCTTGTATGTCTATTTTTCACTGAAACTTTTAAAATTTAATAGACTGGATACAGATACCAGACACTTCAAAAATAGATATGTATGAATTGCATAGCTGGATTTATGAACTGGATTTTTACTACCTGCTATGTTTACTTTTGAAATTGACTCAACCTTCAGTGTCTGACATACTTTAATATGCTGAGATTTAAGTGTAAAATACATTGTTCTTAGTGATAGTTTATTTACATATAAGTCCAAATGTGATTGTTTTCGTTTCCTACTCTGCATGCTATCTTTGAACCTATGAGATGTTCTCTGTTTCCAAGCATTGTATAGGAGAACATAATACATTATGGGCTTAATTTTGCCTTGAAAACACAGCCCTGCATTGGAAAACATGATGAGGAATGTTGCCCAAAACAGTCCTTGAGGAGCAATCACTTTACCACCCTTCCTCCCTGTTCCATTTGAGGTGCTAACCAGCAGAAAGCCTAGTGCTCAGGAGATAACGTGTCCCCTGCATTTGCACAGAGGCCTTAGGGATAGGGGAAAAGTGATTCCTTGCATCCAATCTTCCTTTTTGCACCACAGAGTGCTCCAGGCACAATCTGATCTTCTGTTTAGCCTTTTCATCGCTGACAAATTTAGGGTAATTCACACTAGTGACATACTCCTACCCATTATTAGGCTGTAAATAATTTAACCACTAAGCAAAGACACCCAGGTACCAGATACCCCTGTGAATATAGGTCTGTAAATATATCTGTTGAATGCACAATGGCAGTCTAAAAGGTAAACAATGTTAGGCTGCTTAAGGAACGGGATAGAAAAATAAAGGAACCGAAAAAGTATTAGGCTACTGCAATGCACTTTACATGGGGCTTCTAACAGGATGACAGTCATCCAAGTGCTCCTCATGTCCAGAGAACACTAAGCAGCACCCTGCCTTAGTTTCCCTTCTTGGACTCCACAAGAACTCCACATTGCTCTCCCAAAGGTAATCAAAACACTCCCCTTCTAGGTCAAGTGTATTTAGTCCTTATATACATTAGCCCTCCAAGCTCCCATTCCAGTTTAGTGTCTCTTTTCCCAGACCTCCTTCCAGGTGCCGGTCACAGTTCAATGTAACTCTCTCACCAATCAGGAGTTTGGACAGTTCCTTTACTCTCTGCATGCCCCCCCTGGCCTTTCCCTTATAATTAGTGTGATTGGGTCACGTGACCCATCAGTCACATGCTGTTCCTTTTCCCCATCTGGGGAAATGAGTTAAGCTTGTTCGAGGTGGACTGAGACCCATTTCCCCTGAAAGCTATGTCTACACTGCACCTGTGATCAAGTCTCCCAGTCTGGGTAGACAGACTCATGCTAGCAGGGCTCAAGCTAGTGCACTAAAAATAGCAGCATGGATGTTGTGACTCAGGTTGCAGCGTGGGCTTTCAAGCCTAAGGGGCAGTCATGCTGTGGCAGGACTTTAAAACCACCCAGACACTGTAGCAGAGCTGAATGTGACAGCCATCGATAAGTGGAAATTTTTGTTGCAAGCATGTTCAACCAGTGCTCCATAATCAGCACTGACTGGTTGTGAGTCTCGAGGTGAGGTTTCAAGGTGTTGATTTTGAACTATAAAGTCCTCAGTGGATTAGGACATAACTACCTGATTGGCTGTCTCTCTTCCTGTGCCATATTGCCACAGAAAAGCTCAACAGAGGAGCTAGAGCCCTGCTGGTATAAATGAGAAGACACTGACGCAGGGTGTTCTCTATGCATCTGCCTAGGCAAATATGTTTCTACTTACTATTTGTAGATATGCAGAAGCAGGGCTGTGTATTGTTTCACTCTACATTTACTGCACCCCTCTTATGCAAAAGCACATAAGCTGTGATGCTCAGGAAGAAAAAGAATAATAATGCAGGCTCTAGCTGTACTGTTCCTAATACTGTATCTAGCTAGTGCTGTACGAAGCCAGTGATCTCAGCCAGCAAGTTTATATCTAGCACTGATGTGAAGTAACTGGAAATAACCTATGCAGCAGTCCAATATCTGACAGTTCTTAACTGTCTTTTGTGCAGTACCTAATTGCTGGATAGCACTGCCACTAGTAGGAAACAGAGCAACGGCAGTCAGATTGTGGCATGTACTGATGACTCAGTATGTGTTAAGAGCTCTTATTGTCAAAGAAAAGCTGCTGTTCACTTAGTGAATAGGTCTGCAGTCCATTATGACTGAAGAATCAGTTTTGAATTCCCACTGTGGCTGTTCCCTTTACATTCATGTGCACTTGTTCTATATATCAAAGTGGAGGAATCTACGATCAACATCAAGCAATTTCTGGGTAGCAGCTAGTGGAGTGTGAGATGCTGTCAGTTGGCTGTACTGAATCACATGGAGAAGATGATGGCCATTTCCACTCCTTCTGCTGGCCTTTCATTGACTGCTTTCATACTGGCACATGCAGCTACATAGAGAGATTCAACAACAGCACCAGTTATGGAACAGAAGAGATGTTTTTGTTGCTAAGTTACACGCCTTTGCTTGTAAACAACTCTGCATCTTACTTGTGTATTAGTACTGAACTGGTAACCTGGTCTACAGGGTTATACAAATGATACCAGAGGTGAAAGGTTAATCCATGAATATAATGGAGTAGAAAATGTAGGCCTTTTTGTATTTTTATGCAGTAAGAAAGGAATCCTAGGCTCAGACCATACATTGTACGTGCATACCCCTACTTTAAAAAAGGCACACTTGAGTTTGTGGGGTAAATTGCACCACATTCAACACCTCCCCTTCCCTAGTGTGTTAATAACCCCTTTAAATAAAAGTTCAAAGGAAGTTTTACTGAATATGGTTTCCATGGCGGCTGTTGAGTAACATTCCAAAGTCTCCAATTCTGTCCAAACCCAAAGCTTCACCTTGAAGCAAAGCCCCAGTTATTCCATTATTAGCTGAGATAATAGAAAGTGGTAGATGACTCTCCCTTCTCAGAATAAATATTTAAACCCTTCTTAATTAAACATCTCCCTTTGACTTTAGTCTGGGAGAAGATAAGGTGAATGGCAGTGAGTTCTTATGACGATTACATGGACCGAGACTCAGCAACTGTGAAGATCCCAGTTCTTGCGGCTGGCAACGTTACTAAGAGTAAACACATATCATGAACTATTTCAGATACATGCCAAATTACTTACATTACTTGTGGGGGCGGGGAGAGGAACACAAATAGGGAAAATCTAAATTGGGACTTTCTTTCTCTCTACCCTTATCAGTTACTTTTCCTAATGCTTCCATAATCAGCAGCAATTGTCAGCCCTCTAACAGTAAATCCAACAACTGAAAAGTGATTGTTAGCAAATACTGTGATTTTTCCAGGTGTCCTTTGCATCCCACTAGAACATGCTAATAAGTAATATTTATCTTACATTCAAGGAAATAGGAAACAATGACAAAAAGTAGACAAAGAGAAATGTAGATTATAAACAACAGATGAGGAGAGAATCTAATTCACACACAGAAATACATGTTTGTTTGTTTTTAAATGAGACTCAAAGTAGCTATGGGTGGATATAGAATGCAAAAATGAGTAGAGAACAGAGAACCTGGAGGTGCCCTGTTCTGCTTTCCACTTCCATGAATGGAACACTGAGCTTAGAGTCGAACTCAGGAGCTGTTGGTTTACGGCACCCTGCTAGGCCTGCCCATGCTGCTTAATTTTAAACATGTAAGCCCTTAAATACTTTTATAGTTACTTTTACTGAAAAGGAAGATCTCCAGATTTTTTGCTTTGCAATGATATGGTGCAAGGTAACATTATATATATAGATAGATATAGATAGATACACCTCTACTTTGATATAATACGACCCAATATAACACGAGTTCGGATATAACGTGGTAAAGCAGTGCTCTGGGGGGGGGAGGGCGCGGGGATGTGCACTCTGGTGGATCATAGCAAGTTTGATATAACACAGTTTCACATATAACACGGTAAGATTTTTTGGCTCCTGAGGACAGCGTTATATTGAGGTAGAGGTGTATATATATTGAGACAATTTTTGCTCTGTGTGTGTGTGTGTATGTACACATGCACAAACATTGCAAGATTTGGCCTCAATCCTGAATTGCTGCAGTTGTGATTCACTATGTTAGACACCGTGAAGCAGATTGGCATTCTTATTTTAGGGCCAGATTTCTCTATCTTCATGGTACTATACGCACTGTAATATTCTACTCAATGTGAGTAAGGGTGGCAGCATGCAGCCCTCACAGTAGTCACTAAATTGACCATTAACTTCCTTTTCTATGCAGCCCTGAGCAGAGGACTGTGAAACATTAGAAAATGACTGCAAATGAATGTAGTAAAACTCAACCATCAAGTTTACCATGCTTATTATAATGCTATTTTAAAATAAAATAGCAGCACTAGCAGTGCAATAATAAGCTTTACATTTCCCAGCATTTATTCATTTTTGCGGCCATTAGATATTTAAAATACAAGGGATAAAGGGAAAAAAGACAAAAGTAAGTCTTATAAAATAAGAAAGCAGAAAAGAATTATTAGTGCAGAAAAACCTGCTCATCTTTAACAAAAAAGATTAGCAAATAAAAAAATTAAGGAGAATCAGCATGAAATTTGACCACAGTGTGATGGTTGGGTACATTATCTATCATGAAGAGAAATTAAAACATAACAAAGTATTATAAGCAAGAACCTTCTGCTGAAAATGTATTAAATTTTACCTGCTCCATCCAAGTGTAAACAAGTCTCAGTGATCTGACTCCTACATTTTCCTTTATGGCAAGTATAAAGCCCTGAAGTGCGCTAGCAATTAGAGCTGTGAAGAAAGAGAAAAATAAAAAAAAAAGGGGGAGGACAGGTTCTCTCTCAAGAAAGAACGTTCACAGCTCTGAACACAAAAAGTAATTGCTAGCTGAGCAGAGTCTTGTATTTTCAGCTTCACATGAAACAAAGAAACAAAGAAAAAACATTACACCTTTGATGGTCTCCTATTTGTTTCATATTTAGACCTCTTGTAAGTAAAAGCAAATCCAAATCCATGATAATTTGCATCATCAACTCCTGATTAGTAATTTTCTCCTTGAAGTCTTTCACGGGATTATTTTCATGGTTCTGGGTTTTTTTTTAACATGAGACAATGGCAGTTTATATACAGTTACACAGTCAAGTCCCATTCAGCAAAGTAGACGTGCTTACCTTTAAAAAGATGATTAAGCTCCATTGACTTCAATATGTTTAAGTGCATTGCTTCAGTTTTTCCCTAACACTGGGGATTAGATCTGGAAGGAGTTGGTGGACATGATCCTCAGATGATGAAAATCAGCTTTTACTTTAATTATGGTGTCCTGCTATACACTAAGGGTACATCTATACTACCCCCCGGATCTGCAGGTAGCATTCGATGTATCGAGATGGATTTATCGCGTCTCATCTGGATGCGATAAATCGATCCGCTAATCGATGACCGGACTCCACCTGAGCAGAAGGAGTAAACGCAGTCGACAGGGGCGCAGCAGCAGTCGACTCGCCGCCATGAGGATGGACAGGTAAGTCGAACTAAGATATTTCGACTTCAGCTATGCAAAGAGGGTAGCTGAAGTTGCAAATCTTAGTTCAAAACTCTCCCCTCCCCCCCGCAGTGTAGACCAACCCTAAGAATTTGAACCTATACTCCAGGGGTCTGCAACCTTTCAGAAGTGGTGTGCCAAGTCTTCATTTAGTCACTCTAATTTAAGGTTTAACGTGCCAGTCATACATTGTAACATTTTTAGAAGGTCTCTTTCTATAAGTCTATAATATATAACTAAACTATTGTTGTATGTAAAATGAATAAGGTTTTTAAAATGTTTAAGAAACTTCATTTAAAATTAAATTAAAATGCAGAGCCCCCTGTACCGGTGGCCAGGACCCGGGCAGTGTGAGTGCCACTGAAAATCAGCTCGCGTGCTGCCTTCGGCACCCATGCCATAGGTTGCCTATCCCTGCTATGCTCAAAGCTCCCATACACTTTAACGATGCAGATTCAGGGCCAAACTGAAAAGCTGATCCTATATACTGTATTACTATAGTGTGCAGTTATAATATATCATGAAGTAAAGATTTTTTGATAAGCTGTTTCTTAAGTGCAGAATATTTTTAACACTTCATTTACTGAATTTAAACATCAATTATCTATAAAATGACAGAAGATTTGAGAACCTACCAAAAACCGAATCTGTGTTCATACAAGTATACTACGATAACAAACCTTCCCCCTAAAGTCCAACAAAACTAAATGACACAAAATGTTCTGTAAAGTAGCACAATTAAAGTATATGCATGTACAGACAAAAGTTTTCCAGCATAGTTGTAAAAGTGCAATTAGAAACGAACAAAAGTCAAAAGATAATATAATCAAAAGTCAAAACTCTGACTGAGGAAGTGGGTATTCACCCACGAAAGCTCATGCTCCAAAACGTCTGTTAGTCTATAAGGTGCCACAGGATTCTTTGCTGCTTTTAGTTCTCTGATAATCTGTAACAGCTAAAAACAGAAGTCTTGCAATAAGGGTAAATTCAAGTAACCTATTATCCTTAATGCAAGGCAGGCTTCTTTTGATTTGTTTGGGACCCAGTTAGGCACATGGCAAATACCTTGTAGCAGGGGATGGAGCAGAGTTGCACCATCTGGGCAGGAGCAACAGTACATTCTTCCTTCTCTACCCAACTCACTCATTCTTCCTACTATCCTTCATGGTGTGCAGCATACTCCACTCAGCATGGCTGGCTGGAACATTGTGGGTGGAGGGGCAACCAAACAGAGGGATGTCTCTGCCTCCTCTCCCATTGGCTGCCCCTGAGGGAGCTGGGAAAGAACAGTCCCTGGGATCCCCTGAGAGTGGGGCCTGGGATTCTTCCCTATCCTTATATAGGCTGCTCAAAGGGAGGAAGGGAGCACCTATGTAAGGACCAGGCAGATTTCCACAATATGTAAATAAATAAGAGTAACCCTTTCTGGAGCTCTAAGGGCCTCTTCCTACATATTCAGACCGCCTCCCCCACCCCCCAAAAATAATAATATATTAGAACAAACAAAAATAAACCCAGAAGCCCCCTCTGAAACAGGAAGAAAAATAAAAACTACCCCAAATAGAAATCTCAGCTTTCTGAAAAAAAAACCCTAGTGCTCAGTTCATCCCTCCCGTCCCGAAAGACTGGGGAAAGAGATGGACTCTGCAGAATGCTATAAATAGCAGCATATTTGGGAACCTAGAGCTGAAGACCCTTCACAGAGAGCACCTGCCCACTGCTCTTTTTCTTTTGAAATGGAGCCGCACCAGTTGAACACTTCCAGTGACTGCAGGTGTGGCAATATTGCATCGGAAAAGAGTCTCAGAAATAAGAAAGTTCCAAGTCATTTATGACTTTGCAGGTCAAAACTCAGCACTTAGGCTGCATCCAGGAACCAATGGGCAGCCAGTGTAGAACACTGCACTCGAATTTGTTAATGTGGCTTCAGTTTCCAACTTTAATGAAGGTGCAGCCCCATGTAAGCTGTGTTGCTGTTTAATCCTGGATCACAATAGTAAGGTTTACACCTGAAAGAATCAGTTAAAACTTCCTGGCCTGACAGATGAAAAGGAGCCCACTGGATCACTGTGGTTATACGATTATCTGACTGCAGCTAGGGGATCCTACAACACCCTTAGCCTGTGACGTTTCATAACAAATGATGGGCATACACCTTCAATGAAAAGGGCAGATATATTTTATAGTGCTTTCAGCCACCTATCCCTCATCCAGGCCCCAATCTCTACCAAATCTCAGGAACATCACTCAAGAGAACTGGCTGGATGGGATGGGAGACACAGTGCGATGTCACCAATGTACTGTAAAATACATAGCTCATTCCTCATCAGCCACCTCCCAAATCCCCTGTATGCCCAATGACCAAGTTGGGGTGTACGGTGGTGGAGGAAGGGACAAGATGGAACCTCTGAACCCCTCAGTCCTCTGGCACTTACAATCTTATCAGAGAACCCTCTAGCCTGAACATCAATTGTATATAAACTATCCTCCAGGATTTCTTCAAGAAAGAGAAATGAAGGCACTGAAATGCGGTTCCCATCTACACAAACTAGGGTTCATAGGTGTCGGTGATAGTTCATGATAAAAAGTACAAGAGGCAGTTAAAAGATCTTAAAGTATTAGTATGGACACCTGAACTTTATCCCTCACCAGGAAATGGTCTTCTGAAAATGCTACCACAGCAGTCTTTAAGCTGTTCCCAGGTCTGTGTAATGATAATCGGTTGGCTAGGTTGAAATGGGTTGGACAAAGAGGAACTATAATGGGCTTCATCAGGAAGTTGCACACAATGCACAGTTCACTTGTGGAACTCATTGCTGGTGATACTGTGAAGGTCAAAAGTATATCTGGGTTAAAAAAATAAGATAAGTTCATGGAGGATCGGTCAATCAGTGTCCATTATTCAAGACAGTCAGGAATGCAACCCCAAGATAGCCAGGAATGCTCTGGGTGTCTCTAAACCTCCAACTGCCAGAAGGTGGTACTGGATGTGAGGAAATGGATCATGTAATAGTTGCCCTGTTCTGTTCATTTCCTCTGAAGCATCTGGTACTGGACACTGTTAGAAGACAGTAAACAGAGCTAGATGGACCATTTATCTGACCCAGTATGGCCGTTCTTAGGAAGTAAAGCTCTAGCCCAGTGCTTCACTTTCCAGTCCTCAGGATGGTTTCTCTGCAGTTTGAGATCCAATTTGGAACTAGTAAAAACAGTCAGGATCCTTTTTCTTGATTCAAACACCCATCAAATGTGGAAATATTTGGCTCCTGATCCAATTATGACTATTGTTGTTTCTTAGCTTTGAGTTGCACCCAGCAATATTTGCAGCTGGTACAAATCTCATATTTTCTTTATGAAGATGTCACTTCTGTGCCAAAAACTGAGCCAACTTTTAGGCAACACAATACTTCTAAGTTGTATAAAAAGGGGAGACAGACAATAACAAGAAATAGAATTATATATTTATTGAAATCTTTCATATTCTAGAAGAATGGAGGAAACAAACAATGGGTTCTCTTTCCTTAAAATTCTTCCTTTTACCTAAAAGTTTTCATACACATTGAGTACCAGGTATGTCACATGTTGGCTACAGAATATAACCATTTTTTTTAAGATTGCTTTATTGTACTTCAAAGCAAAATAAAATAAGCAAGAAGATTACATCTCCTTGTCAAGTGTCAGCTGAAGGAAATTAACCAAAGATTGTGAATGTGTCCATTAAATAAAATCTGGTTCCCTTCCCCTTTTTTACCCTGCATCCTGTGTTAGTCATCTTCCACTTATTATTTGTATTACAGTTGCCTCTAGAAACCCAAACTCAATTTGAGATCCTATCATACTAAGCACTGAAGATAGTCTTAGAAAGAATTAGTCCTTGCTTTGATGATCTTCTCATCTAAACAGAGAAGACTGAGAAATGTCAGGAGAAAGAATAGCAAAGAATCCTGTGGCACCTTATAGACTAACAGACATTTTGGAGCATGAGCTTTCGTGGGTGAATACCCACTTCCTCAGATGCATGTCTGCATCTGATGAGGTGCAAAGGGATTGCACATGCATCTGAGGAAGTGGGTATTCACCCACGAAAGCTCATGCTCCAAAACGTCTGTTAGTCTATAAGGTGCCACAGGATTCTTTGCTGCTTTTACAGATCCAGACTAACACGGCTACCCTCTGATACTTGAGGAGAAAGAATGTATTATTATCCCCAGTTTACAGGGAAATTTTCAACAGTTCCTCTGTGATCTGAAATAATAATTGCTATTGACTTTCGGGGGCATTTGTGCTGCTGAAACAGTTTTTAAAATGGTACCCTGTATAGGATACTGAAGAACATGCTAGAAATCCGTAACAGAGGAGGAACTGAATTTAGATTGCCTGAGTCCCAAATCAGTGCCGTAACCACAAGACCATCATCCCCTTATAACAATGCATTGACCGCACCTGAAAGTAGAAGACTCAGGGCTGGTGTCCACTATGGAGAGATCGATGCTGCTGCCATTGATGCTGCTGCCTCCAGTCGACCCTGGTACTCCAGCTCTCCAAGAAGAGCAAGGAAAATCTACCAGAGAGTGTCTCCTGTCGACTCAGCACTGTGAAGACATCGAGATAAGTCAACCTAAGCTACATTGACTCCAGCTACGTGAATAACGTAGTTGGAGTAGCGAACTTAAGTCAACTTACCCCCATAGTGAAGACAAGCCCTCTGGAAAGCTATTGAGGTGATGTTTCCATTTTTGGCTGGCAAGTGTAATTTAGAGCAGCCTTCAGGCTGCACACCATCAGAGTCTCCCCCTACACTAGGCTGATCCTCAACTGTCTGGCCATGCCTGCTTTAGGTCCATAATTTGCCAGCAATGAGGTGCAAAGGGATTGCACAGCAGAAAAGAATCAAGGCCATTAATTTGTAAGTCTTCAGATAGCAAATATAAAGAAGCCTCTATTACAGAGATACTAATTTGCCATGTTTCCTTATCACACACTGCCTGTGACAAATGTTAGGGCACTGGCCCAAATACAGCCCTGCTGTATGTGGACAGAGCTTCATTGACTACACTTACATCAGGGCTGAATTTGGCCTGCTGAATTTTAGCTATTAAACAGAGAATTAGCTTTGTACTCCATGTGGTTGTGCTGCTTGTTGGTCTAACACTTACAAAACACTCTGGTCAGAGATGCCAGATGCAGATCCAGGTGGCAGTGAACATGCAGGCTCATTTTCATTAATACCCTTGCCAATAACAGAATGATCTTAAGCAGCATGGATCACACTAAAGCCCTTGTTGAATTGTACTGTTAGTTCCAGCTTCCAGGAACATAATAATTCTGATTATTGGAAAAAGAACATTTGAGCTGGAGTTAATTCTATTCAGGTTTAGATGCTAAAACTGTAACCTGATTTTAGTGCACTGGGGATTGTATGGTACCTTCATAACAGGGCGAAGTAATTATTTGAGCAGTTTGTTCAAATAGCATGTGGCAGTGTTGGTGTAAGGAGGAAATTTTGTTAATCCTATAACATGTCTAAACAGCTGCCCACACCTGGAGTAACAATTGTTTTGCTTATTGCTGAAAGCAGCTGTAAAGCCTTTGTAGCAGCCTTACCACAACTAACAGACCAGGAGGGGAGGGGGCATCATGAATGATCTTGAGGCATAAACTTGACCTGTGCCCTCCTGACCTGAATTTTTCTGAAGCATGTGGTTTGCAAGATGTAAAGTCTGGAAATAGTTAATTACTGCTAGGTGAAATATAGCTGGTTAACTGATGGAAAATGACAGGTTGAAAAACTCCACACTTAGCTTCTGTTTTGTTGTTTCTTATGATGAACAAGTTCATAGAATATCAGGGTTGGAAGGGACCTCAGGAGGTCATCTAGTCCAACTCCCTGCTCAAAGCAGGACCAATCCCCAGACAGATTTTTTGCCCCAAATACCTGAATGGCCCCCTGTCATAACCTTAGTCCCAAATCTGGACCTTAGCATCCAAAATATGGGGGTTAGTATGAAAACCTCCAAGCTTAGCTGCCAGCTTGGACCTGGTACTTGCTGCCACCACCCAAAAAATTAGAGTGTTTTGGGGCACTCTGGTCCCCCTGAAAAACCTTCCCTGGGGACCCCAAGACCCAAATCCCTTGAGTCTCACAACAAAGGGAAATAATCCTTTTTCCCTTCCCCTCTCCAGGTGCTCCTGGAGAGATACACAGACACAAGCTCTGTGAATCCAAACAGAGTGACTTGCCCTCTCCGTTTCCAATCCTGGAAACAAAAGTACTTTCCTCTTCACCCAGAGGAAATGCAAAATCAGGCTAGCCAATTCACCACACACACCGATCTCCCCTGATTTCTTCCTCCCACCAATTCCCTGGTGAGTACAGACTCAATTTCCCTGAAGTAAAGAAAAACTCCAACAGGTCTTAAAAGAAAGCTTTATATAAAAAAGAAAGAAAAAATACAAATGGTCTCTCTGTATTAAGATGATACAATACAGGGCTAATTGCTTAAAAGAATATTGAATAAACAGCCTTATTCAAAAAGAATACAAATCAAAGCACTCCAGCACTTATATTCATGCAAATACCAAAGAAAAGAAACCATATAACTTAACTATCTGATCTCTTGGTCCTTACACTTAGAAACAAAAGATTAGAAAACAGAACTACTTCTCCAAAGCTCAGAGAAAGCAGGCAGACAGAAAAACAAAGACCCCAGACACACAATTCCCTCCACCCAAAGTTGAAAAAATCCGGTTTCCTGATTGGTTCTCTGGTCAGGTGTTTCAGGTGAAAGAGACATTAACCCTTAGCTATCTGTTTATGACACGCCCCCCAAATTGCAGACAGTGGGGAAGCTCACTGGCAGCAATTTCCTTCTAGAACTTGAAAATAAACAGATTAATACAACACATGCACCTTTACATATACTACTAAGTATATAACTAACAGACTTTTACATTTTAAGAACACTTTTTAACTACTGGATTCTGGGAAACTCTCACGGGAGAGTGCATCAGCAACTTTGTTAGAAGCTCCTGTGATGTGTTGAATTTCAAAATCAAAATCTTGGAGAGCTAAACTCCAACGAAGAAGTTTCTTGTTGTTCCCCTTGGCAGTATGAAGCCACTTTAGTGCAGCATGGTCAGTTTGTAGTTTGAACCGCCGTCCCCAAACATATGGGCGTAGCTTTTCCAGGGCGTACACAATGGCATAGCATTCCTTTTCACTGACTGACCAGTGACTTTCCCTCTCAGACAGTTTCTTGCTGAGAAACACGACAGGATGGAAGTTGTGATCTGTTGCTTCCTGCATGAGCACTGCTCCTATACCACGCTCAGATGCATCCGTGGTTACTAGGAATGGCTTGTCAAAGTCCGGGGCCCTGAGCACAGGGTCAGACATGAGCGTTGCCTTAAGCTGGGTAAAGGCTTTTTGACACTCATCAGTCCACTTAACTGCATTTGGCTGGGTCTTTTTGGTCAGGTCGGTCAATGGGGCAGCGATTTGGCTGTAGTGTGGTACAAATTGCCTGTAGTATCCGGCCAAGCCTAAGAAGGATTGGACCTGCTTCTTGGACCGTGGGACAGGCCATTTTTGGATAGCATCCACCTTGGCCTGTAGGGGCTTTATGGTTCCTCGACCCACCTGGTGCCCCAGGTAAGTCACTCTGTTTTGGCCTATTTGACACTTTTTGGCCTTAACAGTTAGTCCGGCCTGCCTGATGCGCTCAAAGACCTTTTCCAGGTGTAGTAGGTGTTCGGGCCAGGAGTCTGAAAAAATGGCCACATCATCGAGGTAGGCAACTGCAAATTCTCCCAGTCCAGCTAGTAGACCATCTACCAGCCTCTGGAAGGTGGCGGGTGCATTTCGAAGGCCGAAAGGAAGGACATTGAATTCATACACCCCCGCATGGGTGACGAATGCTGACCTCTCCTTGGCAGGTTCATCTAGCGGTACTTGCCAGTACCCCTTGGTTAAGTCTATTGTAGAGATGAACTGGGCACGTCCCAACTTTTCCAATAGCTCATCGGTGCGTGGCATTGGATAGTTGTCCGGACGAGTTACAGCATTTAGCTTACGGTAGTCCAAGCAAAAGCGTATTTCCCCATCTGGTTTGGGTACCAGAACCACTGGAGATGCCCATGCACTGGTAGATGAGCGGATTATACCCATCTGTAGCATGTTTTGGATCTCCCGTTCTATAGCAGCTTGGGCATGAGGAGACACCCGGTAGGGTGGGGTTCTGATTGGGTGAGCATTACCTGTATCAATGGAGTGGTATGCCCGTTCAGTCCATCCTGGGGTGGCTGAGAACAATGGGGCGAAGCTAGTGCACAGCTCCTTGATTTGTTGCCGCTGCAGACGTTCCAGGGTGGTTGAGAGGTTCACCTCTTCCACGCCACCGTCTTTTTTCCCGTCGTAGTAGACACCGTCAGGCCACTCAGCATCATCTCCCTGGACTGTAAACTGACAAACCTGTAAGTCTCTGGAATAGAAAGGCTTGAGAGAATTAACATGGTACACTTTAGGCTTTAGTGGGGAATTGGGAAATGCTATGAGGTAGTTTACATTTCCCAGGCACTCTTGGACCGTGAATGGCCCTTCCCATGATGCTTCCATCTTATGGGCCTGTTGCGCCTTCAAGACCATAACCTGGTCTCCTACCTTGAAGGAACGTTCTCTGGCATGTCTGTTATACCAGGCCTTTTGCTCTTCCTGAGCATCCTTTAGGTTCTCTCTAGCAAGGGCTAAAGAGTGTTGGAGGGTGCTTTGTAGGTTGCTTACAAAGTCCAGAATGTTAGTTCCTGGAGAAGGCGTAAACCTCTCCCATTGCTGCTTCACCAACTGTAATGGCCCCTTAACCTCATGACCATACACAAGTTCAAACGGTGAAAACCCTAAACTGGGATGTGGTACAGCCCTGTAGGCAAACAGCAACTGCTGCAACACTAGGTCCCAATTATTGGAGAATTCGTTGATGAATTTTCGTATCATGGCCCCCAAAGTTCCATTGAACCTTTCCACCAGGCCATTGGATTGATGGTGGTACGGGGTGGCAACCAAGTGATTCACCCATGAGTTTCCCACAGTTTTTCCATGGTCCCTGCCAGGAAATTAGACCCTGAATCTGTAAGGATGTCAGAGGGCCAACCTACCCTGGCAAAGATGTCTGTTAGGGCCAGGCACACAGTGTTAGCCCTGGTGTTGCCTAGAGCTACTGCTTCTGGCCATTGGGTAGCAAAGTCCACTAAAGTCAGTACGTACTGCTTTCCTCTGGGCGTCTTTTTGGGAAAGGGCCCAGAATATCCACAGCTACTCGCTGAAATGGGACCTCAATTATGGGGAGTGGCTGGAGAGGGGCCTTGACCTGGTCTTGAGGCTTTCCCACTCTTTGGCATACCTCACAAGACCGGACATACTTGGCAACATCCTTGCCCATCCCCTCCCAGTGGAAGGACTTCCCCAACCGGTCCTTGGTTCTGTTAACCCCAGCATGGCCACTGGGATGATCATGGGCTAAGCTTAAGAGCTTCCCCCGGTACTTAGTTGGAACCACCAACTGTTTTTGCGGCTGCCATTCTTCCCGGTGTCCACCAGAAAGAATTTCCTTGTATAAAAGTCCTTGGTCTATAACAAACCGGGATCGATTAGAAGAGCTGAGAGGCGGTGGGGTGCTCCGTGCCGCCGCCCACGCTTTCTGAAGGCTGTCATCTGCTTCCTGCTCAGCCTGGAACTGTTCCCTTGAGGCTGGGGTCACCAGTTCTTCCTCAGACTGTGGACTTGGGCTTGGTCCCTCTGGAAGCAATGTAGGTGATGGGGTTGTTTCCGTTGCTGGTGAACCGCTCTCCGCTGGTGCACCTGAGGGTATTTCAGGCTCTGGCTGAGCCTTTTGGGTATGGCTGTCTGTTGCTTCTGCCAGCTCTGGCTCACTGGCGCCCTCTGGCGTTGAGTTTGAAGATGTGGTTGCACTTGCTGGTGCTGGTTGCTGTTCCAATTCCGGGCCTGGGACTGGAGATGCTGTGGCTGTTTCAGTGATAGGCATGGAATCCGGGTCCACTACCTCTGTCTGGGTCTCTGGTAACACAGACGGGGCCTCTGTGGACGGCTCAGGAACAGGAATGGGTGTGGAAGCTTGCCTGGTTTGGCTACGGGTAACCATTCCCACTCTCTTGGTCTGCCTCACCTGGTTGGCTAAGTCTTCCCTCAGTAGCATGGGGATAGGATAATTGTCATAGACTGCAAAAGTCCACATTCCTGACCAGCCTTTGTACTGGACAGGCAGTTGAGCTGTAGGCAAGTCTACAGCTTGTGACATGAAGGGGTAAATTGTAACTTTGGCCTTTAGGTTGATGAATTTGGGGTCAACGAAGGATTGGTGGATAGCTGACACTTGTGCCCCCGTGTCTCTCCACGCAGTAACCTTCTTTCCGCCCACTCTCAAATTTTCCCTTCGCTCCAAGGGTATTTGAGAGGCATCCGGGCCTGGGGATCTTTGGTGTGATGGTGGTGTAATGAATTGCACTCGCATGGTGTTCTTGGGACAGTTGGCCTTGATATGTCCCAGTTCATTACACTTAAAGCATCTTCCATCTGATGGGTCACTGGGCCGAGGTGAGTTACTGGAGACTGGTGAGGTTGAAGGGTAGGGTATCTGTGGCTTTACTTGGGTGGTATGTGGGGTCTTTGGCTGTCCTCGGTTGTAGGGTTCATGGTCTGTGTGCCCCCTGTGGTAATCGTTCCCCTTGACAGTAGCTTTCTTGCTTTCTGCCAGTTCCATCCATTTGGCTCCAATCTCCCCCGCCTCAGCGATATCTTTGGGTTTTCCATCTTGTATGTACCGTGTGATGTCTTCAGGAACACCATCCAAGAACTGCTCCATTTGTATGAGGAGGTTCAGTTCTTCCAAGGTTTGAACGTTGTTTCCTGTTATCCAGGCCTCATAGTTTTTTGCAATGTAGTAGGCGTGTTTGGGAAATGACACCTCTGGTTTCCACTTTTGGGTTCTGAAGCGCCGACGGGCATGATCTGGGGTTATCCCCATCCTGTATCTGGCCTTGGTTTGAAAAAGTTTATAGTCATTCATTTGCTGCTTAGGCATTTCAGCTGCCACCTCTGCTAAAGGTCCACTGAGTTGTGGCCTTAATTCTACCATGTACTGGTCTTCGGGGATGCTTTACCCAAGACAGGCTCTTTCAAAATTTTCCAAGAAGGCCTCGGTGTCATCACCTGCCTTGTAGGTGGGAAATTTCCTGTGCTGTGCAGCAATAATGGGCGATGGGTTGTTAGGATTGGCTTGCACATGTAGCCCAGCTTTTGCCAACTCCAGTTCATGTTTTCTCTGTTTTTCCCTCTCTTCATACTCTTTTTGTTGTTTTTCCATTTCTTTTTGTTGTTTTTCCATTTCTTTTTGGTGTTTTTCCATTTCTTTTTGGTGTTTTTCCATGTCTCGGCGGTGGGCCAACTCTTCTTCTGCTTGTTTCCTTCGGTAGGCCACCTCTTCTTCTTCTAGTTTTCTTTTGTGTGCTGCCTCTTGGGCTGCCTGTTCTCTTTGGAAGGCTGCCAGTTTGATGCTTTCTTCCTTTTCTTTCAGCTCCATCTCTTTTTGTTTTATTTCTAGTTGTCGCCTGTGTTCAGCTTCTCTGAATTGTCTTCGGCCGCCATTTTTGCCTTAGAAGTCATGATTCCTGTTTTCTTGTGTTGGGGTGCCCTCCGGTGTATATCCTCTGAACTGCAGGCTCTCTGTTGCCTACTGAAGTCTGCCTAGCAACAGTGCCTTTAGCTAATCTTCAATGTTAAGTAAACCTGAAAAACCACTTTATTTGCATTCATATAGTGCTGGTATGACTCTCGATGGGAGTGCTATTGTGTGACAAAAGACTGTTAATAGTCCTTAACGACTTCTTGCTTAACATGCAAGCCACAAACTGCCAGAGAGAGCAGAAAAAAAAATTCTCTCTGGTTCCCTTTTAAAACCAACTGTTTCTCTCTGCTAAAAAGCCCTTAGCAGAGAAAAGAAAAATATAATATTCCTACTGGCTTCTGGATTCTGTCTATCTCCCAACCGCTGCTACACCATGACATAACCTTAGTCCCAAATCTGGACCTTAGCATCCAAAATATGGGGGTTAGCATGAAAACCTCCAAGCTTAGCTGCCAGCTTGGACCTGGTACTTGCTGCCACCACCCAAAAAATTAGAGTGTTTTGGGGCACTCTGGTCCCCCTGAAAAACCTTCCCTGGGGACCCCAAGACCCAAATCCCTTGAGTCTCACAACAAAGGGAAATAATCCTTTTTCCCTTCCCCCCTCCAGGTGCTCCTGGAGAGATACACAGACACAAGCTCTGTGAATCCAAACAGAGTGACTTGCCCTCTCCGTTTCCAATCCTGGAAACAAAAGTACTTTCCTCTTCACCCAGAGGAAATGCAAAATCAGGCTAGCCAATTCACCACACACACCGATCTCCCCTGATTTCTTCCTCCCACCAATTCCCTGGTGAGTACAGACTCAATTTCCCTGAAGTAAAGAAAAACTCCAACAGGTCTTAAAAGAAAGCTTTATATAAAAAAGAAAGAAAAAATACAAATGGTCTCTCTGTATTAAGATGATACAATACAGGGCTAATTGCTTAAAAGAATATTGAATAAACAGCCTTATTCAAAAAGAATACAAATCAAAGCACTCCAGCACTTATATTCATGCAAATACCAAAGAAAAGAAACCATATAACTTACTATCTGATCTCTTGGTCCTTACACTTAGAAACAAAAGATTAGAAAACAGAACTACTTCTCCAAAGCTCAGAGAAAGCAGGCAGACAGAAAAACAAAGACCCCAGACACACAATTCCCTCCACCCAAAGTTGAAAAAATCCGGTTTCCTGATTGGTTCTCTGGTCAGGTGTTTCAGGTGAAAGAGACATTAACCCTTAGCTATCTGTTTATGACACCCCCTCAAGGATTGAAATCACAATCCTGGGTTTAGCAGGCCAATGCTTGAACCACTGAGCTATCCCTCACCACAAAAAAGTTATGCAATACAATCAAATTGGGTATAAAAAGAGGAAGAAAGCTGAGCTTGATGGACACTTGAATACATCTCAAGTTCCCCTGCAGACAGCTAGCAAGCCACTGGCTGTCTACAGTTATTCACTTGAGACTTCCTCAAGACCTTGGGTAAATATGAATCTGGGGGTAATCTGAGGTGCTCTACTAACCTGTTACAACATGTGTAAGCGCTGGAGCCTAAGTAAAGTAGAAGCTTTGAGTGAAAGCACTTTTGTTTGTCTGCTTGCATCAATTATCTATCAGGAGGATGGCTGTGTCCTCTGACTTATTTCCTGCCACCACCTCACAGAGAGTAAAGTTACCAAGAGATTTGGGGTCAGCAAAACCCTGGGTAGCACTGGAGCCAATGGGGAGGGTGGAGGGCAGAAGGGGCAGTTTCCCTGCTTTGCACCCTTCCAGTGTATGTATGGCACCTTCTCAAGCGTATTTTTCAATTGAAAAATGGCCACCAATGAGTCACCACATGCCATTGTTCCCTTTGGTTACAAAACCTGGCTCCACTACTGTCACATGGTGTCACTTAAATAACATAGTAAGGAGAGCAGAGTAGATGGATGGTTAGATAGAAGACACTAGTGAATGCATGCTGGGCTTATTTTTACACAAATCATTTTAATGACTTTAGTCATCCATAGGAGTTCAATATTGTTCTCTTTTCTGATGGTTTTAGCTTATATTCAAACCACTGCTATTTCATAGTAAGAGGTCATAGTTCTGCAATAAACATTACTTTGTCAAATTCCCCCTCCCGCAGTACCTACTTATTGTAGGAAACTAGAGCAGGTAGAAATCTTTCAGGTTTTGAATTTTAGACAAAAACATTTGGACATTTTCAATTTCAGTGAAGAAATGGGAAAGGGTCTGACTGAAGGAAGATATTTCAACATTTTGCCAAATTCTTTACTGTTTTTCAAACAGCTTTACAAAAAACCTTCTTACCACATTCTCCACACTAATAATCCTTTCACATCTTCTCTGTAGCATTGGGCCATGTCTTACTTTGGTTTTACTGCACTTGCTTGTCTCTGATTTTGATATCTTTCTCTCCAGTGTTATGGGAGAACTGGCCTTGACATAACCCACAGCCATCTTGTGCACTTAGTCACTATGAGGTGGAAGCGAGAACACCATTTAGTGAGAAAGAATTTGGCCTGGTTTAGACAGACAAAAACAGCTGCAACGTGTTGCTAATACAGGATTCATGAGATTGAGGGAAGTGTGAATAGCTGACCTTGATTTAGGTGCCTGTGTCTGTAAGTTTCTTGCTAGAGCTGCTTTGCTAATAAGTAAAATTTATGAATTCTTTGCTGGGGCTGGGGAAATTATTAGCCTATTAACACTTTGTTTTGTAAAATATACAGAGTGTACTTTGAAAAAGGTTGGATTTTTTACAGACAAGAAGACACTGACATGAATTTCCCCAGCAGCTAGGAGGAAGGCTGGCCATCGGAACCCTGTTGCTGTTGTTCACTTCCACCTCAGACTTCGGGTAACTATATTTGAAATGCTTCTAGATAATTGCTAGTTTTAAAGTGTGCTTTGTACTCCATACAAACAAGACTTGTTGAGTGAAAGCACTCATGTGTGTACCAATCATTTATTAGACGGAGGTGCTGGGTGACCAGTGGATTTCTTTCCTGACACCAGCTGAAAAACAGATTAGTTACCATAGCAAATAACCCCAGGGAACACCAACACCTTCCTGGAAAACATAACCTCATATAAAGTCTGGCATTTATTAATAGAAAAGGATATGCACAAATCTTGTAATCATAGACTCTAGGACTGGAAGGGACCTCGAGAGGTCATCGAGTCCAGTCCCCTGCCCTCATGGCAGGACCAAATACTGTCTAGACCATCCCTAATAGACATTTATCTAACCTACTCTTAAATATCTCCAGAGATGGAGATTCCACAACTTCCCTAGGCAATCTATTCCAGTGTTTAACTACCCTGACAGTTAGGAACTTTTTCCTAATGTCCAACCTAAATCTCCCTTGCTGCACTTTAAGCCCATTGCTTCTTGTTCTATCATTGGAGGCTAAGGTGAATAAGTTTTCTCCCTCCTCCTGATGACACCCTTTTAGATACCTGAAAACTGCTATCATGTCTCCTCTCAGTCTTCTCTTTTCCAAACTAAACAAACCCAATTCCTTCAGCCTTCCTTCATAGGTCATGTTCTCAAGACCTTTAATCATTCTTGTTGCTGTTCTCTGGACCCTCTCCAATTTCTCCACATCTTTCTTGAAATGCGGTGCCCAGAACTGGACACAATACTCCAGTTGAGGCCTAACCAGCGCAGAGTAAAGCAGAAGAATGACTTCTCGTGTCTTGTTTACAACACACCTGTTAATGCATCCCAGAATCATGTTTGCTTTTTTTGCAACAGTATCACACTGTTGACTCATATTAAGCTTGTGGTCCACTATGACCCCTAGATCTCTTTCTGCCATACTCCTTCCTAGACAGTCTCTTCCCATTCTGTATGTGTGAAACTGATTGTTCCTTCCTAGGTGGAGCACTTTGCATTTATCTTTATTGAACTTCATCCTGTTTACCTCAGACCATTTCTCCAATTTGTCCAGATCATTTTGAATTTTGACCCTGTCCTCCAAAGCAGTTGCAATCCCTCCCAGTTTGGTATCATCCGCAAACTTAATAAGCGTACTTTCTATGTCAACATCTAAATCGTTGATGAAGATATTGAACAGAACCGGCCCAAAACAGACCCCTGCGGAACCCCACTTGTTATACCTTTCCAGCAGGATTGGGAGCCATTAACAACTACTCTCTGAGTACGGTTATCCAGCCAGTTATGCACCCACCTTATAGTAGCCCCATCTAAATTGTACTTTCCTAGTTTATCTATAAGAATATCATGTGAGACCGTATCAAATGCCTTACTAAAGTCTAGGTATATCACATCCACCGCTTCTCCCTTATCCACAAGGCTCGTTATCCTATCAAAGAACGCTATCAGATTAGTTTGACACGATTTGTTCTTTACAAATCCATGCTGGCTATTCCCTATCACCTTACCACCTTCCAAGTGTTTGCAGATGATTTCTTTGATTACCTGCTCCATTATCTTCCCTGGCACAGAAGTTAAACTAACTGGTCTGTAGTTTCCTGGGTTGTTTTTATTTCCCTTTTTATAAATGGAATTTCCTAAACACATCAATTCAAACACACTGGTTTAGATAGAACAACAAAACAAATTTAGATTTTAAGTGACTACAAGTAATTAGGCATATAAATCAGAATTGGTTACAAGGATATAAGAGGTAAAACACAATTAACACCTAACTTAACAAGCTAAGTGAATAAAAAGCAAAGGTCACATGTTACAGCAGTCTTACTGGCTGGAACTTTCTCAGTCAAGATCTCTCTCCCAGTCCAATGATGCTTCTTTGTTCTTCAGGAGTTGATGATGGCATGGGTAGAGAGCAAGAGAGATCTGATTTGGGGCCTCTGCCTTCTCCTGTTGTGGTCCTTACTCTTGCACAAGAAGCATCTCCAACTGATGTTCAGGAAACAAAGTCTGTGTAGCCAGTAACCTTAAGTTTCTTCTCTGTCAAATTGTGGATCTTTTGCCCACACCCTCTCTCCTTTGGAAGAGTGGCCATTTACTCAGATGATGGTCCATTTGATCTCGTTTATACCTGGCTGAGGCATTGTCTAGCCTTTTGTCTCTGGGGAACTTGTTTTGACTCCCCTCCAGAATATGTTCAAACATTTCTTGTTAATATTATGCAGTGGAATCTTACATACAATGTTGCATCTTTACATACAATGTTGCCACACATTCTACCAGGACAATGATCAGCAAATAATGAGTTTTCAAATGAGATCATATACAGTACGCTTTTACAAAATTTAACATGATCTTGTAAAATGGGTAACCATAGGGGTATGGACTGTTACAGTAGATAATTAGGTGTGTTAAAATGCAATATAAAAATGTAAACAAAAGCTTAGTTATAAACAATAGTTAATATGAAATATAACCTTTAAAGAAAGAAAGGTCAACCTACCTTAATCTGGTATCTTTCTTTTATGGCTGCAAATTTTATGGGAACAATTTTGTAGCTACAAGTTGGGTCACTTTGTGATATTTGATAATTCACAGGCTAAGTAATCTAAATTGCAGATGAAAATAATTGTGGGCAGTAAGTGCAAAATTGTTCCTGAAATTATATGTACTCTCAAAATATGAACACTCTTAGATTCAAATTTTCAAAGCCTCTGTCTCCCTAATTCCTCTAGAATCTTTTGACTATTTTAAGGACATTATACAGAGTAGATTCTTGGGGGAAGGGAGAGATGTTCTGTTTCCTTAGAGCAAATTAAATACCAAACCTTTGATCTGGGTGTAAACTCTCATTGAAGACAGACACTTCAGAGTTTTTGTGGTTTGAAAACAGGACTCTTGCTCCCTAATTTTTTCTGTGTTTTCTAGTTGACATTAATACCCCTTTTATGTTATCTAAAGCTCAGCAGGAGCATGCAAACAGTTCTGAATATTAAATATGGAGGTAGCCCCTACAGACCTAATGGAAAGAGAGTATTCAATAGCATGTGAGAGATGTGTTAAAAGTTCATTTATAGATGTGCTATGAGACTTTGGTTGGAGGAGCTATCATTCAGATTTACTAGTTAGAGTGAAAAGAAATAGAATTAATTATGATTCACTGATCTAGTACATAGAGAGATGTAACATTTAATATTTATCCTAAGGAATATTTGCCCAGATAATTATCAGTTTTCATTAAGCAAACTAATGAAAAGGGCATTTCTGATGATGTTCTTTTCAGTCCTCTAATCGAAGGCTTCTAGAATGTGTTCTAAACTAATGTTGTAGCACAGTTTCTGCTTGAGGTTTGATTATGTGAGAGTTTGACAGAGATGCCTAGCTCCCTGTGATTTTAAAAGCTCCATTTAGCAATTATATACTATGTGCATCACTTTGGTTTTATCTGAGATTTCAGGAAGGGGCTATATCATCATGCTTTAATTCTAGAGAGAGTTGGAAAGATGTAAATCTCAATACAGAATGACAGTTTAGAAAAAATATCCACTTCATTTCTTCAACCTACTCAACAAACTTGCAGTTCAAAGCTGAAGAAGCAGGTCAAGCCCTGATCATTTTGGTTTGTGTATCTGGGACCGAGTGCAGGAATAACATTTCCATTGAAATCCTGAACTGCAGGAAAACAATGCTGCACTTTTTTTGATTCCTCACTAAAAGGTTTCTGCAGCACCCTCAACATAATTCAGTCCCAGGCTGAAAGAATCAAAGCCTGACCCCTGCAACATTTACCATTATATGAAAAACAAATGCAGCAATAAAAGTTATTGTTGCTTCTTTGGCCTGAGCAATTAGTCAAAATTCCAGGCCTTGCAGGGTTGTTTCCACTGGGATGAGAAACTGGTGATATGAGTTAAGTGAAACTTGATATCTTTTTTGTTTTTATTGGAGTACAAGTTTGGTGGATACAGTTAAGAGTTGAAGTAATATACAGACTTTTGTAAGGTGTTTGACTTGGTATCACACAACATTAAAAAATCATAATGATATAAAATTAACATGGCACCCATTAAACAAATCAGAAACTGGCTAACTGATAAGTCTCAAAATGTAATTGTAAACAGGGAATTCTCATTGAGTGGATGTGTGTTTCTAGTGAGATCTCACAGGGTTTGGTTCTTGGCCCCTGTGACGGGGCTGGGACTCACCACTGCTGCGCCTCCTGCTGGTTGCCTCCAGAAATTAGCTCAGTCCAGTGGAGTGCCTTCTCCCAGTGGTGTCCCATCCGTTGTCTCGCCCTCGGTTGGCGTGTGGACCCACGTTGCTCTCAATTTGTGGCATCCTCTTCAAGCCACTGCCCTCTGGCAGTGCCCCTTAGTCCATCCTCACCCCCTTCCGGAGGGGGACTGTCATGATACAATTCCTCACTCTGAACCTTAGCGTCCAAGAGATGGGGTACCAGCATGAATTCCTCTAAGCTCAATTACCAGCTTAGTACTTGTAGCGCTGCCACCAACCAGGAATTCCAGTGCTTGGTACACTCCGGTCCCCCCAGAACCTGGCCCGGGGACCCCCAAGACCCAGACCCTCTGGATCTTAACACAAGGAAAGTAAACCCTTTCCCTCACCGTTGCCTCTCCCAGGCTTCCCCTCCCTGGGTTACCCTGGAAGATCACTGTGATTCAAACTCCTTGAATCTTAAAACAGAGAGGAAAATTCACCTTCCCCCTCCTTCTCTCTCCCCCTCCCAGATTCTCCATGAGGCCCGGTCCACACTACGCTGTTAAGTCGATTTTAACAGCATTAAATCGTTTTAACGCTGTACCCGTCCACACCACAATGCACTTTAAATCGATTTAAAGGGCTCTATAAATCGATTTCTGTACTCCTCCCCAACGAGAGGAGTAACGCTAAAATCGATATTAGCATATCGATTTAGGGTTAGTGTGGCCGCAAATTGAAGTTATTGGCCTCCGAGTGGTATTCCACAGTGCACCAGTGGCCGCTCTCGACAGGTAACTGAACTCTAATACACTGGCCAGGTATACAGGAAAAGCCCTGCGAACTTTTGAATTGCATTTCCTGTTTGGCCAGCGTGGAGCTCTCATCAGCACAGGTGACCATTTTGAGCTCATCAGCACAGGTAACAATGCAGTCTCCTGAGAACAGAAAAAGAGCACCAGCATGGACCGCATGAGAGGTACTGGATCTTATTGCTATATGTGGAGAGGATTCAGTGCTAACAGAACTGTGTTCCAAAAGACGAAATGAAAAAACTTTTGAAAAAATTTCCAGTACCATGAGGGAGAGAGGCCACACCAGGGACTCAGTGCAGTACAGAGTGAAAGTGAAGGAGCCCAGACAAGCCTACCAGAAAACCAAAGCAGCAAACGGAAGATCCGGACCAAGGCCAAAAACATGCCGCTTCTACTCTGAGCTGCATGCAATTTTAGGGGGCTGTGCCACCACTACCCCCCCCCTTGTCTGTGGATTCCGAGGTAGGGGGTTATAATCTCAACCCTGGGTGAGGATTCAGCGGATGGGGAAGATGACGAGGAGGAAGAGGAGGAAGAGCTTTCAGAGAGCACACAGCACTCCATTCTCCCCAGCAGCCAAGAGCTTTTTGTGACCCAGACGGAATTATCCTCCCGGCCCTCCCAAGCCACTAGCCCAGACAGTGAAGCCATGGAAGTGACCTCTGGTGAGTGTACCTTTGTAAATATAAAACATGGTTAAAAAGCAAGCGTTTTTTAATGATTGATTTGCCATGAGGGCTTGGCATGTATTAGCAGGTATTAAAGTTACTGGAACAGTTTGTTAACATGTCTGGGGATGGAGCGGAAATCCTCCAGGGACATCTCCATGAAGCTCTCCTGGAAGGTTTCTGGGCAAGGCAGCCTTGTTCCGTCCACCATGGTAGGACACTTTACCACGCCATGCATGTAGCAAGTAATCGGGTATCATTGCATGACAAAGCCTAGCTGCGTATGGTCCCGGTGATTGCAGGCATTCAAGAAACATCCGTTCTTTATCTCGCTCTGTTATCTTCAGCAGAATGATATCGTTCATGGTAACCTGGCTGAAATTAAGGAATTTTATTAAGGGGACAGAGATGGCCTTTTTCCTACTGGGCTGCTTGCCTGTTGCTTAAAAGAAATCCTTCCTTGCAGGTAGCCAAGCAGGTGGAGGGGAGGGAGGTTAATGGCGCTGAGCTTTTTAGCATTTGGCCAGCAGGAATCTTCCCAGCTACCAGCCATGCGGTGAGGGGGAGGAGAAAGGGGGGGTAATTAACAGTGATCTTCCATTATACCAGCCATGCGGTGGGGGGAAGGGTAAAGCAATTCCAGGGTTAGGGTTAGGGTTTGGCGTCTACTGATCCTTGTTAAAGAAGCAGCACAGGGAGAAGCTATATGCCTCTTTGTATGGCTTACCATGACCGCATGCAAGCTGAATTGTGATGCCCGGACCTGCGTCTGTGTTGATCTGTTACACCACAGCCACAGGCACTCAATACTAAAAGAATCCAAATGCAACCTTGTAGTGAAATCACATGTGCTATGTAAGGTGAATAGTATTGTTCACTGTGAAAGAGTATAAGCATTGTTCTGTGAAATGTATCTTTTATAATCCTTCTATCACTATTTTCTCCCACTCATGCAGCTGCAAATTTTTCAAGCCTCCCTACTCCATCCCGAAGGCTAGCTCAGATAAGGCGGAGGAAGAAGAGGACACGAGATGAAATGTTCACAGAAATCATGGCAGTAACCCGCAATGAAAGAGCTCATCTGGGGGAGTAGAAGGACGTGGTAGCAAAGTACAGGAAAGATGCCAGTGAACGTGAGGATAGGAGAGACGCTCAAGATGAGAGATGGCGGCAGGAAGATCAGAGGTGTAGGCAGGAAGATCAGCGGTGGCGGGATACAATGCTGGAGCTGCTGCGTGATCAAACTGACATCCTCCGACGTCTGGTGGATCTTCAAGAGGAGCAGCGGGGTCACAGAGTGCCACTGCAGCCCATGTTTAACCACCCTCAGTACTCACCATGTTCCATATCTTCCACACCGAGACGTGTAAAAACGCGTGGGGGAAGGCTTCGTGCACCCGCCCACTCCACCCCCGTGGACAGTCCAACCAAAAGGCTGTCATTACATTGAAATGTGTTTAATGGCCTTTTTCTTCCCTCCTATCCTCCTCCCAAACCACTCCCGTGATACCTTGTTATTTCTCTTACTGTTTTTATAATTACATGCTTTTTAAACGAAGGAGGAGGGTGGGTTGCTTACAGGGAATGACTTTTAATAAAGAATACATGCTTTTTAAACGATAGTAACTTTATTTCCATAAGCAAGCTGTAATCGAAGGGGGAGGGTGGGTTGCTTACAGGGAATGACTTTTAATAAAGAATACATGCTTTTTAAATGACAGCAACTTTATTTCCATCAGCAAGCTGTAATCGAAGGGGGAGGGTGGGTTGCTTACAGGAGGAGTCAATAAAGGGGGGGAGGTTCATGAAGGGGAAACAAACACAGCAGTCACACCATACCCTGGCCCGTGATGAAACTCGTTTTCAAGGCTTCTCTGATGCGCACCGCTTCCTGGTGTGTTCTTCTAAGCGCCCTGGTGTCTGGCTGCGCGTAATCAGTGGCCAGGTGATTTGCCTCAGCCTCCCACCCCGCCATAAAGGTCTCCCCCTTACTTTCACAGAGATTGTGGAGCACACAGCAAGCAGCAATAACAAAGGGGACATGGGTTGGCTGAGGTCTGAGCAAGTGAGTAACGTTCTCCAGCGGGCTTTTAAATGGCCAAATGCACATTCTACCACCATCCTGCACTTGCTCAGCCTGTAGTTGAACAGCTCCTAACCACTGTCCAGGCTGCCTGTGTATGGCTTCATGAGCCATGACATCAAGGGGTAGGCTGGGTCACCCAGGATAACGACAGGCATTTCAACATCCCCAACTGTTATTTTCTGGTCCGGGAAGTAAGTCCCTTGCTACAGCCGTTTAAACAGAACAGTGCTTCAGAAGACGCGAGCGTCATGAACCCTTCCTGTCCATCCCACGTGGATGTTAGTGAAACGTCCCTTGTGATCCACCAGTGCTTGCAGCACCATTGAAAAGTACCCCTTGCGGTTTATGTACTGGGTGCCCCAGTGCTCTGGTGCCAAGATAGGGATATGGGTTCCATCTATCGCCCCCCCCACAGTTAGGGAATTCCATTGCAGCAAAGCCATCCACTATGACCTGCAGGTTTCCCAGAGTCACAACCTTTCGTAGCAGCAGCTTAATGATTGCTTTGGCTACTTGCAACACAGCAGCCCCCACAGTAGATTTTCTCACTCCAAATTGATTCCCGACTGACCGGTAGCTGTCTGGCATTGCAGGCTTCCAGAGGGCTATTGCCACTCGCTTCTCCACTGTGAGGGCTGCTCTCATCTTGGTATTATGGCGTTTCAGGGCAGGGGAAAGCAAGTCACAAAGTTCAAAGAAAGTGTTCTTACGCATGCGAAAGTTTCGTATCCACTGCGAATCGTCCCACACCTGCAAAACTATGCGGTCCCACCAGTCTGTGCTTGTTTCCCGGGCCCAAAATCAGCGTTCAATGGGTAGAACCTCCCCCATTACCAGCAGGAGCTCCAAAGCGCAGGGGCCCGTGGTTAGGGAGAATTCAGTATCCATGTCCTCATCACTCTCGTCGCTGCGCTGCCGTAACTGCCTCCTCCTCTCCTGAGTTTGCAGTTCATGGTTCACCATAGACAGAACGAGAATGCGCGAGGTGTTTACAACGTCCACGATTGTGCTATTGAGCTGAGCAGGGTCCATGCTTGCTGTGCTATGTCGTTTGCTCAGTTCACCCAGGAAAAAAGGCGCGAAATGGCTGTCTGCTGCTTTCAGGAAGAGAGGGGTGAGGCTGTACCCAGAACCACCCGCGACAATGATTTTTGCCCCATCAGGCACTGGGGTCTCAACCCAGAATTCCAAGGGTCAGGGAAGACTGCGGGAACTATGGGATAGCTACGGGATAGCTACCCACAGTGCAACGCTCCGGAAATCGATACTAGCCTCGGACCATGGACACACACCGCTGAATTAATGTGCCTAGTGTGGACGTGCACAATCGACTTTACAATATCTGTTTTATAAAATCGGTTTAAGCTAATTCGAATTTATCCTGTAGTGTAGACGTACCCTGAGAGAGACAATAATCCTAACACAGAGAGAAATTAACCTTTCTCTCCCGCTTCCCTCCTTTTTCCCCACCAATTCCCTGGTGAATCGAGACCCAGTTCCTTGGGGTCTCACCAGAATAAAAAAAACAATCAGGTTCTTAAACAAGAAAAGCTTTTAATTAAAGAAAGAAAAAACAATAAAAATTATCTTTGTAAATTTAAGATGGAATATGTACAGGGTCTTTCAGCTATAGATACTGGGAATACCCTCCCAGCCTAAGTATACAAGGACAGATTAAAATCTTTTCAGCAAAATACCAATTTGAACTCCTTTCAGCCAAATACACATTTGCAAATAAAGAAAACAATCATAAGCCTAACTCATTTTATCTACCTAGTACTCACTATTCTGACCTTATAAGAGCCTGTATCGGAGAGATTGGAGAGAAACCTGGTTGCACGTCTGGTCCCTCTGAGCCCCCAGAGTGAACAACAACCAAACACTAACAGCACACACACAAACTTCCCTCCCTCAAGATTTGAAAATATCCTGTCCTCTGATTGGTCCTCTGGTCAGGTGACAGCCAGGCTCATTGTTCTTGTTAACCCTTTCCAGGCAAAAGAGATATGAAGCACTTTTGTTCTATTAACTCTTACTTATCTGTTTATGACAGGGACCAGTCAGCTGTCTCTCTGCACCGTGGCCAATGTGGGCAACTGAACCCCTAAAGTCACACCTCTCTTGGCAGGGGGTTGGTGCAGCCCCAGACAGCCACTCCCGTTGGCCAGGTGTAAGGCAAGGGGGAAGTGGAGGACCCAGGCTCGCCAACTACTCTGGGTCCCAACCCAGGGACCCTCTAGTGTCAGCCATCTCTCCCTCCATCTGTCCACATCCCTGGGCCACTTCCCCTTCAATCCCTCACACCGGCTAGGCCTTTCCCCTGAGGGCCTGCAGCCTGGCAGACACCAGGCTGGAGTGCCCATCTGCTCTCTCTGGGCCTGCCAGCACTGCACTGTCCCAGGTGCTAGTCTTCCAGCTTTGGAGACAGACCTTCCCCTATCAAAGGCCTGGGACAGACTACCTGCTCCCTCCCTGAGCAACCTTTTTATAGGGCTAAGCCTGGCCATGATTGGCTCTCAATAAGCCCTTTTCTTATTGGCTGTCTGCCTGCTGCAGCCTAAATTCTTAGAGAGTGGGGCAGTCGCCCCACTAGAGCCCCAAAGTAACATTTTTATCAATGACCTGGATGAAAACATAAAATCAGCACTGATAACATTTGTAGATGACACAAAATTGGGGGAGCAGTAAATAATGAAGAGGACAGGCCAGTGCTTCAGAGCAATCTGAATCACTTTGTGAGATGGTTCAAGCAAACAATGTGTGTTTTTATACGGCTAAATGGAAATATATACGTCTGGGAACCAATAATGTAGCCATACTTAGAAGATGGCAGACTCTATCCTGGGAAGCAGTGATTGAAAAAGATGTGGGAATTGTGGTAGATAATCAGCTGAACATGAGCTCCCAATGAACTGCTGAGGCCAGAAGTGCAAATGTGATCCTTGGATACATAAACAGGGGAATTTCAAGTAGAAGTAGAGAGGTTATTTTACTTCTATATTTGGCACTGGTGCTACTGCTGCGGGAATACTGTGTTCAGCTCTGATTTCTACAGTTTTAGAAGGAAAAACTAGTGAGGTTTTAGAAAAGAGCTATAAAAATGATCAAAAATTAGAAAACATGCCTTAGAGTGACAGACTCCAGGAGCTCAATATATTTAGCTTAATAAGAAAAGATAAGGCGTGATTTGATCACAGTCTATAAATACCTACGTAGGGAACAAATATTTGATAATAGGCTCCTCAATCTAGCAGAGCAAGACATAACAAAATCCAATGGCTGAAAGTTGAAGCTAGACAAATTCAGCCTGAAAATAAAGCACAATAAATAAATAAAGCACAATGTATTTTTTAAACGGTGAGGGTAATTAGCAATTGGAACAATTTACCAAGGTTTGCAGTGGATTCTCCATCACTGGCACTTTTAAAATCAAATCAAAATCGGAGTTTTTTTCCTGGAAGATCTGCTTTAGGAATTATTTGGGGGAAGTTCTATGGTCTGTGTCACACAGGAGGTCAGACTAGCTGATCACAATGGCCCCTTCAGGTCTAGGAAGCTCTGAGTCTATACCCTCTGGTGTAATCTTGTTTATTTACAAAACAGTACACCAAGTCTTGTTTCTCCGAACATAGTAGAAACAAACAAACAACAATTTCCTTGCTCAGAACTCCTCAAGTCCAGCAAGCTCTGTGACAAAGAAGCCCTGTCTTTTTTGCTTCTTCACCTGGCTTTCCACATCATTTCCCTCCCCGCCCCCTACAGACTACAACTTATATTCTATCCCTCTGTCTTTGCAGCCAGGGAACCCCTTAACTGACATAGCTTAGTTCTGATCTGGGATGCAACCCAGTGCCTTGGGCATTAGATTGCCAGATGTTTGTTACTACATAAAGGGGTTTGATTGCTCCTTTTTTTAAGCTTGAAAGAGTGTGCTTTGAATGCTTATTGGCTTTAATGGGGTGTGTGATTGTCTTTGAATGCAAGACACTCCCGCAGGCAGCAAAGGAGCTTTCAGAAAAACAGCATTTTAATAAAATAATTACTCTTCCATATTATTATTTTAGACTAATGATGCCTTTGTCATGATACGATATATTCTTTCAACACACAGCCAACTTGTAAAACAAATCAATGTACATTGTAAAATTGAATCTCTTAAAAGAGTTCTAGTTTTAAATGCTATGAGTTGAAGTTTTTGTGAGGCCTTTAACAACACTTTCATTTCTGAAGGAGCATCTGGGCTATTTGTGCGTGGATAGTCCACATAGGTGATAAATGTTACAGGCAAGCAAAGTCTTCATTAAAAACCTTTTAGTTTCCTACTATCTTTTTTGATTTTTTTCATATGCAAAGCAGTTCTCTAGAGTCATCTTGCCATTATAGTTTTCCTTTAATCTCACATGATTTCCTCCAATCAATCAGAATAATGTTCTTGTTTACTACCTTGATCATTTTTCTAATAAGTCCTTGTTTTGACTTCCTGATGTTAGATTCTCTTTTCCAATAAATAATCATTTAGTTAATTTCTTTCTTTGGATCATAATAATTCTGGTTAGAAATAAACAAACAAACAAAAAACAGACTATAAAGTACTACATTCGTTTCAAATAACAAAAAAAAAACCCTGTAATAAATTGTTTTTGTGAAGGATTCTGCAGTTAGTTAAGCAGAGTTCTGCAGTATATCATGCATAAATGTCCCAGTACATCATTTAAACTAGTAATTTTCTGAAACTTTGAGACCATTCTGTAAGTATTGGGAGCAGGAGGAAGCTAATGTATTAGCAATTAATTCACTAAGAGCAAAATGTGGGTCCAGTACACATCCTGAATAAGCAACTGGTGCATCAGAGAGGTGGTCAGGAGAAAAAAATCCTGCTCCAGAGGACACAGAATGCAGACACTGCTGCTGCCATAACCTGTGTGCTAAGTGCACTGGTCCCTTCCCCACCTCAAAATCCTCCCTGTGGAAGGAGGCCTCTCAGAGCTGTGCTCAGAAGGACACACAAAGAGTGGATCCCTTATGTGGGTTCCCTGAATCCTGCCCTCCACCCCTCTAGAATTCTTGAATAAGCCATAATTAGGGCCCTCTTATGAAAAACATGTTTATCAACCTCAGACCTGAGTTGGTTTCATTTCATGCCCAATTCACCTGTATCTGAAAACCATCAAATACCTAGAGGGGCCCCAGGAGACATCATCTCCCAGGAAACTTGTGGCAGGAATCAGATATTTGGCATACCTGAATTCACCTAAATGTCAGTCCATGGAGAAGCGTTTACAACTTAACTACAAGTGTATCGTTATCTCTTATAGCACTAAAAGGAAATTAATTATTTGCCAAATATTCTTGTCTGAGTTGGATTTTGAAGGATCTCCAGCAAAAAGTGATAGTAACCAACGTCAGTGACATAAGGATTCATTTAGCTTAAGACTGTGTGCCAAATGCCTTTATACATTGATCCTTACATAACCAAATCATCCCATGGCATTAAGACAAATCAGTGGCAGAAAAGCAATAATAAGAGAATAATTTTTTCTTTGTCTAAAAAAAATATTGCCCAACTGATTTTTCAATGTTTTGAAAGCCTTCAAGGACAACAAATTGCTCCTGAAGAGAAGGCACAACTGGATGTGGAAATATCAAAGTGGACTTCTAGGTAATTGGCTACTGTTTTGGCAAGGTGTTTGGGCAAAACAGCTTCATGGTCTAGTTTCATTTGGTTTTAAAGACAGTTCTCCTAGTGACCGGAGCTTGGTAAATAATAGATTTTTGTTTGTCTGGAAATTAAAAAACAAACAAACAAAAGTTTAGTTTTGGCTTGAACCAAAGCAAAGCTTTTTGTTTTGTTTTGTTTTAATGACAAATCAAAAAATCAAAACATTGAGTCAGGTTTAAACAAAACATTTCATTTCAACTAGATTAATTTTCTTCCTAATTTGGGGCATTTGGAGAAAAGCCAAGTGTTCATTAAAAACACTAGAGGAGGAAGAGGCCCTCACTTTAGCATAAGTCAAAATGAAATATTTCATTTAAACATTATCAAAACATTTCATTTTTTTTTTTCATTTCAGTCTGAACTATCTGGCCATTCCACACAAATTCACAAGAAAAGAAGAAAAAAACAACCACCACAACCACAGTGGGAAAAACCCTGCCAAGAGGAGAAGGGAGTTCCTGCCTACCTTTTATCTCCATTCTTGGCCTGTGAATAAAAAGTCAGGCTTTCTTCCCAAAATACTTCTTACTGCCTTCCCAAGCACCATCTACTTCTTTTCTGCATCTGGCCTCACCTTTCCTTAAGAATGGGCTGTAAGTCCAGTTCCTGGACCCACTCTTTGGTTAGAAGTTAAAGCCTTCAACAGGCTAGCAAAATGAGCTCTGCACTCACAACAAATGTAAGTCTCTTTTTCCTTCTAGAAGAAACATAATTGAAACAAAACAAACCATACAAGTCACAGTGGAGCTCCCATCCTTCTGTATGCCAATTAGGCAGCCCATCCACACAGAGCAGTCCTATCTGTCAACAGGGTTGGCTCTAACTTTTTTGCTGCTGTAAAAGCTGGCTAACCCCCCTTAATAGATTACAAGCGGCCAGTAGGTGGGGGGGGGGGAAGTAAGTACTGCTCATAAACACAGTAGCTTGCATTTTTGCACTATCTCTTTTCCTTTGCCTCAAGGCAAAAAAATCCTGCTCCTAACCAGTTAGTTCTACTTAAATAAAAAAAACATAAAACTTTACACTTACCAATCGAGTATTAACATGCAAGGGTCTTTGTCTAAATGTGTATAAAAGGTTTGTAAAATTTGTGTAAAACAAAGTATTTTGTACCAAGGTACAGGCTCTCCTTTTTCTTCAAAATAAAGCATTTTTCCTTATCCCTGTCAGGCTGTTAATTGGCTCTCAGCTAGGCAAATCCAATAATTCGGTAACAGTTTCTGGCGACTCAGATGGGACTCTCCTAGCTCGGACATTGGACTCCAGATGGCTGTGGTGAACTAGGAGCGGCACCACTGGGGTACTTAACCCCTCTTCTTCACTTCTCCGCAGCCCCTGGGGTTCGTGATCCGATAAGGTGAACCCTAATAGGATAAGGAAATACTATCTGGTTCTGATTCTGTTTTGTTTAACCGGTTACTGTTGTTTTTCTGCTCTGTATACGTTTGGGTGTTAGGAGTGTGGGCGGAACTGAACCTCTCGTTCATAATTCCTTGGAGTGGAAGCCATGCGTGCGAGAAAGCTCTAAGGTTGTATTGAGATCCTTCTGTCCTGTCCCCTGTAGCGGTCAGTGTAATAGAAGTAGGAAAACCTGGATTAAACTGTAATTCCTTCTACTCTCTGTGTAATTCTTTTTTCTGTTTGAGTGTCAGCAGACAGATTGGTGGGTCTCTGGATCTCTAAATAGTTAAACGCCAATGGACTATGCGTTTCGGTAACACTGCCTCAAGCAAAAAAGAAGAGCGCTATCCCGCCATGCCCCCCCCCGCGAGCGCCGCGCCACCGAACCCCCCTGAGCACCACGCAACTACCCCACCCTCCCAGCGCGGCACTGCCCAAAGCCCCCGCAGTGCTGCACCGCCCCAAACCCCCGTTCCCCCAAGCGCCACGCCGCCCAAAGCCCCCGCCCCCCCGAGCGACGTGCCGCGGACACAAAAAAAAACAACCCTCCAGCACTGCCCCCACGAAGCAAAAAAAAACCAAAACAGTGCCGCCCCACCCCAAGGTGCCGCCCCAAGGATGTGCTTGGTCAGCTGCTGCCTGGAGCCGGCCCTGGTTATTCCTGAATAATAGCTGCCTAATCTTAATGAAACAACAGTTGCAAACCCCACAACAAAGTCAGTTGTTTAGGAGAGTGCTGTTTTGCCTTTGGATATTGAATTAACATCTATGGCTCTGAAGCCATAACTTAGCAGAAGACACACACATAGTTTCTCTCCTCCCAGATCTGCAAACCAACTCAACTCTAATGCAATTAAATACTTTGGGATCTTTTCCTCATCACTATGATATTTGCCATCAACCTGATGGTAGTCCAGTGGAACAGATATCCTAATAAAAGTCAATATTTTATTGTGGGCATTATCCCTTATATAAAAAAGAAAAATGAGTGATATTCTTCGTCAGTTGCCAGTCCCTGCTGTAGCACAGCAGTATGTCACAGTGTTTTGGGCTATTGTGTACTATTCTATCACCAATGCTATCTGCAGTTCTTACTAGTTCTGCTGCCATTTTGGGACAAGAAAAAAAATTGAGACCATATGTGTATTAGCTGCCTCTATCATGAGAAGCAGATCTGAATCTGTCCATAGGCAAACAGATGCAATACTTGTCCACTGCCCTTGAAACTGGCTCCATATTATTGAAATTGAAGGTGGCGATCTATCTTGAGTAATCTGAGGAGCTCTACATCTTGTTTATGTGAAATATTTCACACAATCCACTCTTGGTTTACCTACAGATATCATAACTGCATGGCTCGTCATATGTTATTCCCTTAATATTTTAGAGTCTAATGGCAAAACACGATCTAGCATTACATTAGGTAATAAAATACTTTGTGATAGAATTGCATGAAAGGTCTCTGGATTTTATGTCTTCTAGTAGTGCATTTGTTTTATAGTATTATTAATAAAACCTTTTCCTGAGTGAATCCAATTTCAAATAAAGCTTTGTCTCTTTCAGGATATACTGTATAAGATAATGATATGGGAAAGAGTCAGGTCTAAATAACAGGTACTAGTAATTAATGTCTAACAAACATATTTTTGCTTTCATTACAATTTTACAATTACCGATGTGCAACATTAATTTTCATTTTATATACTCAGTCAAAAGCAGGCTATTTTTCAGTCTGAAAATAAACCAGAAATATAAATCAGTAAAACAAGACTGAGAATAAATTTGTAAAAAATCTAAATAGACTGTTCTGAACAATACAGATACATAAATATCAGAAATGTTTCAGATATCAACATGATGCAATCCATATGTTTCTAGATAGGTTGAATGTAGTCACTGGCAACCCTGGTTTTATTTAATTATTTTTTAAAACCCTGATTCACAAATCAAATCAGCACTAAATAAAAAATGCTGTGGTAGATACACAATTAGCACTTTCTAGTAATTTGAATAAGTTTGCATATCTTATTCACCTGAACAAAGTTCGAGAAGGTTATTTAGGACCTGAATCAGGAAGATTCTAATCCATTATCACAAAACAAAAACAACATGGGCTTTTACAGCTCGAAATCTGGCTTAGGGCTGCATTCATTACCTGCCCTCCAACATTGTGACAGGATATGCAAACATACTTTCCCTAGGTCCCAGTCTAGGAAGAGAGACGCACAAATCACAAAGATGTAACTGTGAGGAGAAGCCTGACATCCACTCCTGAGGGCACGTACTGTCTACTCTCCTCCCCAACCTGCTGATAATGCACCAAAATGTGAGTTCTTCTGTCTAACATCTTCTGTAGAGCCCCCACCGTATCATGGAGTAGCGTCACTGGAAACGCACAAAGCGGGGGGGGGGGGGAGGGGAGGTAGAGAGCTGTAGCAGGTGGGAATGAAGCTGGTCAGAAAATGTCCCATGAGAATTTCCAACATTTAGAAATTCATTTTGATAGTGCTGAAACATTGAAAGATTTGACGTAAAAATAAGTCAAAATTAAATACCCCATTTCCATTTCCAATCATGCTGAGGTTTTTCCATTGAAAATTGTGTCAAAAAATCAACACATTCCCATAATTCAGTTTGAGAAAACAGAAAACTGTTCTGTCAGAAATGTTTTGACCTGCTCTAGATGGGAAGAGCACTGAGACACAGGCCTTCTGATGTTTTTGGCCCCCAGCTGCTCTTGGGGACTGATCCCTTTTGCTCATTCCATGTGGGGGAACAAAGGAAAAACTATATAATGATCTGAGATGCTCATTTAGTTTTCCCTCCCTATTGGTTGCTCCCACAGATTTTTTTACCAGGGAGAGTGCTGGCAGTGATAGAGGCTGTCTAAAATAACTACTCTGTTTACTCAGTTTGTTTACTCAGTCTGTTTCCACAGTTTTGTCAGATGATAAAAGAAAAAAACAAAGAATATGTAATGGAAACAACCATGGGACAATAAAACATAGACAAAGCATACAAACAGTGTTTCCTGTGCCACAAATTCACAACCCTTTAATTATTAGATTACCCAAAGTGCACAGCTTTATAGAAATAAGTCCTCTGGCACAGGAAGAATAAAGCCACTTAGAAGTCCTGTATCATTATCCAATTCACTGCCACAGTCAAGTCTGTCAAAACACAGCTAGGATCCTTAGAGTACATGTTTGTGCTAATGCAGGTTCTCTGGCAATTTTTTAGCAGTTTCTTGAATTGCTTTGTGTGAGCCTATATGATTTCAAATCTCTGCTGGGCCTGCAGATTTGTGCGGTAACAGACATAACAGCATGCTTAACCAAACATGCACAGAAGTTGAACCCCCAAGGTCCAAAATGTTGACCTGAATCCTACCTAGGTGTTATTTCAGGGAATTGTCCCTCCTGACAGCAGGACTGAATTTGATCCTTTGTGTTTTTCAGGCATTGCCCACTGAGAATGTTCAAACTCTGACTAGAAAAGTTTTCCAAACATACAGAATATTAGGTGTCACCTGGTGGTGCTGTCAGCCATAGTCTTCAAAGTTTCCTCTCTCAGCATTCAAATAAAGATTCAGTCTTGGGAAAACATGCCAGGAACTGTTATTTTTGGTTATACAAGGTTCTCTGAGAGAGAAGCTTGGCAAGCTAGATAAGAGTTTGTCCTCTGCCTTAATCTCTCTAACTACAGTCAATTTGTGAGGCAGAGTTGCTTTCTGGGAACTGGAGTTGGGCTGAGATTCCTGAATGAAGAGATAGCATATATGCTGTTTGTGATTGTCTCTCTGTGTCACTTGATGTGCTGGGGTCCCACTGAGCCCGCCTGTCCCACCAGCCTGGATTCTCCTTACTCTGTGCTGCTGTGAGAGACTCTCAATGTCCCTTCCAGCACACACACAGATAGGGTCACATCCAGCTATAGAATCACACAGAGTCTGCAATCAGCTCTGTGTGGGAGGACTCAGCCCAGAGAATTGCCCTGCACTTTGGTGTGCACCCCTCTGGAGAATAAACTCAAAATTGTATGGTTTTGTGCTGTATACAGATCTATACAGCCTAAGCTCATGAAATTTGCCCCCTTCCTCGATATGGAGGAAGATACACACAGCTTTTTGCCTCTCCCTCCCCTCATCATGAATTGCACAAATTGGGTTTTGGAATAAACAAAAAACAAGTTTATTAACTACAAAAGGTAAATTTTAAGTGATAGCAAACAGATCAAAGCAGATTACTGAGCAAATAAAGCAAAACATGCAAATTAAGCTTAATACACCAAGGAATACTGGCTACACATAATAATGTTCCCCCTAAATGTCGTTTCAAGCACATTGCAGAGTTTCTTGAAGGTGAACTGTACCGCTTGCACCAGGGATTCCTTTTACAGGCTGACCTTTCTCACCTGGGCTCAGCCCCTGACTCTTCCAGCTAGTTCCTTTGTTTCTTCAGGTGTTTTCAGCAGTCTTCCTTCTTGGACGGGGAGGCAGTGGAGAAGAGCCAAGATTAACTCTCTTTCCTGCCTTAAATAGGATTTGCATATGGTGAGAATCCTTTGTTTCCCATCCCATGGAAAAATACCAGCATTTTAAGATGGCATCGTGTACCAGGTGACATGATCACATGACCCAGAAGTGTCAAAGTAGCATCCCAGGAAACTTCTCAGGAAGGAGGGAGATTATTTTCTTCAAAGTCCTATTGTCCTTCCTAATAGCCCATCCAGGCTGTTTGCATACTTTCTGGTGGGTGTTCCCAAGGTGAAAACACAGTTGTAATTATTACATAGTCAATATTTCTTACTTCAGCCACAGAAATGACACATGCATACAAATGGGATAATCACATTCAGTAAAGCATAACCTTTCCAATGATACGTCACATGACCCATCTTGCATAAAACAAGTCATTCATATTATAAAAATATTTTTATGAAGAGTATGGGTCATAATATGACATTCTCTTCCAGGACTGCTGGGTGCATGAGCAAATAAAGCAAATTACATTTAGAATATATGCAGAGTCCAAGTCACTGGTTTCCCAGTGGAGGTGAAATCAATCTAGAAGGCCCTGTAGATCTGCTACCACTCACTGCAGGATTCCATCATTCTTTCTTGTTTTGTTTTAAATAATGTCACAAATTCTAAATTCAGTAAAATGCTTAAGAAAATGACAGCTTAATATGACCTTCGTCTAATCACACGTTACATAGTCCTGCACTGACTTGTCTTTAACAGAAAAGAAGGGAGAGAAATTGTCAAGGAGGTACAAGGCAGTATTATAAGGAGTAACAGGATGAAGCCAACAATGAAGAATTTAGATCACTAAAACTTTATAATGTGCCAGTTAAAGTGTTTAAGAGACAAAAATTTTCAATACTATTGATTTTATAGGCATTTATTTCATTTCTAAGACCTGTGCTTTTTTCATGTAGAGAAAAAGCTCTTGAAACACGTCTGTTTTCCCTTATATTCGTTATCCTGTAATTTTGTTCTTGAAAAGCATGCTGTGATATCTTGGGGAGAGCCATAGTGTTAAGAAAATATGTATGGTCATCTTCAAGAATATCAACCAGGTGATGGATGGTGCTAGTGATATATCAGCCTGCAGATTATGAAGTGGCTGTGGGACAGATGTTGGGAGACTACTATATTGTCGAAGGTCTTGTCTAAATTAGGATAAAAGGTGCATTATTAAAAATATATTATGTGTTTAACAAATTGAAGCTACATGGTGATAATTGGTGAAAATGCTATTAGGCAGACGACCAAGAATCTTCCTTCAAATGTATGTTACTTTTTTAAATTTGGAAGCTTTTATTTTGTGGAAAATTAATTAAACACACTATTTGGGGAATTAAGGAACAGCTTTCATTTGTTTCTATTCTTTGCTTTCAATTATGACTGTTAAACATTTTAAGTGATGCAGAACAAATGTTAATGGTAAATTGTTGAAGTGTGATAATTGATTTATTTATTAATAGAAGAGATGTAATGCTCAGTGGGAGGCTCAATTTAATTTACCATGAGAAACTTAGTAGTAAGGGTCATATTAAAAGCAGGGTTCTTCACTTTGTAGTTTGCATATATTTCCCTTACCAAATGTAGCTGTATTTGCACAACTACCAACCGCAACCTAGGGCCTGATTTTTCAGAGTTGCTGAATGCTTGCAGCTACCCTTGACTTCCACTGGAATTGTGATACACAACATTTCCAAAAAACAGATTAAAAGAAACTGAATTAGTTCTACCAGTAGACATGTAAGTGATTAAAGTGCCAGGACCTACAGTGTAGAAAGCAAAGAGCAAGGACTGTCTTTGTATTATATGTTTATACAATGGGGCTCTGAACCCCAACTGTGGTCCTTAAGCATTAGTGACATAGCAATAATCATCAGTAATGCGGAGAGTGCTTGCTAAAGGCAACAATGGTAACTTTTTCTCATGAAGAGAAAGGGGGCGGGAGTAACTCCAGTATCAGCCACTTCCAGAGGCAGCATGGCAGACTAGCCTAAACAAGTCTGATCCAAAATAAATATGAGAATTCCAAGGAGAGAAACTCCTCTTTCCACATTCTTTCACTCACTTATTCAGCACAAGTAGATTTAGAAAAGCAGCAAGAAAATGTTGATGTGGGAGTGTGTGAAATAGGCCTAAGGGCAGAGGGAAAAAAATCTTTGGAATATTGTGGAGGCACTGGATCCTAAAAAGAAATACTTTCTAAAATTCATCAAAGGACCTTCATGAGTATGCCTCAAATATTTTTCTTAACTAATCTTAGCATGGACTATATTATTTAGTATATGGCAAGAAAGGAAGGATTTATTATCTAATAGTTTGCTATCTGCAATATAATTACCAAATCTTATTTGGGGTTATTAACGATTTATTTCAAATGGGCACAAAATATGCTAAGGACCAGATCCTGTACGGGAAGATTTTGGCAAACCAGTAAAGTGCCTGAAACCACTATTGCTAAAAGCAGCCATATCAGCAGGCCGTAAATTGGCCATGCAGCAGCCTTAGCTTAACCAAGGCAGGAGGGGAGCGGGTTTTGGGTGCCACAGAAAGAGCAGCTTGACCCCGTGTCCTTCTTGATAAGAATTATGCTGAAATTGCTGCATTTTAGAAGAACAGGAAGCTTGTCTATGCGCTGTCAGGAATGTGTCTGTCAGAGCTTCAAGTCTGCAAACTCTGAAAAAAAAACAACACCTGGTTAATTGATGACCAAAGGGAAACCTCTTGTTTGACCTTTGAAACTGCTTGCTTAACAAGTTTTCTTTAAGTGGCGTGTCATTGTATTATTACTGTATAAATTAGGGGGAAACATCTGAGCTAGCTGAACTCTTCAGGAGGGTTTCTTCAGGGACTCTTCCTCTGGATAAATCTTGTGGTCCCCATCAGCAGACAGAATATTTGGCCACCAGAAGGCTGCTGCTGTGCCACTCAAGAGCTACACTCAGCTTCAGGGTGTTTTACTAACTTGTTGCGGATGTGTGTAAGTGCTTGAGACTAAGTAAAGTGTAGCTTTAAGTGAAAGCACTCTTGTGTTGTCCTGTTCATGCCAGCCATCTATCGGTTGGATGGCTGTGTCTCCCCTGATTTATTTCCTGACACCTCCTCACACAGAGTAAAAGTTACCAAGAGCTTCAGGTTGAAAGAACCCCAGGTAACAATCCCCAGTGGGTGTTCTTTGGCATAGCTCCATTTAAATCAATGAATCTATGCCGATTTATATCAAATGTGGCTCTAGCCCTAGGATTCTAAAGTTCAGGATGGAAGTTGATAAGTAAAAAGCTCCTTTCATACTATTTCTAATTCCTTCATAAACAAGTGGGGACACATGAGCCTACCAAATGTAGCTTATCTTTGAAAATGTATTTCTTATACATCTCCTGCAGATGCTAAAAAATAAAATTGGCACTTTTAGAAAACTTAAAGCCATAATTAATAGTGTATATGACATAGAGTATGAATCAACTAACTAAAAATAAACCTATTTCCTTGAAATGAGTGAATAAACGGTGCAATAAAAAAGTATAATTTCCTTAAACGGAAAGAATTCTCATGTCTTCTGTAGATAACAATAACAATGATTCATAGGCAAAGTAGATCAACACCCTTGATGTAATTCAAAAGAAAAATGCTAGCTAAAAAATAAAATTTGGGGTATAGAGAATGCCAAAGCAACAGCAACAACAACAACAACAACAACAACAGCAACAAAAAGTTCTACACTGCCTCAGATGAGTTGATTGGGACTGCAGCTAAGGTAGCTCCAAATGTCATCAGTAGCAATGTCCTCTTCTCATCACACCACTTACATCCGTTGAACTGATACTGACAAATTGTTAAACTCCTTAAGACAGAAGAATCAAAAACTGCTCAAGAGTCAGGTGGTTTTATTGCTAGTATCTTCGATTCATAGCATTGTATACTTTGGAGTAAACCAGGCATTTTGAACTGAAAAGCCAACATTCATGTGTTTATTTTTTATTAAACATCTACCTATTGATCTATGCATATGCACAATATGTATTAACTAAATACAAATGGGCCAGTGTCAACAATTAAAAGCCACCCTAAATCACCAAACTAGGCTCCTTTGTTCTTCCTATACACCAATCACTCCTCCCTACTGATCTCACTCATCAGGTAAAGATTATTAACATTTTATGGGCAGTCACAGATTGGGCTGCTCTATAGCACACTCTGCAGGGTCATATGTGATGCTGCAGGCACTCCTTACCTTAGTGCACAATTTGTGGCCACCAGCTAATAATCAATGAATTGAGGATATCAAAACTCAGAATTTGGCTGTCTGTGCCTTTAAGAAACAAACAAAACGCAAAGACAAGCACTTAGTTGCATCATTTGAGGGCAAGACCCTAACCTGTTCCTGGGCTAGTACTGAGAAACTCCTCCTCTCTGCCCGTCTCACCCAGAATTGCCCCTGAGGAGAAGCAAGCAAGCTTTCTTAACTGGCCTGCTTGATCCTAAACAGACCATGTGTCCTCCCTCCTAAGCCTCTAGAGAGCTGTCTTATTGGTCCTTGTGATGGGATTCAACTCACCACTCTGGCACCTCCTGCTGGCTATCCTTGGAGTTAGCTTAGTTCACCAGTGCACCCTCGTCTGGTGACATCTTGCTGCTGTCACTTCTGCTGCAAGACCCGTGTCACCCTAAGATCTGTGGCGTCCTCTTCAGGACACAGTCCTCTGGCTGGGTCACAGACTGTTCTCCTCCCTTCCGGGGAAACCACAGTCCACTGTCCAGCAACTTCCTCTGAGACAAATGGGGGCGTTGGGACAACCCAGGCTCACCCACTACCCCAGGTCCTGGCCCAGGGACCCTGTAGATGGCAGCCACATTCTGCATCCCCTCCAACCTCACTCCAACCCTCCCTGGGGCACTTCTCAACAGCCCCAGCACCTTCTCCACCCTTGTTTCAGGGCCCCAGCCTGTCAGCAGTCAGCCAGGAGCTCACTCTTGCTCCCCTGATCCTGCCCAGCACTGCCCTCTGCCTGCAAGGCAGCCAGTCCTCCTCCCTCCCCGAGCTCCAGGGAGTGACTGCCCTGCTCTGCCCTGCTGCTCTTCTTATATGGGTTCCTTAGGGTCCTCTCCAATTGTCTACCTGTTGCACAGCCTCCCTAGGGTTCTATTAACCCTTTATGGGCTAGTGTGGGCCAGATGCCCCATCACAGTACCCCCTAACATGGGGCAGAGTAGTCTCACAGTCCCCATCACATGGGCTATATTGAAGAGAAAGTGCAACATAGCACTCTGTTCCCTGCAGGATAAATCTTTTCCCCACACTATGTTTACCCTCTGGAAGAAGGCCCAGGAGCCTTACCAGATTTCCCCTTTCTGTGAACTATGTTATTTCTAAGACTTACTAATTTGTCACATCTTCCTGAGTCAGTCACATGAATAGTCTGTTATAGCAATCATATTTTTTTCATTGAGTACCCATCATTATGTGCTGCTTTTTCATTTGGAAATCATTATGAACTATATCTAACAGCTACAATTATTTAGAATTAATGCTCCATTCTGGTACTCTCTTTTGATAGAGTAAAATCCTTGTTATTGGGACACCAGCAAACTAGAACAAGCAGATATCCTGACGAAGACAAGAGTTCATTACAAATAAAAGTTAGATATAGCTTAAGAAGAATTTAAAAAATACTGCACTGAATAAAATGATATTAACTGCATTTCAAGACAGATTCTTTGTTGCTATAAGCTGGTGCAACTCAATTGACTTCAGTGTAGTTGCACCTTTGAAGGCCAGAGGTGAATTTCAACCATTATCTTTATTTCTTCATTTGATAATTCCAGTACTAAGAGAGTGGAATGTGTAATTGCTCACCCATTTAACACTTGGCTAACCTCTGTTTAATCAATTGTCATTGGACAAATTCCATTAGGTGAATCATTTTGGTTAATACTGTCCCAGTTAAATATCAGTCATTATTTACTATCATTAGGTAATTTTTTTCCCCTGGGAGAGGACATAATAAACCAACCATTTGAAAACGTACAATCCAGTCATGTGTTTGTACTTAACACTATTGCACTGCTGCTGTTTTCAAGGCCCTTGCAACAGTGTTTTAAGAAAATTCACCCATCCACATGAAAAAAGGCTTGAGAGCTTGGCAAATATTGGAAAATTCTTTGTGAATACATTGGCTAAATAGGACTCACAACTTAATCCAACCATGTCCATGCCCTTTATTGTTCTTTTTATGCAAACATACTAATGACAAGTTTACATTCATAATCTGGAGTTTTACTCACTCAAATAAGAAACTGTATTTTTGCTCCTCGAAAATACAGCATTTGCCATTGAAAAGTCGACATTTTCACGTGTTTCTATATTATTATTACTACAGTGAATACGGCTGCTGTCTGCTGTGGTACTCAATGGTGCACCAGGTGTACCACAACTCTAAGGAAAATGCTGAAAGCATTTCAATGCTAGGCTCTGTAAGAGTTAGATTTGGCAGAGATTGTAAAGAGCCTGGTGCTGTTCAGTGGGGTTCATGGCTAGGCATATAAACCTTAGCAGAAATCTAGGAAGTGAGGGCACATGACCTCGCATTCTCCCAACCCCCAAGCATCGCCTCTGAGATGTGGCATGTCCCAATAAGCACAGATACTGAAGTGGCTAAAATTCGTGGATATTTTACCGCCACTGGCAGAAAAGGGAAAGGTTGCAGATAACCCAGTGACTTAAGCTTTTACTTTTCAAGGTAAAACATAGTATTCCTGAGCTTGCCCCCTGGGAGCAGTCCAATATGGGGTTAGGGATCCTCAGACCTATTGCCTGGAATGCTCTTTCCTCTACATTTCTCTATTAGAGACAAATGGGTATCTCACAGGTTTCCTGGCCAGTGGTGTGTTACATTGGGGGCCTCTCTGAATTTGTCCCCCTGCTGCTGCAGCAGCCTTCCCACAAAGCTCCGACTGAGCTGCTCCAACTGTGTTAGCAAATAAACTACAAGATCCCCCAATCCCTAGGTGTATATCACATCCCTGTAGAAGGACAGTAAACTCCCATATTGTGTCCAACATCCAGTCAGCGCACACTGGCCACTTTCCAGGCCAATCCCCAGTGCCTTCTTCAGGCTCCCATCCCTTTAAAAACCTCAGCAGGCTTCTGGCTTTGTTTCCCTGAGCATTTCTTTCATGCCCTCTGCTCTCATTTTTTGGATGCTCAATCTCTGCAGCTACCCACAAATTGCGCACAGACCTACTTCTAGCTGGAATGCCTACCACGCACAGCCAGCTCTGCATGCAGTTCCTCAGCTTCTGCTCCCTTAATCCACTTCCTGTTCTCCACACAGCTCTTCAGCTTGCTTCCCTGAACTGCTTCCTGCTTGCCATGTGGCTCTTCTCACTGCTTTCTGTCTTCAATGCTCACCTCCCTACTTCCCAGGCAGCTCCGTTGCTGGTCCTGCTCCAGCGGTGCCTTCCCAAAGAACAAGGTTATTTCTTCTTCACATGCTGGTCCCTATGTGTATTCCACACATTGGTGCACTCCATGTGCTTGAGACAAGAAATTTCTAGCAAGTAGTTTCCCCATTGGTCTGCATCTACACAGTTGTTTCCTCATGCTTTGAATTGAGAGCATAAGGGGCAGTGCAGATCGACACCTCTCCAGTTCCTTCTTGTCACCACATGGCCTGAGTCAGAGTCCTCTGTGTCTAAACCTACCTTTGCACCATTTTCATGACTATAAATATAATTATATATGGTTTCTAGTATTTCATAGTCTAATTAGTTAGTGTAGTTTAGTTTCTCCCCACCTTGGGGACCCTCCCCTTGGGAGGACTATGTCCTGAGTCCTGGGATTTAAGAATTGTGTCTCCTGCCCCTCTCCTTCTTTGTGAGTGATGACTACCAATGCTGCCTTTACTGCCTTAGGGAGATTCACATCTCTGCCAAGTGCAGCATCTGCTGCTCCTTCCCTTCCCAAATCCAAGAAGGATGGGAGCTTTGACTGAGGATGTACCTCATGGAGAAGGCCATGAGCCCCCATCAGATCCGGGCCAAGTGAGCCAAAAAACTAACATCTCATTGGCCTATTCCAATGTCCAGAGGAGCCATTGCCTCCACATAGAAAGGCTAACCTGGATAGAGACTCTAGGAGGTCTTGGACCCATCCTCCATCCAGACATGACTATTCAAGGGGCCAATGGTATCCAATACCTTTCAGTCCCCTCCAACTATTTGACCCTTCATACTGGTCCTGTTGGGGTTCAGGGGATTTCTATGCTGGACACTCCAGATTCATGCCTAAATCCCACTGGTCCTCTTCTCCTAGCAAACATGAACTGGTTCTGTTGGAGTGTGCAGAGGAAGAAATCAAGCCAGACCACTGGTTCTGAGGGTATGTTATCTTCCTCACCTGGCGAGGCAATCACCCCATCCTCACCACTTCCCCTAATGACCACAGGCAATATCAAGAGCTTTTATAGTGATTGAACTCCAGATCCCACTTGAGGAGAGCCATGATATACAACATGAGCTTCTGGATATCTTGGAGCCCACTTGCCTAAGTTGGGTGCCCCTCCCAGTAAATGATGCCATCATGAAACCCACCGAGGTGGCATGGCAAATTCCTGCATCAGACACCCCCACCCCTCAAAAAGGGCTGAGAAGCAACAGTTTGTTCCAGCTAACAGGGAAGATTTTCTGTTACCCACTCTGACTCCATCTCCCTAGCAGTGCAAGCAGTCAGAGAAATTCAGACTACAATACCCCAAGGCTACCCTTGCAGACAAGGGCACTAAATGCTTTGAACTTCTAGGGAGGAAGGTATTTTCATCCTCTCATTTAGAATCTCAAATCACCAGGCTATTAGTAAAGTAAAATTTAATAAATTATTCCAAATTCTTGGCGTTGAAAAACAAACTTCCTCAGGATAACAGGGCACAATTCCAAGCCCTTATTGCCGAGGGCAAACTGGTCACTAAGCCCTCATTTCAAGCTACAGTGGACACAGCCTATACCACATCTAGAGCTATTGTTACTACAATAGTTATGAGGCATGAATTGTGGCTTCACTCTTTGGGGTTCTCCAAGGAGGTCCAGCATACCACTGAGGAATGGCTTTTTGACAAATCTAATCTCTTTATCGAAAGGACAGAGCATCACTACACTCATTAAAAAACTCCTGGACAACCTTCCACTCCCCGGGCATTTACACCCCATCCTCAAAAAGGAAACACTTGTTGTGTAAGCCAAGAAATCCACATTAGCTTTTCTATCACCAGTGCTCTTGTGAAATACTACACAAATATAAAATGATACAAAGACCAAGATATGCATCTTCTTCCACCTCAACTGGTACCACTCAACCACATCTATCAATCAAGATTCTTTTTGATGGGATACTTGAGAACCATTTACCTTTATTGATGGCAACCCAAACTGGTCCCTGAACCTTTGTTTTTTTTTCATCCACAGCTGGAGGGCAATAACAATGGAGGAGTAATGCATATAATTCACTCCAGCTACACCACTGAGTTTCTCTCCTCCCCAAAACCCAGCCCCTCTTCAGGAACCACTCTAATGAGGAAATCCTCTATCAGGAGATGGACTCTTCTCCAGTGAGGGCGTATAGAGCAAATGCCACCTCAATATCAATGAAAAGGGTTCTTCTCCTCAAATTTTACAGCCCCCAAGAAAAAAAATGAGGATGGAGACCCATTCTTGACCTACATACACTAAACATTGACAAATGTTTGTTAGTCAGCTTACAGAATTTCCTGTAAGAATCAATGAATGACTTATGCCTCTTCATCTTGAGCTCAGCAACAACTAGTCTGCTGCTGCCATCACTGTGTATGCCCCAACACTCGATTTTCATGAGGATTTCACGGAACAATTCTATATGGATATTGACAAAGTCTTGACCAACATTACCAAGGAAGACAAGATCATTCTCCTCAGAGATTTTAATGCTAGAGTCAGGCAGGAGTCAGATCTCTGGAATGGCACTATCAGAAAAGGCTAAATCCAATGGTATCCTCCTTCTGATAAAATGCGTAGGACATGACTTGGTCATCGCGAACACCCTCTTTAGACAAAGAGAGAAATATAAGACCACTTGGAGACACACTCGCTCCAGGCGTTGGCACCTTCTTGACTATGATATTGTTAGAGCTCGAGATTGGAAGGATGTCCACATCAGAAGGGCCAGCTATGGAACCGATGACTGTTGGACAGACCATCATTTGTTAGATCAATCATTTATTTCCAGATCACCTCAAAGCATCTCAAACAGGCAAACTCAGTACGAAAGAAATTCAACGTCAAGCCCCTAGAATATATAGTGACTTGGGAGAAATTTCAGCAGTATCTCCAAGAGAAGTTTGCTGCTATGGCTACAGCTGATGATAATGAAAATTTCTGGAAGGGATTAAAGACTGCCATTCTCTCAGCATGTGCTGAGTCCATTGGCTATGTCACCCACCATCATCAAGATCGGTTTGATGAGAACATTGCTGAGATTCAGGGCCTGCTCAACCGGAAAAGAAAAGCCACATCATACCAGCAGAAGTATATCACATCAGCAGAAGAAAGAGTCATACAAGCAACTCAAGGCTGAAGCCCAAAGAAAAATTCATGACATCAAAAATAAGTGGTGGTGAGAAAAGGCAAAGGAAATTGAGCTTCATGCTGATAAACATGACATGAGGAGTTTTTTTCAGGCAATAAGGGCCATTTACCACCCATGCTCCCATGGACCCACACCACTTCGAGTCCAAGACGGATCAATATATTTTAAGGTCAACTAAGCCATCAAAGCCAAATGGAAGGAGCATTGTGATTTACTCCTGAACTGTGAGTCAACTATCCCTGATGTCACTATCGAATCTATACCTCAATGACATGAAAGAGAATCTCTTGCTGACCCCGCAACCCTTGAAGAAGTAACATTAGCCATTATAGAAACTAAGAACAACAAAGCATCAGGGCTAGATGGCATACCAGCTGAAGTCTACAAGTTTGGAAGTGAAGAACTGATAAGAAAGATCCACAACTGTATCTCCATATCTTGTATAATGAGAAGATTCCAGAAGACTTGAGAAATGCTAACATTGTTACAATCTTTAAGAAAGGAGATAAGTTAGAGTGTGGAAATTATCAAGGCATTGTCTTGCTATCTACACCAGGGAAAATTCTTGTCCATATCCTCTTAAACTTATTACTTCTTCTTGCTGAGGAAATATTGCCAGAATCTAAGTGCACTTTTAGACCATCCCACATGAAAACTGACATGATCTTTGTTGGCCATGAAATCCAGGAAAAGTCTCAGGAGCAAAATCAGGACCTGTACATGGCTGTCATCGATTTGACAAAGGCCTTTGACATTGTCAATTACAAAGCCCTGTGGAAGGTGCTGGCCAGATTTGACTGCCATCCAAAATTTATTAAGGTACTGAGGCTTCTCCATGATCTGATGACAGCCATGGTTCTCTGTAATAGCCTCAAGATGGAACCTTTCATCCTCAAAACTTGGGCTAAGCAAGGATGCGTTATTGCCCCAATCCTGTTTTCCATCTATTTAGCAGTCATTTTGGTCCTCGTTAAAGATCACCTCCCCATTGGAGTTAACATTCAATATAGAAAAAATGGGCAGTTCTTTAATTTTCGACATCTCCACTCAAAGTCTAAAGTCGTCAGGGCTTCCAGTATGCTGATGATTGTGTCATCCTCACACACACTGAGAATAACCTTCAGTCCATAGTGGATTTTCTTGCACAAGCTTACCGAAGCCTAGGACTCTCACTCAATATTGAGAAGACTAAGGTGCTCTATCAACCTGCTTGAGGCCTTGCACATGACCCACCACAAATCACCATTGGGGTCAGACTTTAGAGACAGTTGAGCACTTTTGTTATCTTTGTAGTCAACTTTCTCAAAATGCAAAAATTGATAGTGAGATCCAGCAGAGGATCCAGTGCACAAATGCTTCCTTAGTGAAATTGCTCTGACGTGTTTTCACGGACTGTGACCTATGGCAGGACACCAAGATCCAGGTTGTGATGTTACACCCCATATTCTTCATAGAAATATGGTTATGAATGAATATGGCATAACTAAAATATGTTTTATACAAGATCACTCATGTAAGGTATCACTGAAAAGGTTATGATCTACTGAATGTGTTCATCCAATTTGCATACATGTATCATTTTTGTATCTGAAGTTAGGAATATTGATCCTGTATCTGTATTTCAAATGTGCTACTTTGGGTGACACCCACAATTAGCCCTTCGAGTATAACAATCAAAAAGTCAGACAGGGTGATGGCCCATCAGCAAGGACAATAGACCATGAAAGAGCTTAGTCTTCCTGTGGATGCTCCAAACAGTTTGCAAGTAATGGCTGCTATGACCCTGCAGAAACATGTGACTGAGTCACATGGTACTGGACCCCACCATGGAATGCCAGTGTTTTTCCAGTGGAAGACAAAGGGTTCCCACCATATAGAAAAGCTATATAAGGCAGGGAAGTGACATCACTGTGTTTCTGCTCTGCCTCTCTGCCCAAAGAGACACAGGGAAACACCTGAAAACAAGAACTGAACTGGGGAGAGAAGAGTTGAGCCCAGGCTGGAAGGGTGTCTAGCCTGTGAGTAATAATACCTGAAGTTTCAAGCTGCAGGCCAGTGTCACTGGCTTTCAAGAATCTTTGCAATCTTCCTGAAACAACATTTAGAGTAAGAAATTACTATGCATAGCCAATTTCTTTAGTGTATTAAGTTTAATGTGCATGTTTTGTTTTATTTGCTCAGTAACTTGCTTATTCTGTTTGCTATCTCTTATAATCACTTAATATCTGCCTTTTATACTTAATAAATTTGTTTTGTTTATTATTAAACCCAGTTTGTGAAATTTCTAACTGGGGAGGGGAAAGAAGCTGTGCATATCTCTCTTCACATTGAAGGAGAGGGTGAATTTTTATGAGCTTATGCTGTGCAGATTTTTCTATATAGCACAAGACCTTTGGGTCTGCAATGCAAGGGAAATGGGCACCTGAATGCTGGGGCAAGTCCCTTAAGCTGAGTCTTCCTAGACCTGATCTGTGTCTTTATGCTGCTGGGTGTGGCCCTGCCTGTGTGTGTGCTACAGCGGTCGCTCCAGGCACCAGTGCTCCAAGCACGTGCCTGGAGCAGCAAGCCGCAGGGGGCGCCCTGCCGATCCCTGCAAAGGCGGCAGTCAGGCAGCCTTCAGTGGCTTGCCTGTGGGAGGTCCGTCAGTCCTGCGGATTCGGTGGCAATTCGGCGGCGGGTATGCCAAAGCTGAGGGACCAGGGACCTCCCACAGGGGGAAAGCTGCCCTGCCATGCCCTGCCTGCCATGCTTGGGGCAGCAAAAAAGCTAGAGCTGCCTTGGTATGCTAGAGGAGGCTTAAGAGCTTGGCTCAGCAAGACAGGTTAAAGGGTGCCTGGACTGGCAGAACAGGTGGGCTTAGTGGTATCTCAGTACATCGGGTGGCACCTTACGGGGGGGAACTAGTCACACCGGTCTATAAGACAATTATTGTTCCTACACTCCTCTGTGGATGTAAAACCTGCACCTCAAGAGTTTGGAGAGGTATCACCAATGATTCCACCAGTAGAATCTTCGTGTCAAGTGGCAAGATCATTGCACTAACACCAGCATCCGTGCTGCAGCCAATGTCACCAGCATTGAACCAATGATCCTCAAGCACCAACTTTGCTGGGCTGGACATTGTGTGCAGACAGGGCCGGCTCTGGGTTTTTTGCAGCCCCAAACAAAAAAACAGGAGGGCCGGAGTGCCGCTGCCGAAGCAAAAAAAAAAAAAATGACACATGCTTGGAATGCTGGTGCCTAGAGCCGGCCCTGTGTGTGGTTGCCATACTCTTGCCTCCCAAAACAAGTTCTCTACTCTCAGCTCACCCATGGTCAGAGGTCCCATGTGTGGTCAGAAGAAATGCTACACAGACACACTGAAACTGTATCTTAAGAAAACTGACATGGACATCACAAACTGGAAGGAACAAGTCACCAACCAATCCTAATGGCATCATATCATCCATCAGGCAGTGGCCTGCTTCAAGGAGAAGCACCTTGCCCTGAAGAAGGACATATAGTTCGAGGCTCTGGGACAGATATTTATATGTCCCACAAAGGTTTCCTCAGATTTCTGGCAGGACAAGAGCACTATCAACTCAGAGTACTTCCATTCAGGCTGGCAACAACAGCCAGTGTCTTCACAAAGGTCCTCTCAGTGGTAGTAGCCTAGATGAGATGAAACAGTTACACAGTCTTCTTCTACCTGGATGATTGTGCAGGCTCAGGTAGCAACATTATATTTGTTCCACCTTCTGGCATCCTTGAAAATCTGAGTAAACAGAGAAAAATCTACTCTTCCTCCCACAGAAACCATAGACATTATAGGAAAAACCCTGGACTGAACTTCAGTAAAAGCCTATCTCTTGATGTACAGATTCCAGGCCATAAGCAGCCTGATAAAACAAGTAATTTACAGACCTCAAACCACAGTCAAAGTCTGTCTTTCCCTGCTAGGCGATATGGCCTCATGTCCTTATGTAATGCCATTCGCCAGGCTTCACCTCCATTGCCTACAGGCCTGGCTCTGGTCTATTTACTACCAGGCAGATACAACATGAATACCAAGGTAACGATCCCTGCTAAGGTTATGGCTTCCTTTGCATGGTGGATGAACTGGGGGCTGGTGCATGCTGGAGTCCCTTTCGTTCTGCCATCATCCAAGGCAACATGGACATGTGTCTGAAGTGACATCTTTCATAGGATGGAGAGCCCACACAGGCAGTCATACTTCACAAGGCACATGAACTCCTTAGGAGACCAGAATGCACATTGGTCTCCTAGAAATAAAGGCAATCTGACTGGCCTGCAGTGCATTCTTTCAATTTATACAGTCCTAACATATCCAGACAACCTTCTCCTATATTAACAAACAAGGAGAAGCAAAATCTCTTTGTTTCTGTATAGAGGTGTTCCACTTATGGAAGGTGGGTATCCAGAACCACATCACCCTCTCAGCAATGTACCTCTTAGGTGCTCAAAACTCTCTGGTGGACAATCTCAGCTGACTCTTCTTCACAGATCATGAGTGAGAGATCCATAATTCAGTCCCAAATGAAATCCTTATTCAGTGGGAACACCATCCTGGGACCTGTTTGCCTCCCAGAAGAACAAGAAGTTCAGTCTATACTGCTCCAAAATAGCACTTGTTTGAGATTTCAAGGGCAATGCCCTTCTGCTATCCTGTACAGACCACCTGAAATATGGAGGTACTTACCTGTAACAGGTGGTTTTTCAAAATGTATGTTCCCTATCTGTATTCCACTACCCTCCCTCCTTCCCCTCTGCTTCAGATCCTCTCTTCTTTGTGGTAATAGGAAGAACTAGAGAGATAATGATCCACACCATCCCTTCTGTCCTTGGTTCAAAGCACGAGAGGAACCATTGCACAGGCACAGACCAACAGATGCTACTTGCTAGAAATCTCCATTCTCAGGTAATATGGAGTGCATGCATACCCATGTGTGAATTACAGATAGGATCAACACATCTCAAAAAGTCTCTACTTACAAGTAAGTAACCTCCATTTCCTGGGTCCGACCTTTTGCAAAGAGTTCCCACCCTTCCTCTATTGGGTTGGAGAGGGGTCTGGGTATGCTTTTCCACCTTGGAATTTTAGGTTAGTAGGAATGGGTTAGATGAAATAGTTAGTTTCCTGCTTAGCTGACTCCTCACACCATCATTTATTTGCATTATGGGAGTACTTAAAGGCCCCAAACAATGTCAGGCCCCTTTGTGCTATGGGTTGCACAAACACATAGTAAAAGACAGTCCCTGCCCCAAAGACCATATCACCTAAACAGACAAAGAGATGGAGAAAGAAAGTATGCAGAACTGAGGCACAGAGGATTTAAATGACTTGCCAAAGGCCTGACAGGAATTCTGTGCCAGAGCCAGGAATTGGAACTTGTGAGGTTTGGCTCCAGTCTAATGCCTTAATCACAAAACCATCTTTCCCTGCTGTGGTATCTGAGATACAGTTATTATTTCCTTACATTGTAAGAATAGCTGCCATGCAAGTCATTTTGGAACCCTACATTCTGGATCTACACCACGTTAAAGTTTGTTGTTTCTCTACACACAAACATCTGTTGTTCATATTTTTTCTAGTAGCTGATGGGTGAAAGTCATTATTCTAAACTAATCTGGCAAACATTTGTTTGTGTACTTCAGTTTATTCTCTGCTCTACAGTAAATGCAACTGCACTTGTTTCTGTACAATAGCTCTGCCTCAAATATTCCATGAGGATATTTGTCAAAAAATAAACATTGGATAACTGCAGAGAAGCCATTAAGTGTCACCTTTAAAATTTTGCTGAGCTTTGAGTACTTTTTAAATGGTAATAATCTATAATTATTTACACTGTGATCTATACCAAACACACTGTACTACCCTGAAGGGTTCACATTCAGATGGTTGAAACAGTGTTATCTTTGACTATTTTTTTTTAGCTTGCCCTTCACTGACTTTAGTTTAAGTCAATATTCAGACTATAGGTTAAGGCCTGATACTATAAATACTTAGATACCTTATCTAAGAGCTTATGGGCTACACTCTTGCAAAGTGTGTGCATTCATATACATGTCAAAAAGTCAGTGCAAGAACAATTTACTCTGCCACTGGTATAAAGATGGAAGAAGAGGGTCTCCCTTCTTCAGGCCCCTCTGAAAAACTGCAACTAAGCTCAGAGGTGAAAGTAAGCCGGTATGGTTCGTACGGCTTACTGCAAGAGCTGGTACACAGCCAACCGTTCTGGCAGGGGGCAGCTTCTCCAGGCTGGCAATTTAAAAGGGTCCTGAGCTTCCAGCCGCGGCTGGAGCCCCGGACCCCTTAAATCACTGCCAGAGCCCCAGGGCTCCCAGCTGCTGCCACAGCTACCACTACCATGGGGCTCTTGTGGTGATTTAAGGGGCCTGGGGCTCCCAACCACCGATACCGCATCTGGAGCCCCAGACCCTTTAGGTCACTTCTGGAGGCCCAGGAAAGCAGCGGCAATTTATAGGTCCTGGGGATTTAAAAGTCCAGCCCTTTTTGCCTGAAGCCCCACTCCTTCCAGTTGAGGCCCCGCTCCCTTGCTCAGGACCTCGGCCCTGTGTACCAGTAAGTCCCTTAAGTTACTTTCACCCCTGACTAAGCTATTCTGTAGGGCAGCATTCCAGGGCCTCCCAGAGGATTCAGGGGGTCTGGGGTCTTCGACGGCAGGGGCCCCCCGCTGCCGAATTGCCACCAAAGACCCAGCACTTCAGCAGCCAGTCCTGAGGTGGCAGGAACCCCCACCGCGGGTCTTTGGGGCACTTCGGTGGCGGGTCCCGGGGCAGAAGGACCCCCCCCCCGCCGCTGAATTGTCGACGATGACCTGGAGTGGAAGAAGCTCCAGGGGCCCAGGCCCCGCGATAGTTTTCCGGGGCCCTCGGAGTGAGTGAAGGATCCCGCTCCAGGGCCCCCGAAAAACTCTCGTGGGGATCACTGTGGTAGGGTGACCAGATGTCCTGATTTTATAGGGACAGTCCCGATTTTTGGGTCTTTTTCTTATATAGGCTTCTATTGCCGCCCACCCCCGTCCCGATTTTTCACATTTGCTGTCTGGTCACCCTACCCTGTGGGTCCTGGGTCCTGGGGCCAGTTGCCCCTCTTGCCCATTCCTCTGGGTGGCCCTGCAGCATTCTCTCACCCATACAAGCATACACACAGTGCAATAGAGACCTGGGCGTACAGTCTGCATATCTATGCAAGTTGAGATGTACAGGGAGCTTCCCAAGCCAAGTCATCATCCCTATAGGCACAGAATTTCTTCCTACTCTTGCTACTAATGGTATTATTATGCATACTGGTTAGTATTTCTGTTACATCTAAATACTCTGATCAGAATTGGAGGCCCAGTGGCTTAGGCACTGTGCTAACAGAGAGGACAAGTTCCCACCTAAGACAGCTTACACCTAGTTGCTGTTGATTAGGAGTCTAAATGCCATTTTCAAAAGCATCTCTAGGCTCCCAAATGCCTAAATCACTTTTGAAAATGGGACTTAGGCAGTTTTAATAATTTTCCCTTTAGCTCATGTGTAACTTTAAGCATGTAAATAATCCTATTGGCTTCAATGCAAGGTGCACAAAAATCAAAGACATTTTAAAAAATAAAAAGACACTTTTGCTATTTAAATCAGATTTTTTAAATATTTAAATTAAATAATGGTTTGTTTTTAAAAAAAATAAAACTATTTAAAATTAAATTTGAAATTGACAACCTATGTAAAGGCCTACATATATAACAATAATTTATATTAAATTTTAAAAAAAATTGAGTCATATATATTGTTTGGCAAAGTTTTAAAGACACTCAAACCACTAAACAGTGGAAGTCACTGGCTAAGCACCTGGAACCAGAGTTTGCTGAAGTGCTAAACAGCAATAGTCTCTTCTGCAGGTGCAGAGAGAATATTTACTTCATTTCAGTTTATTCACCTAGTTCAGTTCAGTTCCTTCAAAGTTAGGAAACCAACTGGGACCTGAAAAACAGAAAAATCTCATTTTCCTCTTTCAATCTATGAATATAATCTAGGTGTGAGAGGGTGAGATTGACTAGCTGTAAAATCTTGAAGGACATGGTGACCAAAAGCAATACATTCAGTTTTTTAATACAGATAATACTTCATTTATTTAATAAATCAGTTTGTTTTAAATTTAAAACTTGTTTTGATATACTTTTTGACAAACTCCCCCCCATGACGCCAGAACTTCTCAATTAGCTTTATTTAATTAAAAAAGATAAAATGCTGTTTTGTGCATATTTAATTGAATTTTAATTTCAATCCAAAGAGCTTGACAAATCACAAGTAAAAAATTAATCATCTAGTAAATAAGAAATGTATAATTCTCCATTTTCTAATATAATAAAAATGGGGAAAAATAAGAATCTGAATAAATGCAAGTTAAGTTATATAATAGCTTAAATAAATGCATGTAGACATAGTGTATTCTCCTAGTTAGAAAAAAGAAGCACCAAATTTAGCATCAAAGCTATAGTTAGTTGCAAATCAATATGTTTTAATGGTTACACCTATCAAAATCAACCTTTCTTTAGGAAAAAAGAAATACAAATACAAAACATGATTGAAATCAATGGTTTAAATCCAGGTTTCCCGCTTACTGATTTAAAAGCATGATTGACATCTGTGACTCAGCTTGCTTTGATTTAAATCTATCTATCCTACTTTAATAAAGCAACTCAAATGGTTATGTGCTTTGCTGTATTACAGCCTAAGAATGCATGAGGAGCTATGTGCCTGGCTGGTGGTCAGCCAAGATACAGGCATCTAGTAATGCTTATTTTTCAGCATAATTGTGACCCTTTCTGAGGAGAGGGATTCAGCCATTTCCCGATACTCTATCCATAATATGTAGCCCTAACAGCCTGTAGGTTATTTAACTAGGAGGATGCTAAATTCAAAATAGCTTTTCATTTGTTATTATTCTGTCCTGAGACTTAGCTAAGACAGAGCAAAAATAATATTGATTATCAATAAGGCTCCACCATTGCACATGGGCACCATGCCAAAGAAGCAACAAACCAAGGTTCAGTCATGTTGGGACCTGAGGAGTTAGCTTTCCACCCACCTCTAAGTTGAGAAGCAAAACTAGTTAATATTAGCCAAGCTACCCTAGCTATTGACAATGTACTTTTTGTGTGTGCATATGGGTGATTGATGTTGCCCTCCAGTGGCTGACATAAGGAGAATAAGAGACTTACTCCTACTACAAGGAACACCAGTAGAAATTCTTTTACAGCTCAAAAAATAGGAGCTTGTGCTTTAGAGAAAAATGGCTAGAGTTCTAGTCTGAGCTCCCCAACAGAAGTGTGAGAAATATACAGCACTCATCCCTGTTGTCCAAAGATGTACATTTAAATTAGTAAGAGGTACATTTTCTGAGAAAATACTGTCTGACATCTATACCAAAGGCAAATCATGCTCTTGCTTGGAAGCAGAAGGCTGATAATGTTCAGAATATAATAGGAACAATCGCTCATGGTAAGGGAACAGTTTTGGGAGACTAACATAACTGGTGCAGACATAGATATGCCTAACTAATCTCACAGGCAGTATAGCTGGATGGTGTTGAAGCAAAAACATGCCCAGGTCAGCCAAAGAGTTACTAAGCACACACACAACCCTTGGAAGTAAGTGCAAGACAATCACAAAAAATATCAGCAGCAAGCAGTGACTCCCAGCTCATTCTCTCAGCCCTACACATGGGAGGATGCTTCTTTCTCCAGCTGGCTACATGAAACTACCATCCTGGATGGCATCAGCTGTTGACTACAAGGCTAGGGTCTAGACCTCAGCATCAGCACAAATCAGTTAGGAAGGATCTCTATGCTGCATAGAGTTTTACATTTACTGCAACCACAGTCAACTTCACCCACTTTAGTGGATTTAAATGTATCTTTCCTGACAAGTATTTATTTCCCCCCTTCATACTATGCAGTTCTGAACAAATGCTGCCTTAAGATCCTTTTTTTGTCAAAGCCAAAAAAATTATGCGAGACTTCTCATGTAGTATATGCAGCATTATCTGTCTTTACCCAGGCCAGTGAAGTTAGACACTTTATCAGGCAATGTCCTGGTAATAAGAGGTGGCATGGAGCCTATATGCAAGGCAAGCAAAGGTTATTTTCCAGAAATGCCCTATTACAGAACATGCTGACATTTTATGGAGATTATTAGAAATGCATGAATTGTGAACATGAAATGTCAACTGAGACATTAAGAAAGAGCAACTATGTACTCTTTCTAGAAGTAAAATAAAAACTCTTTCCTCTTATTATTCCTTGATCCAGAAACAGGTGGTATGTAGCTGGTTTGCTTTATTTAGCAGCCATCAATCTGTTCACTAAACAAATGAAACAAACAAACATAAACGTTGATGTTTCCCAATCAAATATATTTAAATACCCGCCAATGTGTAATAACGTATATTTTGAAAACTCTAGCTCATACACAAAGTCATAGATTTTGAATTTTAAACAGACTATGTATCAACTCAAAACCATTCTAAGAAAATGACATCTTCATTCAGTTTTGGAATTGCTCCCAAAATAATTGCTGACTAAGATTCAATGTGGAAAATGATGTGCAGATTTATGAGGGGAAAAAATAGTAATTTTTGTGTGTGGTAGTATTAGAATTGTCTATGTAATTATCCTAGCAGATATAATTGTTGGTGTATGTATATCTATAAACAGATTGTCAAATATATTCATATGCACAGTATTTGATATGATGTAAAAGCTTTTCACTAAAAAATATTTTACTTGCCGCAACTGTTTTTTACATAGAAAGGCAATATTTAAGGAATCATTAAGCGTCTGTAATGTTAAGTATTCAAAAGTTAAGGAACTCCAAATTTAAAGTTGTATTCACATGCAGCCTTAAATCTGCTCCTTGGCATATGCTTTATGATATCTGGAACAAAATCTGAATGTGCTTATATGCCTGGGGGCCTAAATCCCATTTTCAAAAGGGATTTAGGTACTCCAAAACCTATGAGTCATTGAAAGTCTGTGGGGCTTATGCTCATAAGTCACTTTTTAAAACTTGAATTATGTTCCCAACGTTCTTTTGAAATTTTAACCCTTCGTTAATGGGGCTTGAGTGCCTAAGCATTTAAGCACTTTGGAAAATGTCACTCTGTCTGTAATTCAGGATAACATATTTCTCAAATTATACATTGTCTGATTTTTCCCTGCAGCTTTGCATATCTATGTGTAGTATATTCTATTACTGTGTGAATGAGGAGGAGAAATTCTATGATTTATTAATCTGTGTTGGAGAGAATAGGAGATATATTTAAAATACTCTGATAGAAAAAAAAAAGTAGGTGTATTACAATATGTATGATGTGTATGTCACTCCAGAGACTAACTCATTATCTGCATGCTATAAATTTTATAATCAGACACAAGATCCAAGTGAATCCATAGAATAATTTGTTACAGCATTAAAATTGCTGGCCAAGGACTATTTAAACTCCAATCCAGCAAACAATTTAAGAATTTGTTTAACTTTATGTCCCAAGAATATCAACTGTGCGCGCAGGCACACACACACACACACACACACGCACATGCACATGCACGCACACAGAGTGTTTCACAGAGGATCCTACCGATATTAAAGATGCACTGATTTGAAGCACAATACCAATTGGGACATACTCACCTCAGAACCACTGAAGAGCTGATAAACCAGTTACCTAAACTCGATTTAACAACAGACTTTGCTATAATGTGATATAACGCAAGTCCAGCTAAAATCTATGTTGAAAGAGAAGGCAGTATATGGGGTAGTAGAGACTCTCTGTGCTTCCAGGCAACCACACCAATATAAAATATCTCATGCACATAAGCAAACATGTTACAAACCTAGACACAAAGGGAGAGCCTATTGCAAATATGGGAGAACACACAACTCAGATGAACATCAAGCAACCCCACCCCGCACACACGTCACAGATATAAAAAATACAACTACATAGTCCGAATGGACAAACAACCACAATAGAACACAGATGAGGTTTATGTGAAAGCAATCAGTCATGCAAGGACTGAGAGAAACTATTTCAGCTACCTTGGCCCAAAATAGATCAAACATTCACCAGTGTTACCACTGGGTGGGGGGGGGAAGGATAGAGGAGGTATTATGGGGTAACTGACCTCTTTAAGGGGAGTCAGGACCCAGTCTGCCCATGATTGCCTTCTGAAAGTCCATCTGGGGGTATCTGACTGCCTCAGGTGGCTGATTAAGGGTTAATTAACAAAGAGCACCTAGACCTAATAAAAATTACCCAAGCTCAGCTAGGGAGACTCCCAAGGAGACGGGAGGACTGAGCAGGGAGCCTAGACAGTTAACTCCTGTAGATAGAAAGCTCTCTTGAGAGCCCACAAGAGCTCACGGACCCCTGACTCCAAAGAAGGATCTTACTGGTAGTGACAAGAGGCCTAACCCCAGTGTTGAGTCCTGATCTTAGAGAACCCCTGGTAAAGAAGTTGGAAGGAGGTGAGTAGTGGATGCAGGTGGGGTACAGATGGACAAAGGGAGGGCCTCATATATTAATAGAAATGCCAAAAAAAACCCATAAACAAAACCTTCATCTCAACATCTTAGCTAGGTGCCCAAGTCATTCTTTGTCCATCTGTACCCCACCTGCATCCACTACTCATCTCCTTCCAAGTTCCTTACCAGGGGTTCTCTAAGATCATTCCAGCTATCCTGGTTAGTTAATGGCCCACTCAGGGATTGTCACCAGATGGTATAGTTTAGAAAAGCCCTGAGGTTTCCAAGGCCAGAATGGACCATTGTGATCATCTAGTCTGACTTCCTGTATAACACAGACCACAGAACTTCCCCAAAATGCTGAACTACAGCATATCTTTTAAAAAAGCATCAAACTTGATTTAAAAATGGCCAGTAATGGAGAATTGACTATAGCCTTAATAAATTAACCATTGGAACAATTAACCTCATTGTTAAAAATCTATGCCTTACTTCCACTCTGAATTTGTCTAGCTTCAACTTCTAGCCAGTGGATTGTGCTATACCTTTCTCTGCTGGACTGAAGAGCCCATTATAACATATTTGCTCCCCATGTCCATACTGACAGCGTGTGATCATGTCACCCCATAATCTTCCCTTTGTTAAAATCAATAGATTGAGCTCCTTGAATCTATCACTCTAAGGTAGGCTTTATAATCTTTTAATCATTCTTGTGGCTCTTTTCTGAAACTGCTCCAGGTTTTTCAACATTCTTCTTAAATTGTGGACACCAGAACTGGACACAGTATTCCAGCAGTGGTTATACTAGTGCCAAATACAAAAATAAAATAACCTTTCTACTACTGCTCAAAATTTCCCTGTTTATGCATCTCACAATCTCATTAGCTCTTTTGGTCACAGAGTCACACTGGGAACTTATGTTCAGCTGATTATCCACGAGGACACACAATTTTTTTTCAAAGTCATTGCTTCCCCAGAAAGAGATCCCTATCCTGTAAGTATGGCCTACATTCTTTGTTCCTAGATGTATACATGTACATTTAGCTGTATTAAAATGCATAGTGTTTGCTAAAAGCAACATTTTTTGTCTACAACAAGCAGTAGCATTTAACACCTATAAATGTGTATAAATAATGTTTTATAAATGTAAAGTACACTGCTTCTTGAGGTGAAATTTGAGTTTATTTTACTCACTCAGTGGGTGCAGCTCTGACATTTGCAAATTATTTAAAAAATCTGAATATGTAAAATATACACTATTTACCATATTACATATTCAATTACATTTGTGTGTGCTGCTTGTGAGTTTTGATTCAAGAGTGTGGGTTACATACTTGTGAATTTCCTTCAATGGGCTGACTTGCAAGAAGGGAATGAGCTACAGTTAGGGTTGCTGTGAGCACATTACTTTACAGTTTTGCCATTCTAGGTGGATTTAAGTTCTGGCTCTCATGAAAGAATCTGCTCAGGAGTATACACAATGTGATCATAATGAATTTTAGAGCTAGGCTAGTTTAGATTAGATGGTGGTCTAATACATGGATAAGAGATGTGGCCATATTTATACTAGATTTTGTAGAGTTTAATGCCAGAAGATACTATTAGAGCATCTATAGTCTGATCTCCTGTATATCACAGGTCATTACATTTCACCCATATACTTTATGCTGAGTGCAAGGAGAGACAAGATTCTCTGATCCTCCTCAGAGCAATAACAACCTCTTCTGTACCCCATCTCTATCTGTGGCCAATCTCTGATGCTTCAGAGGCAGGTCAAAACCCAGACTCATAATACATCTGCCCAATTGTGCCTGGTGTGGGAGAGGAATTCCTTCCTGGCCAAGACAGTCAAATGACTGAAGTACTGCATCATGAGATTTTATTATAGTCAAAGTCTTAATTCAGAGCATTACCAATGGATCTGTTAGTGCTTTTTTATCATGGACTGCTGCAATCCCATACTAGAGATATTACAGTAGTTAATGGAAATAATGTGAGATGGATTCAGTCCTTCCTATCAGGCAATTCCCAGAATAATGACAGACAACTGCTCCTTTAACTCCATGTGCCAGAGGGCTGTATTCTCTTTCCCATCACATTTAACATATATACAAAGCCACTGGGGAGCACTTCCAGATATCACGGATTCAAGACAACACCCAGCTGAACATCTCCTTCACATCTAATGCTAACAGATCTGTCTCTCAGTTATACCAGTGTCTCACAAAATCAGGGCACAGGTGACAAAGCAGTTAGCTGAAGCTGAACCCAGGCATCACTGAGTTGATTTGGAGGGAAGAAATGGCACTTTTCTATTTTAAATAAAAAGATAATAGCAGATTTTTTCTTAAATTCTGCAGACTTTTAGAGAAGAAGTTCCTAAAATTATGAACAGGAAAAAATACCATTTCATTTTGTAAACCCATAATGTACTTACCTGAAATATTATTTGTCAGATTTAATCACTTGAATGTTTCAACTGAATTTTAACTTCATAAATCCAGTGAACTATCAAGCACATTCAAGAAAATACATCACTCATCTACCACAAAAACATGCAGTAACACAAATATAATGGCAGCCATGCATAGCAGGATTGACTTGAGACATCAATGCCACTCAAGCCTGTAATGTAAAAAAAAGTGCAGTAGGGACATCAGAATCTACAGCAGACATTGACATATTAAAGCCTGCTCATATCAAGCGCTACATTTGACTTCCAGCATCATTACAGCTGTCAGAGCCATATCTTATTTTGAGAACTCACCTGCATTTCTTGGTGGTTAGGAATGCTAGTGATTGCTCATAAAAAAACAACCCCACAACACTCAAACAGACAAAAAAACAACAGCAATAAAAAAACCCAGCTGCATCTGAAAAATAAACTTGACTTTTCTTAGATTGGACAACTTGCATCCAAATGCATTATGCCTATGCACCAGCACTAATATCACTTTGTTAACCAGACTCTTTGTTCTGTTCCATTGAAGAGGCCTCCTTCATTACAACTGCTCCGTTGAAGAATAGGCAATTTACTGCTATAGGAACACTCCTCTTAATGTTTTCTATTGACATTTACTTTTAAATGGTTTTAAAGCATCAAGAAATAAAACTAAGATGAGCTGCAAGTTAAAAAGCCTGGATTGCATTTCTTACTTAGAACACTTTGGTGCAGCAAGTGAACTCTCTCTAGAGCATAGAACACATAATCCAAGCAGCACACATTCCATTGCAGGGGAGTCTTCTAGGAAATACCTATTTTCTCCTCTCAATTACTTCCCCCAGTTCTTTGGTCTCCACAGTTCAACAATATTCTTTCCACCTGCATGGCACAGGATGTAGCTCTGTTCAGAACCACTGCCCCAAACAGGAGTCCCCTGAGAGGAAAGCAAAGCTTCTATGGCATTTGGGATGAATTTTACACCTGTTCATCTACATAGTACCATAATGCTTATGCAGGAGCCCACAAGGCCAGCTGCTCAGAACCCCCACAAAAAATAATGAAATAGGCATCTAGTCTGGAGAGAGCCAACCAACTAGTCTAGAACCCTCAGTGGTTTCCTTAGCAATCATGCAGTAGGAAGTGAAACCCTATAATTCCTTATGTGACTTTTGGGGTAACTACTTTCCCTTGTATAGTTCAGATGTATCACAGCATGTGAGGGAGTGGTCCCTTCCTATAGCCTGATCGTGATAGCAGTAGGTCGGCTATTTTACGGGGAACAAGAACCCTGCATGACACCTCAAGCAGGATGAAGATAAAAGATGAGTGGAATAGTGAGTCTGTTCCCTTTGGCCCCATGAAATGGCAGGAGAGGGAGAAGAACCACCAGCCACCCCTTCTGAAGGCAGCTGCAGGTACCCAGAGGTTTCTTGAGGAAGAGGAGGAAAGAAGGCCATTGGCTAGTTGGCTCAGAGGAAGATACTGTAGTGAGATACATTTCTCTGAAACTGCTTTCATTCAGGTTTGCAATGCAAAACAAACCTCAAAGTCTCCATTTCAGTGGTTTTAAGATTCACTGTAAACACTTCAGTGTCTAACCACAACCTTGCTAACCAGCACATGGTACCCAATCATCCTCTTGTGGTTGTCTATATTTTGTTAAACACATTCTATGTTTCAATTACGTTTTCACTGCAGTGTGTCAGAAAGGGGTTTTTTTAATCAGAAAGGTTTTTTTCAAACTATATAATTATTTTCACAAAATTGTTTGTTTTTTCTCAAAATTTTCCAATTTTTCATGAAAAAATAAAATTGTGCTGATTCAATTCCAAATGAAAAATTTCAGTCAGCTTTGAACTGAAAAGAAAAGTTTTCAATTTGCATTGCCTTCTACTTCTCTCTCCCATTTTTCTTTTCCCACTAACTCCTTTTCAGAGAGGAAAGGGGAGAAAAGGGAGGAAAAGACAGCTAAAATAAAACCCAAACCAAAAATGCTTTAATTTCAGTTCAAATTAAATCAAAATGTTAACATTTTTCCATGGAAAAAAATTGCCACTTTCAACCACTTCTACTTTACTTAATTGCACCCTTCCCCCCACACTATATTTATTCATATTGTTCTTCTCAGAGGCTAGATTTTCGAGTAATCTCTTTTGTAGGTCCTTGCACATTTTGGACCTGATTCTGTGAGGCATGGTGTAATTTTAATGGGAATTTCCAGAATCATGATGTTTGAGAACCACATCCTGAAGTGAACTGGGCCATGTTACTTTTCTATGTTATGTTTTATTTATATTTTGTTTGATGTCTAGAGATTGTCAGTCCCAGGCAGGTGATAAAATACAGTAACATGTCTTCACATAGATTTTGGTATTAAATTTTATATTTATTACTGATTGGCATATTCAACCTTTACATATGCAGTATGTTTTCTCTAAACAACAGTGTTTTCTACATCTCTATTTTCCCAGCATTTTGCTAAATCTGATTGCTTTATTACTTCCCACATTTCTTGAAAGTTTGCCATTTCCAAACTGAATGTCTTTCTCCTGCCACTTTTTAGCTTTTACATAAGACTGCTCACTGTTACTAAAAACCTTCTCCATCTCTGTGTTCACCCTCTAGTCAGGGGCGGCTCCAGGCCCCAGCACGCCAAGCGTGTGCTTGGGGCGGCATGCCACGGGGGGCGCTCTGCTGGTCGCTGGGAGGGCGGCAGGCAGGCAGCCTTCGGTGGCATGCCTGTGGAGGGTCCGCTGGTCCCGCGGCTTTGGTGGAATCGCGGGACCAGTGGACCCTCTGCAGACACGCCTGTGGGAGGTCCACTGGAGCCGCGGGACTGGTGACTGGGAAAGCGCCCTCCACGGCATGCCGCCATGCTTGGGGCAGCAAAATGTTTAGAGCCGCCCCTGCCTCTACTTCACTTAATACCACTTCTGAGAATGAGATTCTTTGATGGTGGATGTAGCTATTAAATTAGAAAGCATGGTAGACCAGGTCCACAAATTTAATGCAATCCCTATTTCTTCCAGTACATATGTTCTAGAAAATTGAAATCTCATGTGAATGCTGTTTTCATTCCTACACAGGATTTCATTTTGTGGCTAAAATTTAATGCCACTGTATTGGGTATTACAGAATTCTAATTGAAATGAAAATTGTTAAATAATGTCACTATTTCATTAAACTCCTTTGAGTCACACTTTGAAAGAATTGCAAATTATTTCAATAATACTTATCTCACTTTTATCCAAGGGAGTGGATGGATGGACAAACCAAAACATTACATAGACCAGTGGTTTTTCAACCTTTTAACATTTTTGGAACGCTATACAATTTCAAATGGAGGTGCAGACTCCTTTGGAAATCTAAGGCCTGGTTTACACTGAGGAAAGTCGATCTAAGTTATGCTAGTTAAATTACATTAGTAACATAATTTAAGTCGACATAGCTTAGATCAATTTACAGTCATGTCTATACCACGTTATGTTGACGGGAGACACTTTCTCCATAAAAGAGCAATAGAGAGGTCCCCCAAGCTGCGTAGAGCAGCTGCAGGGAGCAGCCAATCAGGGCCTTGCAGGCTCGTATAAAAGGAGCTCAGTCTGCTAGCAGGGACCAGGAGAACAAGAGGAGCTCCTGGCTGGCTGGAGGGGCTGCAAGAGCCAAAGCAGCCAGCCACTGGCAGGGACTGGAGGAGCAAGAAAGGAGCTTCTGGCTGGCTGTTGGGATTCAACTAAGATGGGCTACAGGGAAGTAATGTATAGCGGCAATTAGTAAAGGGACACAGCACGAGGCTGCTATACTCAAAGGGTCCCTGAGTTGAGACTTGGAGCAGTGGATTGGACCGGGTCCCCCCACCAGCCATTGGAGGAAAGTGACTATTCCCTAAGGAAGAGAATTAGACTCCGACACCTAAGGCATGTCGGCTCCACTGAGACTGACTCAGCAAGAAGCTGCGGTCAGTGAACTGAGTCCAAGAGGGGTGGCTCAGCAGGAAATCAGGTCACTGAGGACTCAAGTAGAGGCAAGGAGTCTCCAGGGAGGAAGCCCTTATTCACTGCTCAGTTCCAGAGTAGGAGCCTAGCCGGACCACATGAGAGTACCATGATGGTTAAAGACTGAGCCCAGGGAGTGCTGCGGGACATTGGGGACATTTTGGATTATGTATACCAGATGGAGTTTGTTTGGTTTGCACATGGACAGAGTGTGACTTGGCTGGAGGACTGAGTCACCAAAGACCCACCTGACAACCACAGCGACCCAGAGAGGTGTGCTGTGAGTGGAAGAAATTGAGAAAAAACTGCAGGCATACACGCACACACTCAACAGGGGTGCTCGTGAGAAGTGAGTGCACCCCATTATGCCTCATTATTCCTAAATGCTTCCTGATAGCCTACATTCTCATTTAATCAGTTTAATTCCATCATCTTTTAGTCAATACCATGCCATTTGTAACTATAATACAGCCCTTCCTCTGTTTTACTGAACTTGACCACTTATGATGTCATAATTTCACAAGTTCTCTAGTTACTATAGATTTTCCCAACATAAAGAAGAGCAGAATTATTCAGTGCAAAAAGCAAACAAAAAAAAAGGAAGATTTTTATTTTTCAATACGCACATGCACACGCATTGTAAAGAATGCAAAAAGGGAATGTTCCACCCACCTAACCAATTTTAGCTTTCTAGCTTTCCCTTTTGGAGTCTGCAGGCTGAGATATTAGCACGAGGAAATGTGTGCAGATCAACTTTCAGATGAAGAGTATGCTAAATCTCAAGTTTAGTTATGAACACAGAAAAGAATAGATTTCTTTTTCAAATCCTGGTACCAACAAAGTTCATAAAATATCTGCAGTCAAAAGCAGTGACTTCCACTCCAGCTTCTATTTGTTTCATCTTTAAAAATAAAAGCCACAAAGCCATTACTCTGCCCAGAAAGCTGCCTGTGTTTGCATTCCTGTTTATCATTGGTAGATCCCTGTAACTACACCTTCACCCCGATGTAACGCTGTCTTTGGGAGCCAAAAAATCTTACTGTGTTATAGGTGAAACTGCGTTATATCGAACTTGCTTTGATCCACTGGAGTGAGCAGACCCGCCCACATGGAGCACTGCTTTACGCATTATATCCGAATTCATGTTATATTGGGTTGCGTTATATCGGGATAGAGGTGTATTAGATGTCTGACCTCCACTTCAGTAATGGCTTATTGTCAGCCCTAGCTATGTAAAGTCTAATTTAGACCATGATCCTGCAAACATGTACTCACATGCTTAACTTTAAGCATGTGCATAGGTCCACTGAAACCAAAAGGACCGCACATAAGCATATACTTAACTTAAGCCTAAGTATTTGCAGGATCACAGTTTTCAGTTGTAAATTTTGTACCTTTGAAGTATATGTAAAGCACAATGCAGCCATTTGGCATTATGTAGATAATATTGCTACCTTATCACACATAAAGGCACCAATATACAAGCAGACAGTTGCTACATCAAAGATCAAATAATCTAAGGAAATGGGCAACATAGGAAGGATGGGAGACCAGGAAATACATTTTGTGTGTGTGTGTGTGTGTGTGTGTGTGTGCGTGCGCGCGCATATAATTAGTCCTGTGCCTTGATTAACTTGTCCATTTAAACACCTGTTTTCAGATTCCATGGGCATGCATTTCGAAAGCATTTAGGAATTTAAATCTCATTGAAAGTCAATGTGACTTAGGCATCTAAGTTTCTAAGACACTTTTGAACATTTTACCCAGCATCTTCTAAGGGAAGGCGCTCCATCTGGAAGCCAGGAAATCCCAGTGCTAATCATGATCCTGGCTCTGGCATTGATTCATGGTGTGGCTTTGGGTAAGTCACTCAACTTTCTTCACCAGTGTCCCCATCAGTAGAAAGAGACAATACTGCCTACCTGTTTCAGAGTGTTGTCATGAAGATTAATTAGCTAATGTTTTAACTGCACTTAGAAAACATCAACAACTATAATTGATAAATACAGCCATTTGTACATAGCAATGTTATGGGACTGAACGGATACGTTACTAACACAGAAAATGATTTGGAATAGTTTAAATGAATTCTGTCTTCTCCCTGCCTGCAGGTATATGGGATCTTGGGGAGCAATTACCACACAGCTGGGGTTCCAATTAATTTCTTTATTAAAGGGAAAAAAAGGAAGTGATGGGAATTTAATAATGAAATACGATGGGATGGGATGTATAGGGTGTTTACAATAGACAACGATGGGGGGATTCTTCTTATTGAACAGTGTAGGGAGTTCTAATAGTGGGCTACAGCAAGTGGGGTTCAGCACAATAGGATACAGTAAAGTCAATAAGCAACTCTAGATACAGTGTGGAAATGCAAAGCATACTCAAAAGAAATGCAAAATAAAATGGTAGCCTCTATATGAGTTAATAGCTAGATACACAATGTAACACAGTGGCATCAATGTAAATACAAAGTATATCAGAAAAGTGGAGGCAACCAATGGGGTGTGATAATTACAAGTAAAATGTGAGTTACAGTACAACAATACAATATCAATATAAAGGCTGGGTCAAGAAACAGGAGGGTGGGGGAGTGAGTGATTAGTGGTATGCAGACGAGCGGCTGGAAGCAGCGAGAGACTCTGAAGCCCTGCAGGGTAAGGACAACGGAGCAGTGTGATGGTGATCTTCGGTAGGGGAGGGGCAGCGGAGAAGTGTAAGAAGGGCTAGAGAGAGGTTTAAGCAACAAGCGGACACCAAAAACAAAGGTAAAAAAAAGCGGCAAAGGGTTAGGGAAGTTTCACAGGGGGAGAAGCAGCAAGGGGTTTGGGAAGTTCGGAGGGTGATGCAGACGCGTGGGGGGGGAAGCAGCAAGGGGTTTGGGAAGTTCGGTGGGAGTGCAGATGCGGGGGAAAAAGCAGCAAAGGGTTATAACAGGGAGACACGGAGGCGCACACAGAGGGGGAGATTGGAGCGGGGGAAAAACAGACACGGGAAAGTTCAGGGAGAGATCGGGACAGCAGGAAGGCGAATTTCAGCAGCAAAAACCTTATCTATCTTAACTAACGACTAGGCAAAACAACAGATATCACAATTCTAAGCAAAGCTATAACAAGCAACTATACGGAGCAACAAAACAGTAAACTATAACAAGGCAGGTGAACTTACCAAGCTCTACAATCTTAACAAACTATGACTTATTAAACTAAAAAAAACCAGACTTATGGTGCACCTTATGCTATGGGGAGGTTACAGAGGGCAGAGTGGTGTGTGCCCAGGATACAGCTCCCAAGGAAGCCAAGGGATGGTGGCTGCAGGGGTGGATACAGCTGAAAGCAGGGAGCCCCGAGGCAAAGCCCACAGGAGCAGAGCTTAGCAGCGGCACAAACTTATTTTTAGCTGCAAAGAGCCCTGGAGTTTAAGAGAGGTTTTAAGACACAGACCAAGGTTTAGCTTGAGTCTGTGTGCTGGGGAAACAGAGCCAGCAGCTAAAATAATAAAATAAAAGTATAGAAAGTTTTACAGAGGGATTCTTACCAGTCCCCAAGGCAGCAGCAAAGGCAGAAGCAGCAGCAACATCAGAAGAGGCAAGGAGGGCTCGGTACAGTCTCAATAATCAGGAGATCTCTAATGTAGCAATTCGTTCTTCGTGGGGGGGGGGCGTTCAAAAAAACTGGGGTACGCTCAAAAATAAAACGAGAGCGGAGAAAGGACCCCCCAGAACCCCTGGCTGATCAGACCAGGCAGCAATGCAGGAATCTTTCTGAGGTGTGTTTCAAAAATGTCTGGTTTTAAAGGCAAACTTGGGCAGTTTCCTGCCAGTAATCCTGATAGGCTCCCTCTGTCACAGGGGAGGGGCACAGGGAAAAAACTGAAGGTAAGCCCAGAGATATGCCTGGACATAGTCCTGTGCAATAGGAGACTCAAGAGAACATGAGGCCTATGACTCATGCCCAGGATCTTAAAAACACATTAGGTCTTGCAGCTCTGGACATTGCCTACCCTACACCAAGCCCAGGCTCAACGAGGTGATAACAGGACTAACCCTTTGAACAGGGCAGTGGTCCCACTTAGCACGCAGCACAAGTGGCCATCCCTTTGAGAAGGGCAATGGCTTTTGTTAAAAAACTTAAGGGGCCCTCCCTTTGAGAAGGGCAGTGGCCCTGGTAAACAACTTAACAGCCAGGGAAGGGCGGCCACAGGAGAACAGAAAACAAAATGGAGTCTGGGGACCGCTGTAAGAAACAAAATGGAATAAGGGATAGCTGTAACAGACATGTCTCATCAATGTCAGAGAGGAAAAGGGGACAAAATGGAAAGGAGGTAAGGAAAAGAAAATCAAATTCTAATGCTCTTTTTCTGGCAGCAATGCAATGCCCCAGGCTAAGCCACTGCAGAGTGAGGCCTTGTCTACATGTAAAATGCTGCAGCTATACAGCTGCACTGATGCAGCTGCACTGCTGTAGCACTTCAGGGACAGGGCTTCTCCCATCGATGTACATACTTCACCTCCCCAGGAGGCTGTGGCTATGGCAATGGGAAAACCTCTCCCATCCACGTAGCACTGTCTACACCAGGAGTTGGGTCGGTACAACTGTGTCGCTCAAGGGTGTGAATTTTCCAATGCCTCTGAATGATGTAGTTATACCAACCTAAGTTGCTAGGGTAGACCAAGCCTGAGTGACTATTTCACATTTCAAGCTACTACACTTTGCACAGACTTGAAAAGCAGAAGGAAGTTATGATGCACATTTTCTGACCCTGTAGGTACTTTCTGCAAAGAAATATTTTTATTTTTCCTGCCATAGAGAGGCACCATGAATGTTTACCATGTTCCCTGTAGTTTGCAATAATTTTCTTAGCTTAAAACAGTCATTAGTTAAAAAAAAAGAGTGATGCTAATGCAAGTAGATTGTAAAGGAGAAAACCAGCTGTGACTTGCCTTATGTTATATTCACAAAGCAGAAATGTCTAGTAGGTACTAGTTTGTGTGAAATTATATGTGCCTCTGTCATACATATAGTATCTTGTCACTCTATCACTATTTTGTAAGGTAGCCTGAGGGCATTGGCTATAGGCTTCTACAGTACAAGTATAAAATATGGGTTGTCATTAATGATGAGGATGATAATTATGATATGAGAGGCGATTTATTTGTCTGCATGGTGATGAAATGTGCACACTTTGTATTAGTATCTTTTCTTTTACTTATTTGTGTGTGTGACTGGATGTGGATTGACAGCTCTGGAATCATAAATCTTTATCTGCACTACAGCTATTGCACTTTGTCATATCTGCGATTGCATACAATCTCTTTCTTTTCCAACTTTTACATCTTGACAAGCATACCAATAAAAGGGAACTCTTCTCTTTTGTGTGAGGAATGTTCATGTAGAAAACTCATTTGGTTCTTATAATTCTAACTTGTGTGATTTTCTAAATTGCTTTGATTTCTTGTATTTGTACCTTGACAAAAGCCTTTCATAGCAATGGAGTCTTGTCACAGCAATTAGTATAGTGAATTATTCCTGAATTGAATCAGAGTGAGCTCGTGTTAGTAATGGGAGGGTGGGGGTTGGGCTAAGCAGTGTTAAGATGTCCGTTGCCTGAATAGAACATTTTCATATCAAAGTGAAGAGTGAAAAAGTAGAAGATATTGCACAAACTGGATTGATTCAGTGAAATCCTAGCTACAGTGAAGTCAAAGGGAGTATTGCCATTGACTTTAAAGAGGCCAAGATTTCACCTATTGTATTCTGGTGTGCTTTGAAATACAAAGGGCAGCCAGGGATGGCCACAGTATAGGAATGGCCCAACCACACCCTCCTTCTTACAGCTGCACTCCCTATTCCAGTCACTGGTGTCTGGGAGGACATGAGAGCACCTACAGGAGCCTTCTGCTCTAAACCAGCTTTTGTACAGCTTTGCATCAATTGAGTGGAGAAAATATCAGAAAATTCCTATGACTGATAACTTCTCCATGTAACAGTAGAACAAGAATGTTGATGTAGCAAAATTACACTATGAAAAAATTGAAGCTTTCATCAGTATTACTTATTTGTAATGTATGTTGCACCATTGAACTGAATATTAAGAGCAAGGAGAATGGTATAATTTAGGTGAATCTAGATCAAATAATCATATTCATTAAATTTCTATAGTAAAATTAAACTGTTTTTCCCATGCAACCTTTTCCCCCATGCATCAACATTCAATTGAGATGAGTTAAAGTAGCACATTTTGGATCTGGAGTGACAAATTTCCCTAACTTTCAGGAAGATTGGGATCTGGTGTTCCAAGTTAGGTCCACCTGTGCTGTCTGCTCTAAAGTTCCCATCATTACATCCCCTCTCTTCATGCCTTCATTGCTTTATACCTCTACTTTGAACACATTGCCAATATTCAGTTCTGTTTTTTGCATCCATTCTTATTTCAAGTCTTTTATGTTTCTTTCACATATCATTCTCCCCCTCTCCTTCGTTGCCCCTTTTTTATTCTACATGTTCTCTGATTGCTTTGTCCTGCAGTCAGGAGTCACAAGTATTGCATCTTTCCATCTTATTCCATTTATGCATCACAAGGGGGGGTTTAGTCTTTAATGTACTTCTTGAATTATGTGACTAAGAAGTGTGAAAGTACATTCTTCAGATTACATCCCTTCTGATTTCTTCTGCCTGACCTGTCTCCTAGTTATCAGATTTTATACTCTTTGTTCTGTGCAGTCATCTTTCTGTCATCTCAGTGATGTATGACTTGGGTGTTTTACATTAAAAACACATTTGTTTCTTTCCATTCTTCTTTCTTCTGCATTCTGAAATCATTTTCTTTTTTTTCTTCCATGAGGAGTGAAGATGACAGGAGGATGTTTCACTCCTTTATATCATCATTTTGTAATGACCCCCATAAAATAGTTAGAGCACTGTTTAAATTATCTGGGAATAAAAGAAAATGTCAAGCTCCTAGTGCTAGGGAAAGTTGAAAGAACCTTTGCAAAAAAACACCCCAACGAAAGAACACATTTGGAATCTCATATAGCTATGTTACACTGTACTCTAAAATAGCCACACGCATACACTTAAAAGAATGGACATTGCAGAATCTTCACAACCATAACCACCTTAACCCTTCCTGTTAAAGAAAACAGCAAGAAACACTGAGACAGCCTCATCTGTCTATAATTTCATAAATGCCAAGAACAGAAGGGACCTATTGTGATCAACCAATCTGACCTCGTGTATAACACAGACCATAGAACTTCCTCAAAATAATTCCAAAATCAGATCTTTTAGAAAAACATCCAGTTTTGATTTAAAAATGGCTCCAATGTCAAAAATGTACACCTTATTTCCACTCTGAATCTCTCCAGTTTCATCTTCCAAACATTAGGTCACGTTATAAGTTTCTTTGCTAGATTGAAGAACCCATTACAAAATACTTGTTCTCTGTATATATCTATGAACACAAATGCAATCTCTTTGGCATTACTGAAACCTAATAAGATAATGCCATAATAAAATCAATAATTATAACATATTTAGGAAGGATCCATTGGGCAAAAGGAGAGAGGGAATGGCACTCTGTCAAAAATGGCATTACCTGTTTCCTGATTTTGAATGTTTATGAGTCAATGTCCCAACAGATAAAGCACAAGGTGGTGAATTAGCTGGTGTTGGCTATAGATCGCCACATTAGGGAACAGGAGAAAAAAAAGATGTGTGATCATGGTGGACATCAGTTTGAGTCACATATGCTAGAGGTCTCATACTACTAGTACTAAAACCTCCTTAGAATTGTTAAACATTATAGATGACAAGTTCCTAACTCAAAAAGTGTTGTATTCAACAATGAGGAATTCTTTATTCTTTATTCTTTATTCGCTCCTCATTATCTTACGAGGTCTATCACAGAACTAAAAATTTATTGTTGCTTAGGTATATGTGATCATGATTTTGATCATATTTATAAAGTATATTCAAAATAAAGTCCAGATCTGTTGTTATAAATATATACACATGGTTGTTTAAAAATGTCCAATTTCATAAAGCTGAAAGCAATTACTAGTCAAATCAGCGGGGAGAAAGAATTCAATCCGAAAAATGTGAATGAGAACTGGAAATTATTTTAGAACACTTTGCTAGATGTCCTGGAAGGAAACATAAAACCATCATCAAAGTTTACAAATGACACAAAAACTGGCGGAGTGATAAATAATGATGAGGACAGGTCACTGATACAGAGTACTCTGTGTCTCTTGGTAAGCTAGAAACAAGCAAATAGTATGCATTTTAATATGGCTAAATGTAAGAGTATACTTCTAGCATCAAAGAATGTAGTCCATACTTAAAGGATGGGGAACTCTATCCTGGGAAGCAGTGTCTCTGAAAAAGAATAGGTGGTCATGGTGAATAATCAGCTGAACAGGAGTTCTCAGTGTGATACTACGGCCAACAGGGCTAATGCAATCCTTGGTGCATAAACAGGGGAATCTCAAGTAGGAGTAGAGATGTCAATTTAATCTGTATTTATGGTTAAGGTTAAGAGGTGAGTTGATTACAACCTGTAAGTACCTCCATGGGGAACACATATTTGATAGTACAGAGGTGCTTATCACCAGAGTCAAGATAAAGAGAATATCTTACTCTCAATTATACAGAGTAATATTGTCAAAGATGCCTATGTCATTCAAAAACTCCTCACTCCTTATTCATGTCTTTGAGGGTCAATACCAATTCTTATTCAATCTCTTAAAGGTTTATGGTTATGGTTACCACTGGGTTTACTCAATTTTAGTTTCTTGCAGGCTTTTTGTCACTTTCAGTTTTTCCATTAAGTTTTTTACTAGGTCCCATAATGGTATCCGTACCTTTCCTCAGCATATAAATTGCTGCTGCTGTTATTTCAGAGTTGATCTTTGTGAATATGGTTTCACATCCCTTTAAAGATATTCTGTTATTTTATAAGTTTCACTATTCTTTTCATATTGACTCTTTTCTCTTTGTGTACTTGTTATTGCTAGCAAACCCACAATCATGTGCAAGTCAAACTTCACAACCTGAAGCTCTGCATTCTCTGTTGTCTTTATAAACACAATTCAAGTTGCATTTGCCACATGCTTACAGTTTTTCTACTGTTACTCATCTAAAGCCAGAGCTTGTAAAAGATTCTACTTCTATTGCTTCTTGCAGAAATAACTGCCTGAATCATCTATTTACTTTCCATTTCTTTGTAGTTTCTTTAATCTCTCCTCTTTCAATTGTGTATTTTGTCACATTTCCTTCAAAGCCTGATTTGCCTGGAGCTGGTCCATTTTTAAGTCTTGATTTTGACACCATGTCTTTATTTCTGGTTTACCTAGCAGAGAAAAAAGATATTTTGGATTTGTTTTTTAATATATATTATTTTATCACATAAACAGCCTGTGCTTTCCTGCATTTTTTTGTAGCAGGCCACATGGTAAACTGCCCACATGATCACTAGATCTTCATCTGGTATTCTAGTAAACCAGTCTCCCCTTTCCTTCCAAGTAGCCTCTTTGTTAACTAGAGTACCTAATTTAGAGATTTTACCAGAGTGATGCAAAAGTAATGAGATTTTCTTTGCATTTTTATGAGAAATTGCACCATACAGATCTGGATCATTTCACAATCAAGAAACTTACATTTTTTAAAAGTCAGAATTTCATTGAAATGGGAGCCTTCACATCAAAATCATATAAAAACACAATTTCCACATGCTTATCATCCAACTCTATTATCAGCTAAAAGAAATTTCATAGCAGGAGCATTCATATCACGGCCCCTGTCAGATTCTCCGACTGCAAATCGTGCAGAACACCCACCCCTGTAATATAACCAAAGACTATGTCCATGCCTGTCCACTGATGCAATTGTCAACATAATTGAGCAACTGTAGTGGAACGTCAATACAGTCATCAATGATATTCAAATAGGTCCTTATCAGGGCTGGCACTGCAATAATATCAGCAAAGGACTCATGGATGCCAAATAAAATCTTACAGCCAAAATATGCACTAACTACAACTGCCAGGAGTTATGACTCCAGGAGACACACAGAGGGATTAACAACAACTGCCCCAGATACTTGGGATGAACTTGGCAATCAAAAGACCACATGAGCAATACGGCAGCACTATTTTTTCTAATCTTGTCATCAACACAGCATATATGACAGATAATAATGACATTGAAGTCCTGATTGTAGATGTTGATGGCATTTCCATCATTTCTTTCTACAAAATTCCATTTGTTGTTAGTGGAAAAAAGCTTTTCCTTTAGAAATTTAAGCCAATTATAGAAGAAAAAATCAAAAAAAAATCAAAACAAAAAGGTTGCAATTACAATGAAACCCTTCAGCTGGTCCCCCCCAAATAGTCAGACTGTTGATTTTTTTATTTTATTTTTTGTGAAAATTTTGGAAATTTGTGACTTTATGTCCTGATTCAGAACAAAGGCGACAAGTGTTACTAAGATTTGGTGGGAAATAGTGCTATAACTGAGGCAAAAGGAGCAGAATCCTTTTACAAGCTCTAGCTTTAGATGAAGAATGTATTCAGCAAAATATTCTGAAATCTAAAAAATGTTCCTGGGATGGAAAAATGGTTCCCTGCCCAGCTCTATTTCTGATCAATCTTTTCAGAAGCCAGAGTAAAACTACTGAGTCATTGTAATTGGTGCAACTTGTTGACTCCACTTGGAATGTGAAGGAAGTGGCAGAGGTTCTCTAGATAGAAGGAGCTAGGACAACGGTTGTCCTGGAGGGAACCCTAGGTTCAACTAGGGAAACTTAAGACTGAGGTTTATGGGCTTTTTTAAACCCCATAACTTTAGCATTTCTGTATCTTGATGAAGAGTGGATAAGGACTCTATCATGTCTTAGGTATGTTGCAAATGTGAAATTTATATTGTGCAATGCAAATAGTGTTTTTATCCTTGGAAAATATTCCGATTGTTTGCATAAATCTAAGACAACTAACTTTTGATATTATTCTGCTGCAAATAACTTAGAATGTTTGAATAACAATTAGCACTTACCTGATACTTCAAAACATTGTGCAAATATTCACTAAACAGGTAAAGTTAAAGGTGACACATGGAAGAGGCAAACTGATTCTTTTTCAACATCTTAATAACAATGAAAATAGCCATCTTCACATTTTAAGTAGCTTTATTTTCAAATATCTTTCACGTTCACAATAGTGAGAAGTGCTCTTCACTACATGTACTTTCAAACCACTGTGCTGAGCCAAATGGACAGTTTCCTTCAAATCAAATGACTGTAACATAATAGTCTGTGACTTTAATTTGATCTTAGATGAGGTGGTCTATAAAAGCTCTAAATTTTGCACAAGACATTTAAAAATGACAGGTGTTATTAAGGTTTGTTGGAAAGAATGTTCTAATTGATGTTTGTTCTCATCTCCAGCAACTTAGGCCATAAGGTAAACAGGGATTATGCATTTGATTTGGAGCTCATCAGCCTTGCTTGCATATGGATTTCTTCACCCTTCAGTCTAATACAGGATAGAAGTGAAATACTAATTGGGAACAAGAGTTTTATAGACCATTTTCCAATTTCTAGCATGTAATTTGGGAGATAGAAAGAAATGGCCAGATAGACAGAAATTAACTGTATCTATTCTTAGAGATGAACATTTTATAGCCATTTTAAAAATATTGAAATTTGGGGAGATTAATATAGGTTCAGTCCAGTCATCTATTACACTTTAGCATGTGATCAAATGTTTCATTAAGGCTAGATAAATTGCCTATACAACACTTTAAAAGAAGCTATCAAGGATACAGATCATTGAGTTTGATAGGGCAGTAGGCATCTAGAGGAGTTATAGTAGTCATTGGCAGCGTCTTCTGGCTAGCTAGAGTTAATCAAGTTAATGTAAGGGAAATCCTTAAACAGGTGGGATGCATTGACTCTGCACAAGTTTTGCCTTAGAAGGACAGAGAGAGGCCAAAAAAAAGCACTTCTGTACCAAATGGTTCAGCGAGGATATTAGAGGAAAGAACTATACATAAAAGTTATTAAAACTGAAACAAAACCTTGCCTCATTTTATCTAGTATCTTGTCCCAGAATGTCCTATAGTAGGTACATCAAAGAATGGTTCTTTGACAGCTCAAGGCCTCAGTAGCAGAATCTTAACAATTCCAATTCCACTGTGCATGGGAGATGGGAATGGTTGAAGAGGACATTCAAGAAGTCCACATATCCCACACAGAATGGAGCCCAGAGGAGCAACTACTTCACAGTTATATGGGTCAGACTCATTAGTGGAATAATGTTACAGATATATTATCCTGTGATGCCACTTTTCTTTCTTTCTTTCTGCTATTTTAAAGAATGTCTTTGTGGTGGTGGTGATGAGATAACTGGATGGGGAAATGGATCCAAAATTAGCCTTGAGTAACATTTGCCAAGAGATCATTTGCTCTTTTTCCTGAAATTGGCAGAAAATAACATGTTCTTCTCTTTTTATTGCCTAAAATACTTTGTGCTTGAAAGAGCACTCACGGCATTTAAAAAGAGCTCTTCACATCTCCTTTACTTATAAAATCTTAAATATTTTTCTGCATCTCTACATGCCTATAGACCAACGTGTAAGAGAAATGAGAAAGCAGCACTTGTACTGTTAATTATTTCTTAACAAAAACATTTGTTACAATGAACAAGGTTTTTGCAAGCCATTTCTGTTTAAAGCAAAAGCTTCAGATTGTTGTATCCACTGTAAAGACTTTCAGAGATTACAATGCAAAATTATTAGGGACACATAGTTTTGCAAATCTGGAATGACCAGTAGTGGTTTCAGAACTTCCAAATGAGGAAACAGCCCTTTCATGGAGCTACCTGAGGAACTTGCACCATGCTTCCAGTGCCAGAACACTGGATTCAGGAAAGCCCTAGCAGAGTACAGAAGAGGGTAACTATTGCCTTGTGGAAGCTAGTAACACTAGATAGCTGTCTGTCAGTTGCAAAGTTGGAAATTCATTGTTGAGGTTGTGGTTGTGCAGGTTTGTGAGATGATTGACAATGTGATCTACCCAGGTGAGGTTGCTATCTGAAAAGTTTCATAAAAAATAGCTGGATTTGAGAGGATAGGGTTTCTGAATGATGCAGGGGCCACTGATGAAACCCATATACCAATACTTTGCCCACCAAAAGGGGTGAATCAGTATGTGAGCTGACAAGGTTACTGTTCCCCCATTTTCCAAGGCTTGGTGGACAACAGAGGCAGATCCATCAATACCAACATGGAACACACTAGAAAGTTTCATGACACAAGGATCTTGAGGAGATTAGGATTGTACTGGAGGAGGGGAAGGAGAGACTTTTTCACCCAGAAATGATATGGTTCTCTATAGTGTGCCTGTGCCACCAGTTACTTTGGGAGACCCAACTTACCACTTACTAACTTTGCTCATGAAACCATACCCCAACATCAATGTCCCTGGACAAAGGGATTCAGTTATAAACTCAGTAGCTGCAAAATAATCAGTGTCTACATGTTTGGTAGGCTGAAAGCTCATTTGTACTATCTACACACCCATCTGGATGCCAGCGTGGCCAGTGCTGTTCACATAAGCACTGCCTGCTGCATGTTGCATACGATGTGTGAGGATAAAGGGGAGTGCTTCTGTCCAGAGTGGACACAGAACAAGTTGAGTTTACAAACTCTGTACAGGAAGCCAGATCCCACCCATATCCACACTGATGCTGGTTTCCAGCAGGCAAGGGACATCAGAGAGGCCATTTGAACACACATCTTGGAATAGCAGGAAGACAGAGAGTGATATCTGCTTGTGCCGAAGGACAACTTTACACCTGTTGGAAAAGCAGAGAAGGGAACACTGGCACATACTTGTGGGGGTTACATATGCTTGAGGGGTTTGTTCTCTTTTAGCCAAAGGGCATTAGCTGTTTGTTTGTGTTCCTCTTCTGGATAGCACCTTAGGGGCTGGGTTTATGCTACAGAGGGTGATGGTTGAGCTGTACTGCGATTGTTGTGCAATGCTTTTGTGTTAGTGTTCACACTTGTTTGCAAATATCTAATTGGGAGCACTCAGTCTATCTTAGCAACATTTGGTTTGGGGGAAGCAGAGGGTTTGCCCATTCTTTTTTCCCCACTGTTCACTGTGATGCTATTTGCACTTAGTGGCTGTTATGGAACACTAAACCCAAGATTGAAACTGGTCAAGGTTTGGAGGGGGGTGAGGAAGAGGGGCTGATTAATCACTGAATACTGGCAGTTGCCTGTATTGTTACTTTAGTTGTGTTTTGTTATTCTGTATAGAACCAATGCATAAAGACATTTATCTACCCATTTTCTGTGTTGTAAGTTCTGCTGCTTTTAATACTACCAGTGCTTTCTAAGACCATAACCATGCATTTTATTCATCTCTCCTGTGTAGCTATGGAATTTGGGGTTATGTGGATACCCGGCAGACAGAACATTTGCAGTGCGATGGCCCCAGTTACACTATTTCAGTTGATACGCTATGAATCATAAGGCCCAATGCTGAACCTGAAAACATCTTGCATTCATCATACTTAGGAAGGAGAGTCTACACACAAATCAAGGAAACTATAATATTTATTATAGCTGGTATCCCAAACGTGAAATTGAAACTCTTAAAAGGAACTGTAAATCAGCAAAACACAAAGGGACTGAATCCGTGAACTGTGGCCAAATGTCTTTGAACTTGTCTCCTTTCTCTTCCCCTCCCGCTGACAAGTGGGGTGAGGGAAAATGTTCTGGGGGACAACTGGGCACTTCTTCTGCACAGGGTTTGGGGGGAGGGACAGGCACAGAGTGGGCGTCAGGGATTCCCGTGGCCTCATTGTTTCTTTCCTAGATGCTCAGTGGTGTCACTCTTTGAAGGATTTCAGGCGCTGGTGGAGGATGTTGTCCTAGGACTTCTGCAGGCTTCTCATGATCATTCAGGTGGTTTTTGTCCTCCATCTCTGTAGCACTCTGGACAGCAGCCACAGGAAGAGGAGAAGGTGGTGGTTGTGTTGCTGGAGAAATGCAGTGGCTATTGCAATATGTGGAACTCATTTGGCCATCAGTTCAATGACCCTCTCCATTAGGACATGCTCCCTTTCCCTGTGGTATTTATCCTGCTCAGGAACTGGTTCATCAGTGTCTCTTCATGATGAAGAGGCCCGTCATCCCATGCCCTGAGGAACTGAAACTGCTCCTGGTTCTTCCTACCCATTCAAATTGGAAGCTCCTCCAGGATCCTACTCCAAATGCCTCTGCTTCCTGTGGGGTGCTGCTCCTGCTCTCTATGTGGAATGTTTTCCCTCTCAGGAGCCAAACGTCCTTCCAATTCAAAGACAAAAGTAGCATTTTTTTCTTTGGAAGAAACCAAGAAATACCCCTGCATAACATAATTTTGTTGTGGAAAGCAACAATATTGATACCTTTCCATTCCAGGAAAACTGTTACACTACTCTTGATTCCCGGACAACTTTTGTAGTCCCCAAGGAGGCAGCAGAGGCTAAAAAAAATGTAAGATACATGTCCTAATGTGTTTTTTTTTAATAAAATTTGACAACTGTCTCAAGGTAATAGGAGGGTCATTTCTTCTCAGGGGCTATTTTAGCAGTTTGCAATTTCTTCTTTTAAGGCTGGCCAATATTTGGAGAACACTGTGGTTTTTGAGATAGCCGAATGGAAAACAGGGGTGGCTTTCCAGTCTTGTGGAGGACAGCCAGTAATCTATGCTAGAGAAATATTTCTGCTAATGGTAACTGTGACGGGTCCACTGCCCCGCCCTTCTTCCTGGGCCCACTCACTGTCCCAATAAAGTGCAGAGAGGCCTCCAGTTATGCAGTACCCATGGCTTTATTTACACATACAGTTCTCACACCACCAGTGTTGAGCTATATACAAGGCTTGCAGGGTTAGTTCCCTCTTTTCCTGCAGTCAGCCCGCAGCTAGGAGCCTGACCTTTCCCCGGCTGGCTTTTCTTCTGGCTCCCAGCCCTTATAACTGCTGGCTTGTCAGGCCCGCAGGTGGAGCTGATCCGCAGGCCAGGCATCAAGTCTGTTTCACCAGCCCCAACCTATTTCTCTTGATTGGAGCTGGCTGAGCAGGGGTAATTAGATGCTTTTGCACCAGCACCCTGCTACAGTCACCCTTTGTATATTGCTGAATGGAGAGGTCTGGCCAGCTATGAAGCTGGACCAAGGAGTTTTGCACTGCCATTGAATCTCCAGACCCAGCAGGAATTCCAGCTACATCAGAAGTTTGCTGAAATATCCTTACATGACTGGGAGGCAATTCTACTTGAAATTAACAGTATTTTCAGCTATCATACAGAATTTACATGGAAAGGAAGAAAAAAACAACAAACACTGCCCACTCTCCATCCCCCTGGCACCACCAGAAAATCCAGCATCTGTGCCTGAAATGACTGGGGGGAAAAGAGGCATATCACAATATTATTTCATTCCCAGAAATTTCAGACCAGCACTGCAAGTCCCTCTCCCCTCCTCAGCAAAGGGACACCACACCAAACTGAATCATTCTCCCACTCCTGTTTCTCCCAGTTCAGTGTGGGGTGAGGCCAGCCACCATGGACAGTAACAACTTTTGTACTTTTCCAAGGAGAAATGACTGCTATGATGTTTCTCACACAATTAAAGGGTTCCCATCACAGACCCAGAACCCTCTGCCTCCACCTCAACAACCCCCTGCCTCACAGCTTACTTTAGTAAGGGGATGGCAAGATCTGGGGAAAGAAGCACAGACATTATGTAGGCTTCCAAGGAAGAAAACACAGCTGTTAATAACTTCTATAATCAACTATGTTTCCTACACCTGTCCCATCCCCAACCAGGATCTTTCTACACCTTCCCCCTTCCTTCCTCCTGTCTGTGCAACCCCTGGACCATCACTGTCTGTGTGCTGGCCAAGAAATGCACAGACAGGGGCACAATGAATGTCCCTTAATAATCTTTTTATAGCTTCTGCCAAATGAGTAATAGTGGTTCCTCGGAAATCAACAAAACCTTTGACTTATAGCCACATCTTCCTCGGGGACCATTTTGAAGTGCAGCAGCATGGGACTGGGCTTAAAATCAGGAATGTAGCAAGAGATGATATTTGTGTGGAGGATGGGAGCCCATTGTAACTTACCAACCTTGAGTTATGGTTACTGCTGCTGCTTGGGGTGCTTCCTCAGATTCATCAGGGGACTTGCTCTATTGCCTCCTCTGGATAAAGGTGCAAAATGACATGCTACGCATCCTCCAGGTCTTCTGGGGCACTCTCCAGTGTCCCTGCTGCATCTTCACTCTGGTCCTCATCAGCATCCCATCAGACAGTGAGGCCAGCGGGGTTAAGGAGGGGTCATGAGCCACTCTGTACTGGGAGCCCTTGACAGCACCTGGCCCAGCTCCTTCTAGAACATCCATGTCCAAGGATCCCACCCGGTGTGACTGTTCAAGCCATTTGCCCTCCAGTACAGTTGCCTCAGATGCTTGATGCAGTGCAATATGCTCAATGCCTATCTGCTCTAGCCTCTGAGAAATTTCCAAGTAGAGATGAATGTTCCTGCCAGTCCAGAAGCTGTGGACTCTGGTGTATATTGATCATCCATTGATCAGCAACTGGGTATGGTAGCAGACTATGAAGCTGCTTGCAGGAAAGGATCCATATTCACCTGTATTGATCAAAAAAGGAGAGTGGAAAAACATTCTGATATGCTCAGTGCAGCTCCCTTCTACCAGTGAAACAGGGCCTTTATAATTGGGTAGGGGGTCAGGCAAAAAAGGGTTCAGTGAACTGTGGAAATGGATGCGGGTTACTATTCAAACTTGAGACCTGGTACGTGCCCATGCCCCCTGTGCACATTATCTTTGATACGAGAACCTGCTACAGCCCAAGGCATGTACTAGCCCACCCCCCTCAAGTGTGTTAGCTTATTCACCCTGTACTTACCTTCAGATGCATCCATGGTGTTTAGACATGGACACCAATCACATTTATGGCACAAGTATGGACACATGCACAGTGCTAGTGGAGACATAGCCTAAGAATGTCAAGTATCAGAGGGGTAGCCGTGTTAGTCTGGATCTGTAAAAGCAGCAAAGAATCCTGTGGCACCTATATACTAACAGACGTTTTGGAGCATGAGCTTTCGTGGGTGAAAGCTGTTAGTCTATAGGTGCCACAGGATTCTTTGCTGCTTTTATAGCCTAAGAATGCTACTATTTGAGGCAGGCTAGGTTTTCTGGAGTACACAGACATTTCAAAAAAAGGATCTTGGAGGAAAACCAGTACTGTTCTGTTCTTGGATAAAAGAGACTGCACATTTAAAGTCGTTTCCAGCAAAAACACACAAAGACAGCATTAGTAGCAGCATATTCAGACGAACTGGAAATTTAAAGGAGCCACTCACTTAGACAATTCCTCAGTGCCAATACGAAGTACTGAATTGTCGCTACCTGTGGGCGAGATCACAAGTCCAGGGAATGTGTGCAGAGTGTGAAACTGATAAATATTTCCTCCCAAGATATTGAGTCTAATAAATAAAACACTCAAATGTAATTTAAAACAAGCTTATTTGGAAGCTACCACCATGTGGAAGTCAAGCAAACACAGGAGATGAGTCATTATGGAGACGAACATAGGCTGCACTTCTAAAAGGGTGGCAAGGCCCCCTTTCCAGAACTCTAAAAGTCTAAATTGTTGCTGAAGCTCCTGCTTTGCATCTACCCTGACCACTCCATTTGCCATTGTAGTCAGTGACAAAGTCACAATCAGACTGTAGTGATGCTCTGTAAGCATATCCAAAATGCACAGCACTTGCTGTAAACATCTCCAAAGCCACCTTATTATACATCTTAAAATCTGTCCTCATAAAATCTTTCCTTTGCCTTCATAAAACTTGGCTGATGGGCCGAGACCACTATCATAATGACCATATTGTCTCATTGTTTCCTTGTACTTGTCCACCTGTCTATACCCATCTGTTGTCTCTTGCCTTAAACTTAGACTGTAAACTCCTTTGGGGCTGGGACAGTCTTTTAGTTCTGTATTTGTACAGTGGGGCCTTAACTAGAGCTATAGTACTACAAATAATAATACTCTTCTGATGTACTCACTTGGTTTGGTTTGAGCTCCAAAACAAGAGCAACAAACAAAAAAGGGAAAGGTGTGTAAATATCTACCACAAGTTATTGATTCCAACAAACAAAGCCCTTAAACGTAAACACATTTTAAAAACAAGCATTCAGGAAACCATTAGCATGTTGATGCAAGTAAATGCAGGGTCACTCACAAGTCCAAATGCTCACACTTCAGCTTTGGCAACAAACCATAAGAACCTAAATATGGTGTTGGTACAGTCACAAGTAACAGATGGTGTGGACCAAATCCTACCCCAGAGAGAACACCAAGAGGTAGAATATGTGCCTGAACCCCCTAGCAGGCAGGGCGAGCATATCCACCTTTAAACCCCTTTATGGAGTGTAGCCTATTTTTCTAAAATACAAAATCTGCACATTTGCTTGGCCCTACCACAGGGCACACCAGGGTCATAGGCTTTTCTTTCTTGATGGAAAAAAATATAAAGAAAGTGATATTGATGAAGAACAAGTCAACATCCCTACACAGCCTGATGCCTTCAGTGCACTGAATATCACTTTCCAGCGCTTTTAAGAAGATAACGCAGTGCACCATACAGCAATTTATGCACCAGACTTACTGTAATTTTGAGATATTCAATTTTATGAACACAATCCCCAAAGAGTTCATAAAATAAGGGTTCTAGTGTGTGTGTATATGTATATATACCCCTACCACATCACTAACATTTTTTGTTCAGGAAGTACTGGTAGGTGTCCTATCTGAGGTACTGACTCTGTTTAACTCGTAAGCTAGCTATAACAGGCTTACAGTACAAGATGAAAGATTTATGGGCCAAAACACATTTAAAAAAGGATGGTCAAAAAAGTAAGCCCTTTGAATTCATATTGAATAGCAGCAGAAACCCAGATAGCTTTATTATTTATCTTGCACTCCATTTAATGTTATTAAATTACTATAGGTATATTTTATGTACATTGTAGTAGCATCTAGAGACCCCTAATCAAGATGAGCGCCTGAAAGAGGAGGTATGTGCTGGTGTAATCAACATGCTGGTGTAATCAACATGGGTGTTCTGTCCCATCTAGTAGCACCAAGACCACTTAGAGAAAGAGATAAAATGAGTCTGTTCTACGGCCTTCATTAACAGCCAGTTGGCTTTTAGCTCATGCAATAGAGGCTCATGCACTACGCTCCAGAGGTCCCAGGTTCAATCCTGCCCATCTGTCAGTGTTATACTGGTACAGCATATCTGCATTAAATGTAAATCACCTATTAATGTGACTTATTTTACCTTTCTCTTCATGGACTATTGCTGAGGAAGGACTCATGATGAACACATCTTGGTTAACTTAGCTCCTCATTTTTCACAATGTATTTGTGATAACCCATATGCAGACCATGTATTAACACAGCACATCCCCCCATCTTTGTTCTATATACAACAAATAGATGCTAGTCTTATTCCTGATTAATTTTATTTACTTCTTATTGATGTCTTTGATTTCATTGCTGCAATATAAATAAATCCTTCAACAGCACTGCTGCAATAACTGATTGCTGTATTATCTAAGTTCTGATCCAGGGAGGAAAAGAGAATGTAGTTCCCTCTTATTTTAAGCATAAGTGGGTAGATTTACTAATTTTGTTTAATTTGCATTTCTAAAAAGCCTGAGTTTTTAATGTAAAATCTCCACTTTCTAAGAGATGTATTAACCAAACAGATCTATGAGGTGCAAAGATTGGAAAGGGAGGAAGGATAATTTTATGACATCCTTGGCTCAGGCAGGCAGTGGGGAGGCAGGAAGGCAGAATCTGATGGCTTGCTAGAATTTAGGAGTTACACCTGCATGCTGGCCATGTCCAGAGGGAAATGTGATGTGCCTTGGAGTAGGTGGAGAGGCAGGCTTGGGATGAAGTATGGCAGAGGTGAGCAAGAAGAGCCGACTGTACTAACAAGGATTGTAACACTGAGAGAGCACATTATTTTGATTTTCTAGTAGTATAATGGGCTTACATGGTTGGGAGCTGAATTTTATTTTTTAGTAAACTTCTCTCAAGATTTGGCTGCTCCAAAAGTCCCTCCCTCCAGACAACTCATCCCACATCTTACGGTGTCTCTTCTGAGACTGTGGCTTCCACCTCCCTTACCTCTAGGTGGGGTAATGAGTCACCTGCCTCAGTGAATCAGCAGTACCCACATGATATGTCTCAACAAGCTCAACATTTAACAATATGATGTGTTTCAGGCAAAAAGCAAGATTCCATTTATAGAATCATAGATATGTAGGGCCAGATGGGACAGCAAGAAGCCATCGAGTCTAGCCCCCTACACTCAGGCAGGATCAAGTAAATCTCGACCATCCCTAATAAGTGTTTGTCCAACCTGTTTGTGAAAAGCTGCAACAATGGGGATTCCTTAACCTCCCTTAGTATCCTAATCCAGAGTTTAACTACCCTTACAGTTAGAAAGTTTTATCTGATATCTAATCTAAATATTCCTGGCTTCAGATTAAGCGCATTACTTCTTGTCCCACCTTCTGTGGACATGGAGAACAATGATATGGGTCCTCTGTATAATAGCCCTTATAGTATTTGAAGACTTATTAGGGTCCCTCTCAATCTTTTTTTCTCCAGACTAAACATGCCCAACTTTTTTAGCTTTTCATCATAAGTCTGGTTATCTAAACTTTTTATTATTTTTGCTGCTCTCCTCTGGACTCTCTCCAATTTGTTCACATCATTCCAGAAATGTGGCACCCAGAATTGGACGCAGTATTCTGGCTGAGGCCTCACCAGTCCTGAGTAAAGCAGGACAAATATTTCCCAAGTTTTACATGCAACATTTGTGTTAATACACCCCAGAATTATATTAGCCTTTTTCTCAACTGCTTCACACTGTTGACTCATTCAGTTTGTGATCCACTATAACCCCCTATCCTTTTCAGCAGTACTTCCTACATCATAAACTCTTTGAGACAGGGATTGTCCTTTGCTTAGTTGTGACCTAGCACAATGGGGCCCTAAGCAGGATCTCCTACTGCACTAGAATCATTAATAATAAGTCCTGATCAGGAAGGCCTCTCTGCATCTCTAGTTTCAAAGAGCTTGTGGAACTCCCTCTGCTGGTTTGGAGCCGGGGGCAGAATTAGGATGGATAATTTCTCTCTTGCTGTTTCCTTTCTGACAATGGATTTTTGTGATGTGTTTATGTGGGTCCCAATTCAAAATTTGGCCCTATTGCTATTTTCTCACCGCACAGTATGTCTGATTCATTTAATCAAGTAATTGTTCCTCTCTTTAGGAGAGAGTTTGCCAAGACTCATGTCCAGGGTACAAATTTCTATTGCATTTGGCACCTGTATTTTCTCTGTCCTTATTTATTTAGGGGGGAGGGGGATCAAGTAGTGTTTCTTGTTGGGGGATGTGTGTGTGTGTGTGAGCATTCCATGCTTGTTTCAGCAGGGAGGGAATATTCTTAAGCAAAGGTGCTTCCATTTTCACTTGCATTTCCATTAGAAAGTTAATCATAGGAAAGTTAACCATCTGTGCAAAATGAAGACCAGCTTTGTGGATAAACACATGCCTCAAATTTTCAGCTATGAATCTCTCCCCCATGCCCATCTTTTGTTAGAAGATATTATATCAACAAGTAAAAGGCAACAGAACCACTTTTATGTCTTAAAATTACAAACTGGAGACATTTACAGCAGTGCTACAACATAAATTGTGCCCATGGAAGAGACTGTTAATTGGACTGTTCACCACTAGACACATTAACTGGTGCTTGGCAATTCACCAGCTTGGCTTTCCTCATACATCATAAATGCTAACCCTTTTGAGTTATATTATTAATGGTCACAGTATAAAATCAATAATCTGTCAATTCTCCATAGATGTGGCAGATTCCAAAGACTCTTCATGTGGTTTTAAGGCTGGGCAAAAAATGAAAGCCATTTTGAAAAGAAGTAAAACATGACTATATCCTCAGCTGGAGTAAATTGTTTACCTCTATTGAGATCAATGGGACTATGTCAATTGTCACTATCTGAGGATCTGACTGGAAGGTTTTAACTTCTTCTTGAAATTATAGATCCAGATTATTTGCGGGTGTGAATGGACATAGTTTGATAGACTTTGATGGAGTTTTGCTTATTTACACTAGCAAAGAATTTTCTCCATAACATTAAGAAAGTATCTTTATTATTTATATTAGAGTAGTACCTAGGGATACTAATCAAAGTTCAGGGCAGCATTGTGCTAGGAACTTTACAGACATGCAGTAAATAGTCTGGGCCTGCATCCACAAGCTCTTAGTTAATACCTCAGTGCCAGCAATTACTGCTTCTGAAACTGTATCTTTATTCCAGGAAGTGCCACTTTTTCTCCCTGTGGTTACACTTCCAGGAATATCATGCAAATGTATTATGCTTGCTACAGTCCAGAAAGGAAGCAGGGGGCAGAAACGGTTCTGAACACTTGAATGTCATGTGATACCTGATATTTTCTGAACCTGTTTGGCATGTATCGATGTTTTCCTTAATAAAATGTAAAGTTGATCAGACTTGATAGATTGGAGACTAAAGTGGGTTTTTTTCCTTCCTTTTGAAATTTCTTCCTCTATTGGGAAGTTTTACTCATCGTGTGGCTCTTCTGTTTGTGAACAAAGCTTCACATTTCGCCTGTGGTGAGATGATACACAGAGAGAGAAACAAAAATTGTGACTAAGCTGAGTAATAACTTTGAGACCATAGACTGCCAGAAGGTACCAAACTACTCACAAGATTCAGCTGTTGTGCATGCAGTAGAATGTGGAATGATTCCAGCAATGCAGTAATCTTCATATGGTAATATTATCCTAACGGGCTCTGGTAAAACAGGCGCTTGTCACTGAAATACAGCTACTACTGTGGCGGGACATAGCAACTATTTAACAGTGCATGGTGATACATTACAACAGTTTTGGCCTAAAGGTGAAGAAGAATACAGTATCTAATTGAGACAGGAATTCTCATTGAGACAGGAATTCAGTTGGGCAGAATATATAGTCGTATAAAACATCCAGGACACTTGCTGCTAACATTCTGGTCCTATGAAAAGTAGCTGTGGGATCTTTAAGAACTAGTGCACTGGTGATCTGCACAGGACATTGGTTTTACATATTATGCGGAAATACTCTAGCTATTAAAGACATTATCAGATTATGAAATTTACTGTATTGGTTCATAAAGCAATAATATAATGGATCACTGCAGTCAGACTTTAAAGTTAAGAAAGACTAAAGAATAGTTAGTTTTCCTGGTACATTTTAAGAACTAGAAAGACTAGACTCTTGCAAATGGAATCTTTTGGTGTAGGGACATAATGAATTTGTTTGTTTTAAAACTGTATGCAGTGATCTCAGTGCTGAATAACATAACTGGGAAGATGTGCCTAACTGTGATCTCTCACACCAATGTAAATCAGGAATAAAACCAAGGTGAGGTAATATCTTTTCTTGGATCAACTTCTATAGGTGTGAGAGACAAGCTTTTGATGGAGTTACTTGGTTATAAAGTTAGGCCAAATCTCTCTGCAGTCAATCTGGAATGAGTTTGACATGGAGGAGGATAAGCACATGCAGAGAGAAGAGCACATGCATATGAAATGTGCTGTCTTATAAAAATACACCATCTGATTCCCCCTCTCATGGGTGGGCTTTTTTCAACTGCTTATATACATTAATGCTACGAGTCTAGGTAGCAAGCAAGAGGAACTGGACATTCTCACAGATGAGAAGAAATTTGATATAATTAACATTATTGAGACCTGAGAGGATAGTCACATGCTTGGAATGTTAATATCACTGGCTACAACCTGCTTAGGAAAGACAAAGTTGGTGAAAAAGGTGGACAGGCAACACTGTACAGTAAATACGCCATTACCTGTTTTAGAGTTCTTGATAATTCAGAACTTCAGGAGCCTGAATGCAATGTGCTTACTGACAAAGCCCATAAGCGAGTATTGGTGGGGATCTGCTACAGATCAACAAATCAAATCCAAGAACAGGATGAGTTGCTCAGTAAGCATTTATCTGTAATGTGTGGAAAGAAAAAATTTGTTTTTATGGGAAACGTCAGGTTTGGAAATATATGCTGGAGGTCTTGTCCAGCCAGTCATAAAATATGATTAGATTGTCATTACAGATGATATTTTTTCTTACACAAAATATAATGTGTCCAACATGAGATAACTATCTGGACCTCACTATGGTTTATAAAGATAAATTAATCACTAGACAATAAGTAGGTGATTGCCTAGGGACCAGTGATCATGACCTGATTATGTTTACTATGGACAGAGGACAGTCCAACCAGTAATATTGGTGCTTCAAAAGGTCTAATGTCCCAAAGCTGGAGGAAAATTATTAGTGAAATTGACTAGGAGCCAAAATTTAGATAGAAAAATGTGAATGAAAAATGGGAGTTCTTTAAGAATAACTTATTCAATGGCCAAAAAGGCACAACTATACAATGAAGAATGAAGATAACTTAGGGTAAAAAGCTCACCCAATGTATTGGAAAAGTGAAAGCAGCAATTAGATGTAAAAAAAATATATCCAATACAAAAAACATAGCAAGTAGAAATAAATATAAAATGAGAAACTAAGATATGTAGAATGTAGAAAAAGATGATGACTGGCAGGGCTAAGGACATTAAAAAGTAATTTCTTTAAAATGATCAGGAACAAAAGAAATGATAATGAAGGCATAGGTCCATTGCTAGATGAAATATTGATGCAGAAAATACAGAAACTTTCAATGAATATTTCTATTCTGTATTAGAAAAGAAGCAAGATGATATCACGTGAAGGTGAACTACTTTACTCATTCATTGATAAGTAAGGAGCATGCTAAACAGCATCTGCTAGTAATAAACATTTTTAGATCACCAGGCCCAGATAGCTTGCATCTAAGAATCTTAAAAGAGGGGGCTGTTGATTTTTTATAAATTTGGAATACCAGGGAAATGCCAGAAGACTGGAAGTGTGCTAATGTGGTGCAAATATTCAAAAAGAGCAAGTAGGATAACCCAGGTAATTGCAGGCTGGTTATTTGGACATCAATCCTGGGCAAAAAAAAAAAAAAAAAATAAAAAAAGCTGATAGAGGTTTGAATTGATAAAAAATTAAAGAATAGGACTATAACTTGTACCAGTAAATGTGATTTTATGGAAAATAGATCTTGTCAAATGAATCTGATTTCATTCTTTGAAGAGATTACAAATTTGGTTCATAAAAGGTAACTGTGGAAATGTACACTTAATTTTTTTTAAGTTATATGACTTCGTAACATATGCAATGCTGATTAAAAAGTTAGCTCTATATAATATCAGAAAATAAGTTAAATGAATTAACTGAGATCTCAAGTAGGGGAATCATCATTGAATAGGAGTGTTTCTAGTGTACCTACCTCATGGAGCTGGAAGGGACCTTGATAGTCATGGAGTCCAGTCCCCTGCCTTTGCTACGAGGACAAAGTACTGATTTTGCCCTAGCTGCCTAAATAGCCTGCTTAAGGATTGAATTCACAAGCCTGGGTTTAGCAGCCCAGTGCTCAAACCACTGAGCTATCCCTCCCACCTTGGGGTTTCACGGGGATCAATACTAGGCCTGACACTGTTCAATATTATCATTGCTCTAAAAGTGATCAAATGTGTGGATGACATTAAGATTGATGAAAAAGGTAAATGATGAGGACAGGACAGTTGGACAGAATGGTTTGGATCACTTGATAAGCTGGGGCCATTCAAACAAAGAGTATTTCAATATAGTCAAATGCAAGGAACAAAGAATGTAGACCATACCTACAGGATGGTAAACTGTATTCCCTCAATGCAGTGACACTGAAAAGGCCTTAGGTATCATAGTGGACAAATAGCTGTAAAAGCTGTTTACTACATTAAACTGAAATTTGGAGTTAGTGGGGAAAGTTTTGATTCTAAAATTATGCACTATGTCCATTTTTTTTGGCAAGTCCTCTGAAAATTTAGGCAGAGCTGAATCTAATCTTGTTTTTTTCTTTTTCTTGCAAGAAAATAGAAATTTTCTTGACACATGGGTAATGGGAAATCAGGAAAGCAAGTTCAGATCCAAGCTACATTAGTGAAAGTAACATGGATGGACAATTCATTTAATATCACAGTGCTGCTAACATGGAAGGGGCTTCTTAGATGAAAAACTAGAAGTTAGATGTGGCATTATAGAAACAAGCTTAAACTAGTTAGTAACAAGCTGTGCTGTTATTCTGACTTGTGATGAGTTGTAGTTGTCTTTCACATGGTATCTCACTTGTAAAATTAGCAAGGAGTCCTGTGGCACCTTACAGACTAACAGACGTTTTGGAGCATGAATTTTTGTGGGTGAATACCCACTTCGTCGGATGCATGTAGATTACATGCATCCGATGAAGTGGGTATTCACCCACGAAAGCTCATGTTCCAAAACGTCTTTTAGTTTGTAAGGTGCCACAGGACGCTTTGCTGCTTTTACAGATCCAGACTAACAGGCTACCCCTCTGATACTTGTAAAATTAAATCACATAGGTGGGAGGACCAAGTGTCCTGTTTCTGTTTACCTTTGAGTTAATATGCATTTTATATCATTTTATAGACTATTTATACTAACTTAGCATTTCTGCCTTCCGTGATCTGTTCTATTTGTGTAAACAATACCCATGCAAGCTACTATAGGCTGCAATTCAAGACAGTGTCTCTATTCTGGAATCAGGACAGTACTTATGCACTGCTTAAATCTCATTGGCATCAATGCAAAATGTACGCAAAGTCCTGAATAAGGATGGTCTTCGGGACACAAAGTGCCTTCCTGAATCACAGCCTTGGGGCCAGATTTTAAAAGATTTTTTAATTTTGAAAGCTTTTTGAAAATCCCACTAAATGCCTATCTGCATCATTAGGCACCTAAATATCTTTGAAAGTCTGGGCAGTAGTGCTTACTCTTTAATATTAACTTAAATACTGAAGTCATTTGATTCTTATATTCCACACTTATCTGGCAATATCTCACCATTCTGTTCTCATAAAAAAAAATTTGTATACCACAGGGGACTTACCAACTTCCTCTGTTGTAAAGAACACAAATGCTCTTTTCTCTACTTTTAAAATTTGCAATTCATTCAGATGTCCCTTGTGTGTATTCTTCATCTATATCAAATTTAAGCTTTTATCTTTCTGACTCTTGCTCATTATTATATATCCAAAATTCTGTTTGACTTTTTGCACTGGCTGTAAACATCACACTGAAGATATTACTGTTCTATTCATAATAATCCCTAGATCCTTTACCTGATCTGTTTTGCCAGATATATTATCTTTTCAGGGCATATTCTCTTTCAGGTGTTATATCCCTAGCTTTATTACCTTCCCCTTTTCCCTGCTAAATCAAATAAGCCACACATTTGTTCATGCTTCTAGTCTATTTTAGTCTTTTATGAATTTGGTTGCCCTTCTTCTTTGAAGTGACCTTTCCAACCCTTCAAACATTTGTATGGCTTTAAGTTTAGTTATTATATAATTTAATCCTTTCTCCAGGTATAAATTGCTTCTATTCTGATCTTTAAACTCCATTTTCTTTTATCTATACTGAAGATCTATTGTTTTCTATTTTCAGGACACATCTTCAACTTTTAAAATAGATCAACATATATAACATTTTAATGATCTGTTAGATTAGTCTTTTGCATGGTACAGAATAAAAAAATATCCTGTCTTGAAGTCCAAATAAATTCTCTGCAGTTTCCTCTGCTAGTATTATTCCTAAAGGAATACAAACACCACAGTATTTTAAGAATGGCTCGTGATACATAGTAAATCGTTCTTATATTTCCAATTCCATTCATATCCAAATTAGGGCACTCTCTGCATATTCTATGGCACTCTTGCATATGGATCTAGCTTAGTTTTAATAACTGTTATTGAAATACTTTTATTATTTAACAAACTAAAAAAGGTGCTTGATGGGGAGAAAAGAGATCCATCTGGGTGTGCCCCTGGATCCACAAGTAGAAGAAATCTCCTGACATATATTTCATTCCTGTTGTATGGGAAGAGATTCAGCTACTGCAACATCTCCCACTGTTCCAAGGGAGGGCTCCTTGCAGGTCCAGGGAATTCAAGGGGCAGGGTCCATGGATATGAGCAGAAGAGATTGGGACCATCAAGATCTGCATAATCCTCTATAAACTCCAGGGAGATTTCAAAGGAAAGATAACAGAACAAGAAGTGATCTTCATTTTCTCCAGACCACCCTCTACACTGGAATACATTGTATAAACCACAAGAGTCACTGTCTGAAAGAGTTTATAGTCTAGTTTATATATGTGTGGCAAATTGCCAGCACTATTATGATGGGTCTCACACTTTCTCTTCTTTGGGGGGGTTCAGGGCACCATTTCTTGCCCCTAAATTGGAATATTAATTGCCCCACTAGTGTCCTATAGGAGGGGAGTGAAGAAGGAGGGACCTGGGCCTGCCCTGTACTCCAGGTCCCAGCCCAGGGGCCCTGAGGATAGTGGTGAACCACTTGAACTGATGGTTCCTTCACCTGGGCTACTTCCTTCTCCTGCCCTTCAGCTTGTGGGGGGCTTCCTGCCTTCCCTCTGCACAAGCCAGGTGCCCCTTACCTAGGGTCTTGGACTTCTTAGCCCACCGCAGCACTTCTTCAAATTTTCCTCTGTTTCCTTCCAAACTGTTCTCTGCTCCAAACCAATCCTTCCTGCTCCAACTCCTCCAAATTGCCTGATTGAACCAGAGGTTTTTATCAGGTGACTGACTGCTGGTGCTCTAATTGGCCTCAGGTGCTCTAATTAATCTATAGCAACTTTCTTCCCTCTACAGGGAGTAAGGATGCCTTCTAACCCTCTCCTGCTGCCCTCAGGCCATGCTGTATCACAATATGTAAATTATAATCTGAAAGCGTCCCTTGAAAGATTTGTGTTTTCTTGTTTTCAATCTTATGATTTGAAGCTAGACATTCAGGAACTGTAATAAATACAATATATCAAAGACTTCAAACATATTCTGCTACAATAGCCACAATACTGTAGAAGGTCACTACAATGAGATGAATATTGTAATTCAAATTACATTAATGTTCTTTTTACTGCAAGGGAACAGAATATTCTTGACAGATCTCACATGTATGTCCAAAAAATATGTAATTTGCTATTAGTTAGGCTAAACAATAAAATAGGAGGGCAAGAAGGCGGCAACAAAACTACTGCTTTACAAGATAGTTATCAGATTATCCTAATCCTTGATACTGTTCATGCCACAAACCAATAGCAAAAACACCTGCTTCTCTGTTGGCTGCATAGTTTTGCTCCTTATGCATAAAGTGCCTTATTCAGTAATGTTGCTTCTTACCCACACAGGATCAGCTGGCCTAAACCAACATAACTCCATTTCCTTTAATGGGGCAACATCAATTTACATCAGCTGAGGACCTGGTCACAGTCTGCATTGTTCTGAGCCACAGAACTGTATTCTTGATGTTTGGTTTTAATTAAGTGTTTAGCATACTTCAGCATGAGTCAGCTTTAAACATTATGGCCAAGCTTTTTTCTTTAATGCACATGACATATTTACTTAGCAGTGTCAATTCTTTCTGACTACTCCACAATGTCCAGTCTTGAATAACAAGTAATTATGAAACTAAATCCTCACGAAATGCAGGTCCTTTTTAATGGAGACAAATGTCAGTTGAGCAGTGCACCCTTGTCATTCTATTCAATAATGTTGACTTGGCCCTTAACTGCTGCTTGACTAACCATGAGATCAAACATCCCATGCAGTCTCCAAGTCACCCATTTATCATTTGAACAGCATTATATAGAGACTACTATTAGAGATGAGCACAACTGAGCTCCACTATCTGATAACTACCCTAAATATTTTCGAGGTAGCTTGGATACTGAAGTCCAAATCGGAACCATTCTGTGGGCTTTGTTTTGGAAGTAAATCCAAAATCAAATGAGGTTCTCAATTCTCCACAGACTCTTGGCTAGGTTAGGCTGAGCCAGAAGAGCTGGGGTCAGTCACTCCCACTGTGCTGAAATACATTGCCTCAGAGTACTGGTGAATCATGACTTCTCTACACCTTTCGAAATGACATAGGGCATGTGTTCCATTGCTTTAGGCCTGCTCCCTTGGTTAGTGGAGGGGCTAGGTCAAGTCCAGCCTTTGCCTTCCCTTTCCCCACTCTCCTTAGGGTTTTCAAATCACTGGTGCTAGAATTTCCCAGTGCATTCCCTAAAGGTAATGCACTTTTTGTTCCCTGACTGGATGACTTATATATAGAGTTGGCAGAATTAAATGGAAATCAATGCCTAATTTTAAGCATTTTTTTTCCAATTTTTATCCATTTAAATTTTCATTTATGGGAAATAATGACAGTACATCTTGAAATTTTAAAAGTTAAAGCTTTATAACTGTTAAAACATAAATTGCCAACATCATGTCTCAAAATGTACAAAGTCAATAGCCTTAAATCAAACTCTAAGTTGTCAAGCAGCATTTTTCTTATTTTGTCTATTTGTACATTTCTATTACCATTAATGGAAATCTTTTTTTTCATCTGTGTGTGTATGTGTGTGGTGTGTGTATGGTGAAACTGACATTTATCAACATTTACGGATAAGAATCTAATCCTTCCAAGTCTGTTTATATAATTAATCAGCAGAATGTAAATTTTCAGTATTACTATACACACATTGAAATCCTTTTCAGGACTAGCCCCAATCATTTGAGCTACAAACTCACTTTTCATGCTGGCAAAGCCTGAACTCATGAATGTTTCTGGTGATGCAACATGAAGGGGTCACAAGCATAGCTGAATCATAAGCTCTTACTAGATTTAAGCTCTTTCGGGCAACATCTGCCCTTTGTATTTTTGTGTGTACAGTGCCTGACACAAAAGGGGTCCAAATCTTTACTGCAACATGTAGACCTTACAAAAAAGTAATAGTAGTTGTGGGAAACAATTCTTATATTTACCTTGGCATTTTTATGTATTTATTTTATTTATTTATTTATTTATTGAGGGTAAGTATAATGGAAGTTTTAATTTTTCTTGCTTTCAAGACATAGGATTTAAAAAAAAAGACAGGGAAAAGAGCAAGGTAGGGGAATCTGTCTTTGTAGTCTGAACAACATGCTGTTGTTGGGACTCATTTATTCATAGTTTTCGCATTCTAACAGTTGAAAGTCAAATTAATTTAATTTATCCTAATGGATGTTTCAGATACCAGCTTGCAGGAGCATTTGTTCAAACTAGTATAATAAATGTTAATGAACTTTAACTGTGTTAACAAAATAATCATTACATCCCTGAACTGAGGAAGACATTCCTGAGTTGGATATTCCTAAAGCAACATAAAATGAATTTGTTAACTCATTGTGCACATTTTATTTTCCCTGAGAAGAAATATAGGAGGTTTGTGGGCAAAGGGAGCAACTGTTCTGTGATAAACTGAATTAAATTGCATCAATATCAGCCTATTTAAGAATATCCAAAAAAAAATTTATTAAATAGGTGCAATTTCTAGGTGTAGCCCATGTCTCAGTGTTTCAGTATGGCAGGAAACTTTTTTTAAAAAAATTTTAAATCCAAATTTTTAAAAACAGAATCACCTCTATTGGTAATAGCTTTATAAAAGCATATTTTTAAAAAAAAAAAATTGAAGCTGACTTTATCCATTGGAAGGTACCAAGAACTATGGGGTTTGGTAACTATTCTTCTTGCTTTCTTTCCCTCTTTCCTTCTTTTTTAGCAAATTTTATTTATATTTTCATTAAAACAAACCCCATTTTTTTTCCCTTTTGGGCCTTCTTTATTCTTGGCTTTATTTCTCAGTTCTTCAGTTAAGCTGATTATTTTATATGTTTGTGGGGATGGTGTCTCTCTGTTTTACAAGTAATTTGAGACACCAGCTGGTAGGAGTAGAAGCAGCCAAAGCAGAGACTGCTGCACTGGGCCGGGGAACAGGTAAAATGGGGCCCTCCTCAGCACCCTGCTTGACTCAGAACTTTGATGGGGAGACACCCCCAACTGTTGGGACACGAAGAACTAGATGTCATCTCCTGTCATGGTATAAACCCCCACTCTGAACCTTAGCGTCCAAAAGATGGGGTACCAGCATAAATTCCTCTAAGCTCAGTTACCAGCTTAGAACTTGTAGCGCTGCCACCAACCAGGAATTCCAGTGCCTGGTACACTCTGGTCCCCTCAAAACCCAGCCCGGGGAGCCCCAAGACCCAGACCCTCTGGATCTCAACACAAGGAAAGTAAATCCTTTCCCTCACTGTTGCCTCTCCCAGGCTTCCCCTCCCTGGGTTACCCTGGAAGATCACTGTGATTCAAACTCCTTGAATCACAAAACAGAGAGGACAATTCACCTTCCTCCCTCCTTCTCTTTCCCCCTCCCAGACTCTTCCTGAGAGAGAAAGTAATCCTGGCACTGAGAGAAATCAGCCTCTCTCTCCCTCTTCCCTCCTTTCTCCCCACCAATTCCCTGGTGAATCCAGACCCAATCCCCTGGGGTCTCACCAGAATAAAAAAACAATTAGGTTCTTAAACAAGAAAAGCTTTTAATTAAAGAAAGTAAAAATTATCTTTGTAAATTTTTTAAAAAATGGAATAGGTACAGGATCTTTCAGCTATAGACACTGGGAACACCCTCCCAGCCTAAGTATACAAGTACAAATTAAAATCCTTTCAGCCAAATACACAATTAAACTCCTTTCAGCCAAATGCACATTTGAACTTCTTCCAACCAAATACACATTTGCAAATAAGGAAAACAAACATAAGCCTAACTCGCTTTATTTACCTAGTACTCACTAGTCTGAACTTATAAGAGCCTCTATTGAAGAGATTGGAGAGAAACCTGGTTGCACATCTGCTCCCTCTGAGCCCCCAGAGTGAACAACAACCAAAATCTAACAGCACACACAAACTTCCCTCCCTCAAGATTTGAAAGTATCCTGTCCTCTGATTGGTCCTTGGGTCAGGTGACAGCCAGGCTCACTGTTCTTGTTAACCCTTTCCACGCAAAAGAGATATGAAGCAGTTTTATTCTATTAACTCTTACTTATCTGTTTATGACATCTCCCCTTTCCCCCAGCACCATGTGGCCTTGGGGAAAACTGCACAGAGGAGTCAGCAAGAGACTCTCTAGGCAGAGGCAGCCAAAGCAGGTATCTCTGGACATTCAGAGAACTTCCTACAGTGTTCACCGGATTTTGTCTGCTCTGTGCTGATTGACAGTTGGCTCTAACGCTCTACCTCCCTTAGTTTTTCCACTTCAGCTTCACTACAATCCTGCCCATTTCCCCCTCTTCCCTCTGCCCCTCACCCAATTCCTTTTTCTTTTGATCCTCTGATCCTTTCTTATGTAACCCCCCTCCCCACAAAATTCTTGGCTAACATGCCATTTACTGCCATTGCGTTGTTCACTCCGGTTGTGTGTTATATCCCTTCCCCACCCTATGCCTGTCTTGTCTGTTTAGATTGTAAGTTCTTTGGGACATGGACTGTCTACTGCTCTTTGTATGTACAAAAGCTAACACAATGGGGCTCCACTCTTGGCTGGCTTAGGCTCCATCATAACAAACATGATTAATAATAATATTCTTACAGAAACATCATCCTAAAATACTCAAGGAGCTGACTGAGAAGATATCTGAGCCACTAATGATTACATTCATTAGTCATGGAAGACAGGAGAGATTCTAGAGGACTACAAAATGGCAAATATAGTGCCCATCTATAAAAAGGGAAAAAAGAACAACCCAGGGAATTACAGCCCAGTCAACTTAACTTCAGTACCTGGAAAGATAATGGAGCAACTAATTAAGCAATCAGTTTGCAAGCACCTAGAAGATAAAAAGGTGATAAGCAACAGTCAGCATGGATTTATCAAGAACAAATCATGTCAAACTAACCTAATAGCTTTTTTGACAGATTAACAAGATTTATGGATGAGGAGAAGTGGTAGATGTGGTATATCTTGACTTTAGTAAGGCTTTTGATACTGACTTGCATGACCTTCTCATAAACAAACTAAGGAAATATAACCTAAATGGAGCTACTATAAGGCAGGTGCATAACTGGTTCAAAAACTGTTCCCACAGAGTAGTTATCAGTGGTTCGCAGTCACATTGAAAGGGCATATCAAGTGGCGTCCTGCAAGGATCATTTCTGGATCCAATTATGTTTAATATCTTCATCAATGACTTAGAGAATGGCAGAGAGAGTACACATAGAAAGTTTGTGGATGATACCAACTTAGGAGGGGTTGCAAGTGCTTTGGAGGGTAGGATTAAAATGGTCTGAAGTAAATAGGATGAAATTCAATAAGAACAAATGCAAAGTACTCCACTTAGGAAAGAACAATCAGCTCCACACATAGAAAATCAGAAATGACGCCCTAGGAAGGAATACTGCAGAAAGGGATCTGGGGGTCATAGTGGATCACACCATTGCAAAAAAAGCAAGCGGCCTTCTGGGATGTATTAGCAGGAGTGTTGTAAGCAAGACATGAGAAGTAGCTTTTCTGCTCTAGTGTGCACTGATTAGGCCTCAGTTGGAGTCTTGTGTCCAGTTCGGGGCAACACGTTTCAGGAAAAATGTGGCCAAATTGGAGAAAGTCCAAAGAAGAGCAACTGAAATGATTAAATGGCTAGAAAACATGTCCTATGAGGGAAGACTGAAAAAATTGGGTTTGTTTAGTCTGGAGAATAGAAGGACTGAGTGGGGTCATGATCACAAGGAGGAGGGAGAATAATTGTTCTCCTTAATCTCTGAGGATCGGACAAGAAGCAATGAGTTTAAATTGCAACAAGGGTGGTTTAGATTGGTGTCAAGGCTGAGTCCCTACTCTGGCACTTCAAGTGCAGAAGGTGAAGGCCCGCAAGGAGTTTAAAAATTAATACTGGCCACTCCAGGCTTGTATTACACTTCCAAGGTTACAGCTTAGACCTTGTCTTGGTAAATGCTGCCACCACTCAAATGTAAAAAAACCCTTAGAACCCAGGAAGGTGCACTTGGGAAGACTGAAAAAATTGGGTTTGTTTAGTCTGGAGAATAGAAAGACTGAGGGGACATGATGCCTTGGCCCGCGCCGCTTCCAGCAGCTCTTGTTCATCTGGAGCAGCAATTCGCAGCCAGTGAGAGCTGCGATCGGCTGGGCCTGTGGATGGGACAGGTAAACACACTGGCCCAGCATGCCAGGGGCTTTCACTACAGAGGAGGCGACCCTGGTTTGAGAAACCCCGGCCTAATACAATGGGGCTCTAATAGCTGTTTGGGGTACTTAGATACTACTTCAAGATCAGTAATAATAATACCTTCCTTTGAACACATTTTTCCTGCGGTGCCTACAAAACACGGGCAGCAGATAAATGGCTAGGTTAGCAACAAGCTGAAATTACTGATCCTGCTCTGCTTATCTTTCTCCATCAACAAAAACAAACAAACAAAAATCAAAATTTTTGTGAACAATTTGTAATTGTAGAGTATTTATTTTTCTGCTACCCCATCCTTCCCATCCCTTCACTTGTTTTACTCATTGGTTGAATCCTTTCTTTAATCAGTGTTTGCCAAAGTGTGCAGCCTTTACATAGGTTCCTAAATGAAGCTGAGTTCTGATTTCTGAGTCTAAAATCTGGTTCCAAACATCTTAAGGGCATTGTCAAATTGCAACAATAGAAAGGATGGATGGTCTTGTGGTTAACGTACAGGAGAGAGATCCAGGAGATCTAGATTCCATTCTCAGTTCTGCCACAGAATTTCTATTTGACCTTTGGCAACTCATTTAACTTCAAATATACTTCAGTTTCCCTATCTGTAAATTGAGACTAATTACTGCCTACACCTTATAGATGTGCTGGCACAGTTCACTCATATTTTAAAGATGATTAGAGATCCTCAGATGGAAGTGGTATGTAAGTGCTGAGTACTAGTATAATTATTAACTCAGAATACATCTAGGACGATCTACACCAGCCTTTTAACACATCAAGACATGATTTAGAGGGACTGTAAACAAATGTATTTGGAGGACTGTTTCAAAGAACCTTAAGAAATGACTTTGCTAAAAACAACTTAATATTTAATGATAATGGTGTGCTGAACCTTGCAGGCAAGAAAAAAATAATTAAAAAGAATAATTAAAAACAGTGAAATAAGGAGACAGATTAGCATTGAAATAGCCACAGAGAGAGAGAAAGAAAAGAGCACTTATCCTTAACCCCTGGGGGGTTAAAATATAACATTCCATACTTTTCCATAACAGTTTTCACACAGCTCTGCCATATATCATGATCTGAGATGAAAGGATTGCAATCTTCTAAAGGTGAAAATGAATGTGCAAAGTTTTAGTCAAAGATGATATTGTTTATCAGTTATAAGAAAAAGCAGCAAGCATAAAACATTGTATTCAACAAGGCAATGAGAGCATTCAACTGCGGATATTCATTAATACCCAAATTTATACATAATGCTCACTTCAGGCTGTCCCTCTGCTTACCAGAGGATTTTTATACTTTCCATCTATTTTCAAATCTCATCTGAAAACTTCTCTATTCTCCCTTGCATTACAGTCACATTTGTTTTATACATTTAAGTCATTATTTCACATTTATGTTGAACAGCATTTACATACAGGACTAGTTCCATTGGAGGTTTGCTGGATTAAAGGACTGCAGAATTTGGCCCAAGTTTAGCTTGTTTCCATCCAGAGTACTGCAAGAACTTATATTATCTTCCATTGCCTTAATACCAGAGGGAGTAGAACCAAATTACATATCACATAAGTAGCAGTAGTATAGATCCTTAGGGGTAAAATTCTCCTCAGCTGTGTATGCTAGTACTCAGCTTTGTTATACCACTCTTCAGCCCTTAGTGTGGCTTAAATGATGCAAGGGAAAGAAAATGCTCTCTTTCTGGAACTATGTACTGCTAGATGGCATGAATAGCATTTGGCTCCATTGAATGCAGCCAAATTCTAGCTTTCTTATTATTATATCCAGATTACCATGTAAACTAAATCTTGGTGAACATCACCTGTATGATGGCGTGGCAAGAAATTTTGCCTCAGTTGCCTGAAATGTCTTATAACACTTTAAATTGAAAGTCTGCAGAAAAACCTCGGGAAGAGGTTTAAATCCATGAAAATTGTAACTTGCTTAATTAGACATAAAAGGAGTGGTGATAGTGTCAGGACCCTTTAGGATGCTCAGAGTAGTGATTAGTTTTGAAAATAAGGACTTGATTAAAGATAAAATAATAATAGTTTAAATGGAAAAGTTCAGTAATGGCAGCCATAGAGAGAAGTAATTCCACAGTCACACAGTGCACAGTCAACTTGTAGAACTCCTTGCCTGAGGAGGTTGTGAAGGCTAGGACTATAATAGGGTTTAAAAGAGAACTAGATAAATTCATGGAGGTTAAGTCTATTAATAACTATTAGCCAGGATGGGTAAGAAATGGTGTCCCTAGCCTCTGTTTGTCAGAGGGTGGAGATGGATGGCATGAGAGAGATCACTTGATCATTATCTGTTAGGTTCACTTCCTCTGGAACACCTGGCGTGGCCACTGTCAGTAGACAGATACTGGGCTGGATGGACCTTTGGTCTGACCCGGTATGGCCAATATTATGTTCTTATATTCACTTCCTGTGGGGAATGACTACGCAAAACTCCATAGAAATACATTGGAGCCCATAGAAATACATGGGGCTTCCAGATGGGAAGTAGCTACAGGTCATCCATAGGTCAGCTAAGAAAAGTCCCATAGGAATGTATTGAAGCTCATCGGAATGTATGGGGATGATGCAATTGGAAGGTAGGATTTGCTGATGACTCAGCAAAGTCCCATAGAGATACATTATAGCCCCACAGAAGTCTATTGAGAGGGAGGTGCCAGCTGAAATTTGGAAGCAGATTGGCTGAGCTTGGGAGAGCAAATTGTATATAAGGGTGACAGCCAGTAGGCTAAACACTGTAGTGGGATCAAGAAACTGGAAGAAAGAAGAGACTACAAGACACCTGCAATTAAGAAAACACCAGCGCAGAAGAAGCCACCTCAGAAGCATCAGTATGAAGCCAAGAGCTATCTGAAAAGGAACTATTGCAGCAGCACTAGATACCCCTGTAGCTGGAACACCCTCTAGTCTCCTTTCTTAAAGGTTGGGATAACCACCTGGTTTGCCAGTCCAGAGGTATTGCACCCGCCTTCCACGCAACATTGAAGAGGAGTATTAACCATGACACCCCAACATTGTCCAGTGATTTCAACATGCACTTTGAAATACAGTTTATATGAAAGACCCAATGCAAAATAATGATGTATTGTATACACAGGTGATATTCCTAAAAAATAAATATATACGTATTTAATAGAAGTAAACAGCATTACAGTCACATTTGTTTTATACATTTCTGGATGAATCTTGTCCACCCCTCCTGTCTTACCACTATGAAGGCACTGGTGAGAGTGCTTATAAAGGGTATGACTTGGAGGTTTTTTTATGATTTTAAGCTAACTACATAGATTCAAATTCCCAAATGCTGTCATTACTTATAGTGTGCACAGATTTTATTTCTATAACACACATCCACACTAAGTAATTACTTCAGAAAGAACAAAACCTGTCCCTCTTAGGCTCTGCATCAAATTATTCTACAGGGAAGTACATCTCCCTCTATTGTTACCAGAAGATTTGATTCAATAATCCTTTATAACTATTTAAACTGATAACCAGGGTTGTGGCCCACCCTAAAAGAGTTGCCAGGAAAAGCCGCAGCTTGCCAGCTTTCTCTTGAAACGACAGGGATACGGCCCTCCGATGAAGAATAGACAAGTAAGTAGTATATCTTTGAAAACAAAAAATTATATTTATTTAGAAATGAGTAGTTACAGTGAAAGAATAGAGATAGATATAAGTAGGAACAAATACAATAAAGGTTGCCATTAAAAAAGTGAAGTGGCGCGGCAAATAAAGCAATGGAATAACAATATAATCATTTACTTAATACTCTATGCCTAATATCAATATAGCAATTAAACATATAACAATATATCAATTAAACATTCAATACTAAAAGCTAAAGATCCAGTAAGCACTTGCTGGGCAGTTACTAAATGGGTAGAGGGAGATCTCACTCAGACGATAGACATACAGCTTTATTTACACTTGAAACCCATGTGCTCTAGGATATTAAGCAAAAGGAAATTCATTTACAAAATGCTTCTTAAAATTCCTTCTGAGACCATCTCAAATGTCCTTCTGCTCTGTCTGGTGTTGGGGTGCAATGGAAGGGCGATCTTGCTGAGCCTGCGGCTGCTGATACAAAGTGCCTGCTTGCTACAGCTAAGATAAAACGACTTCTCAGGTGAGAGAGACAGAATCCCGCTTGGTAGCTATTCTCAGAGTGCAAGTTGTGTTTGTATTCTTGGCATTTAGTTGAGTTCATTCAAGATGGATTCTGGACTCTGACACGGGTGTGTTATGTCCCTACTCCTGTTCATGATTTTCATGGACAGGATATCAAGGTGCAGCCGAGCTGTGGAGTATATCTGGTTTGGGGACTCAGAGGTGGCATCTCTGCAGTTTGCAGATAATGTTTTCCTTCTTGATTCTTCAGACTGCGATCTCTGATGCACACTCAAATATTTCACTGCTGAATGTGAAGCTGCTGGGATGAGAATCAGCACCTCCAAATCAGAGGTCATGCTCCTTTCCCAGAAGAAAGTGGACAGTTCTCTGCAGGTGAAAGGGGAGCAGCTGACTTAATGGAAGAACACAAGTATCTAGGGGTCTTACTCACAAATGATGGCAAGCAGGAGCATGAGATCGATTGGTGGATTGGTGCGGTGGTAGCAGTGATACAGGCGCTGTACTGATCTGTGGTGGTGAAGCAGGACATGAGTTCTTGGACAAAACTCTCAGTTTACAGGTCGATCTAAGTCCTCATCCTCAACTATGGTCATGAACTTTGGATAATGACCAAAAGGACGAAATCATGAGTACAAGTGGCTTACTCTCTGAGGCAGGGTGAGGGGCTACACTATTCAGAAGAGCCTCAGACTAGAGCTGTCACTCTTCTGGATCAAGAGGAGTCAGCTGAGGTGGTTCGGGCACTTGATAAGGATGCCCCTAGGAGGTTACCAGGCACGTCTCACTGGAAGGAGGCCCCAAGGCCAGCTCAGGACATGCTGGAGGGGGATTATATCTCCTATCTGGCTTGTGAACACTGGGGAATCCCCCAAGAGGAGCTGGAACCTGTTGCAGAGGAAAGGGAGATCTGGTCCTTCCTACTCCCCATGCTGCCACTGTGACCCTAACCAGGAAAAGTGGCATAAAGGAAAAAGAAGAACATGACCATACAGTTACCAAATACAGCTGTTTCAGCACAATCTTGATAAAACCTGAACCAGATGAAATATACTTAGGTGTGTCTGTAAAACCCAGATTTCCCTGCCAAACAGAAGGAGATTTGAACTGATATCCTCTACCTAACCTGTATGGAAAAAACATGGGAAAGAGACCTAATAATCTCTTTGACACACTAACAAGGAACAGAACCCAGATCCCTTTCCTCCCAGTCCTCTCCTTCCAATACACAAACCTATAGGAAATAAAGCCAAATAAGTCATTTGTACAAATTTCTGCAAACTGAAACAATGGAGTTTCACACAGCTCAGATAGAACACTTAAAATGTTGCCTTCTTCTCCCATTCTCCACTGCCTGCTCCCAACTCTCTTTCGAGAATTAAATCATAGTTTAAAAAAAACCCTTCTTGTTTATAGTGGCACTGTAATAATTGCCTCATTAAGGCAGCAATCATCTTTCCTCAGAGGATTTAATCCTCACAAGCAAGAGTAGAGAGAGTTCGGTGGTGAAATGTGTGTGATTGTAGCAAGACTAGCAGAGTAAGGAGGCCACAGGAGTTACTGCAGAGCTGAAAATTTTAGCTGTCAATTAGTTCTCAGATTTTTTTTCCATATACATGTATACTGCAAAAATTAATTAGAAACTACAATTTCCAGAACTACAGCAGGTTTAATCATTCAGTCCTAAGTGCAAAAGATACCAACAGTCTGCTTGAGCTGGGTTGGATACAGTCAGGCTTTGCCTACATTCTCAGAGGAATTGGATGTTTCTGCTAAAAGGATAAACCTTGATGTTTACTTGGCTTACCTGAGGTATCATCTCTTTCCCACAGCTGCAGTCATGAGAGGCATACAAACTAGATCCCTGTTTTCATAAAGGGAGCAGAGGTGGTTCTGGCAAGGCACTCTTTGAGGGCTCCAGGACTTTGGAACTGGCTTTCCCCTCAGTCTGAAACAGTGTGTTTATGGTGACCTTCCAAGCACACTATGAGAGAATTGTATCTGACAGGGTGTTTGAAGAGGGCTGAGGGTATGCCTCTCAAAACTATAAAGGAGTGGCAAGGAGTTTCTGGCCAGTTGGCCTAGTTCCTGTGGATGATTATTGTAATGATGCTGGGATTGCATTGTATTTTTAATTCTATATTACGATGCTTAGAATATTGGAGAGGTTATATCTAAATAATTAAATATTCACTTCCATTTTAAAAGGGCGAATAAGTGCATGTATAATTGCAAGTCTTCTAGCATATTTCAATAAATTATAGACCTTTGACCAATTAACTCATGCCTAAGATGATGTTGATATCATATGGCCTGGCTGTTACGGTCTTTTATGATTGAATGGAATATTCCCAAACCCTCCAATAAGCAGTAATGCAGTGAACGTGACCAATGACCTGAGCTGGAACTGAACTGTTACTTGCCTCCTTATACTCCTCGAGACTCACGTGGAACTTCAATGAAACATAAGCATTGTTACTTGAAAGTCCTAGCAGATGCTTTGTGATTCATGCATAAGCGTCTGTATGACCAATTTCTTGACTCAGTTTCAGGAAGCCAAATGATGGCTTTGATGTAGCATACATTGGTACTACCAGTAAGAGCAGCAGAGTTTCTTGTATGAGTTCTTCTAGATGTTTGTGGTACAGTGTAATTCATGGCTTAACTTTGACAACTCTAAATACAAGCAACTCATATTTTGTTAAATGTGACTTTAAAAGCTTTTCTCTGCCAATGTCTGAGTGCAAATTTGAGTCTTTCTGGCAACAGTTGTTGGCATCTGTAACATATAAAGCAAAGCAAGTAGTGGTGTCCTTTGCAATACTTTAGGTTTTAATGTTGTCATCATGTGTAGCAGAGGAAAAACAGAACCCTGAATTTAGTTCTTAAGCAGTGAGTAAGGGAGAAATAGATTGGCACATATTTTAAAATGTATTTATAGAGGTCACCATTAGAAACTCAACTTCAGATACCACATTTCCAATGCTAACTACTGAGGGGGACTACTCTGTCTTACAGAATGTCCCTGGGGATAACTATATGCAGATATACAGTAAAGACATGTACACATAGCAGAGTAGGAGAATGACTGCCTTTTGTAAGGGCTAGACAATATGACATGCTGGCGTGGGTGTGAAGAGGCTGCGCAGGAATCTCAGAGACCTCAGGAGGAATTCTTATCAACTCAGCAAGAATTCCTGATGGGAATGCCCAGGCATGCACACTGGCCCTTTAAGAGAGCGCAGCATAATCTCCCTCACTCCTATAGTCGACACCTTCTTTCAAACAAATATTAGTGGTGCTAGGAGGAAGCAGGGACTAAAGGATTCTGGCCAGTCCCTATGCAAGGGTGCAAGAGTTGGGGAGATTTTTCTGTTATCATCCCCTTGGTTCGGTCATATTGGTGTTGACCGGAAACGAATGTTTGAGGGGGATTTATCTTTGAAGCATTCTGTTTCACCTTTAAATATGGCAGTATGACCAAGGCATTAGAAAATATGGTAGCAAACAGCACAATGGGACCTCTGAAAAGAAGACATCTGGATGTCACAAAAACACAAACACCACTCCCTGCAAAATGGTTAAATTATACGTTGGTGGCTAAAAGGCTTGTGATGTACATGAAATACTCGGGAGTGGATACATTACCTGTGGAGTCCAAGGTGGTAGATTTCCCATTGTAAAATAATCCTTCCTTCCTCTTTAAATGGGATTTTTAAAGTACAATAAAGAAATATTGGAGGAGTGAAAAAAGTTTACTTACAGTGGAAGGCTCATCTAATGGCCTCTGTATTGTAATGGAGATGGTAATACCCAGGGAGAAGGAGAGGCCTTTGGTTTGTCAGGTTTAATGAAGTGCACTCAGTACATAGTTTCAGTGGAGACAGGTACCAATAATAAGGTAAGTAGAACTGATGAGTTTAGGACCTATTTGCATAAACTGGTACTTACGTCTTGGAAACGCTCACATTATAGATATAAAACCATACCATTTCACCCTCACAGATTTATTACATTTAGGCAGAGTTATTTATCTACATAAATAAAATGTTGTGTGCTGGGTACTTAATGGTGCTTCAGGGATTTCCCAATTTATCAACTCCTGTCTGTAACAATGCAACAAGCAACTCTGTGGACACAGTATTATTTATTGCAGAGTTTAGCTGTACGTTGTTGTTTTTCTCTTGCTCATTCTGGATAGGGAAGCATACCAGTTTGACTCACAAACTGGTGCTCTTCCCCAGTCACCCTCTTCCAGGATTCATCTGCAATATCATTTTGCTCCTCTGCATTGATGCTCACAGTGACATCCAGTGGTGTAGCACATTTCTGCTACAGGATTCACCGAAATATACAGTACACTGTATCATAGAGATAATTCAGGTTTGAAAGTAATTTAATTCATTCCTCCTACCTGCCCCAATGCAGCAAAGCATTTAACCATGTTCTTAATTTTAAACATGTGAGTACTTCCATGGGACACATGTTTAAATAATTTGCTGGTTGGAGTCAGAGTCCTCAGCCCACCGGCAGGACTAAGCCTTATGTGATAGATAAGCTCTCAGCCAGGGAACACATTTCTCTCTCCAGTGGCTATGGTTTGCATGATTATTTGTTGGCTGAATATAACACGATGCACTATTTTATCACAATCAGCAGCTTCAAGACCTGTGTGCAATTTCCCTACTCACTTCCTGGCTTTGAGACCCTTACCTGGCTTCTTCTCCTTCCCCCCTCTCCCCTCGCCCCCACGCTGAACACAGCCTGGAGGACAAAGAAAGACATGGCTGTGTTTGTGGGACGGGGTTGAGATGTACAATAAAGTGGATGGGTTCATGTTCCTTTCTGTCTACATGCTAAGGAGAGCTGCAGCCTGTGGACATGAGGAGTGGTATGTATCCTGGCTCCATCAACACTACTGAAGACCCTCTGTGGGGGCACACAATGTCCAGGCTCTATGGAGCTGGGAGGATGCAGAGCAATGGAAGCAGTTATGCCTCTCTAGATTTTCCTCTTCCCAAGCCCACAGGGAAACAGCACCAATTAATGCAAGCTGAGGCTGTATTTACCTACTCTGTTTCTGCCTGCTCACTCCACAAATCCCATTATACAAGGAGGAAGCAGTCAAGAGAAAGCTTGGAAACATGGTTCTTCTCCAGGGACCAATCGGAAGCAGTGATGGCTGGGAGTGGGGGTAACAGAATGCCCTTTGCTTCCTTGAGATCCACTGAAAAAACAAAATCCCTGGTTCTTCTATGGGAGACAAGATAATTACATCCATCTGATGAATGTGTTTTTGGAAAATATTTGAGTTGAAACTAAGCATTGACTCTCTTTAGCCAGGGCAGAATGGGGCCCATATAATTTTCTGTCATGCAGCTATAAGATTCAGAAGGGTCAGGTCCTAAGCAGATATAAATCAGACATAGCTCAACTGACTTCAAAGGAGGTCTTTCACTTTTTACTGCTAAAGATCTTGCCCATAAAAATCTAGAGTATTTATTTTTTAAAAAGTGTCCCCTTTTACACAATTACATCTGACAAATGTTTTCCATAATTCAGATATTTAAAAATGTCATATTAAAATCTACCTGCTCCCTAACAGTCTTCCAGATCATGTTATCTCTTTGGGTTGTTAATCAAAAGAAATGGATTTTATTAGAAGCAGGTAAATTAGTTTAGATAAAATGAGACAGGACTTAACATTAAACCAAAATTCAAACAAGTCCTCTGAAATTCAGAAAATTGCTTCCTCCCCATTATCTTTCAGTTCCATGTGCCTCAAGAATTGCAAGTTTCTGGATAAAGTCAGAAGCTGAAGTATCAAAACGCTGCAAGTCCCATCACACAGCTCCTCAATTTGAGATTCCAGCCCAATTTTGCAAACCCAAGAGGTCAGGATAACTTTCAATAAGGTTTGAACAACAATCCTAATTTTTATATTGGTCTGACCTAAACCCAACCTCCAAACCTGTGAACATTTGTTCTCACTTAGACTGTCTGCTCTGTAGCACCAATATATAATAGCTACAGAAAGGCATTGCTTTCTTTTATTTTAACTTGTGCACCATTTGCAAAACAGACAGCTGAGTTCTGATTCCATACTCTCTGTTGCTGGTGACAATTTAGGAAGCAGAAAGAGCAGAGCTTTGATTTTCAAATGCTAGGCTTTAGCTTGTTTGCAGTGTTGACACTTCAGAGAATCTTGTTTGGATTTGTAAACTGGGCAAATTAGATACGGAAGGATCAATAAAGAAATCATAAACACCAAGCATCCTAATGTCCTTTTTTTTTACAGTGGGCTTTTCAAACTTGGACCACACTTTTATGTTCACAGCTTGCTAATCAAGACTTAAAACATATCGTGCTTTTGATCAGTATTTTCTATTAAAAGGACAAGAACATTCTAAACAGCTAGAAATAGAAGATTAATCTTATGAATTCTTATGCAAGCAATCCCTACTCACACAAGTAATCCCACTGACATCAACAGAGATGCTTATGTGACCGAGAATACTTGTCCAAGTAATGGTTTGTAGGATAAGATCTGTAGTAGATTCTTCTATTCCTGTATTCCTTTCAAAAACAAGATTTCTCCTGATATTGTTGAGCTAAACGTCATGATGATGTTTATTTCATCTCATTGTTTCCTCCCATTTAAAAGAAAAATGAATGCTGATATAATGCAAAGAGGTATATAATGAACTGACATATACTATTGGACTTTTTAATCTTGGCCTTTGAACATTTGTCTTTTAAATTGAAAAGGTGCTATTTTTATCTCCTTTAGCTCTTTCATAACAACATTGGAATTAGGAAAGCAAAACTGGCATTTTAATACACAAAAGGGGCTCAATTCTCTGGCCTGCTCTGCTCCATCTGTGCTGCTGTGGTGGCTCAAAGGGCATAGGAAGCAGCTTCATGTCCCTGGCCAGGCAGTCCCCTGGCGTGGAAGAGTCACCAATGGGTGTTGAACAGGGGTCACTGGCTCCTGCACTGTTTTCCCCTGCAGCATCCATGGCAAGGGGCAGTCAGTTTGTGGGGTGGAGGTGCAGCTGAACTACACCTATCCCTGACTAGCAGATGGCCCCTTTCAGATTATAATCATGCAGGACTGGTTAGAGCAGTTCCTGGGTTGTTCTAATTTATATCAGAGGCCAGTGAAGTTCTAGTCCCAAATTCAGGGAACCACATCGTGTTTCTTTTTTCCTTCTCTCCATTCCACCTCCACCTCTCAGCAGCTCTTAGCCTGGAACCTGCCCCATGGTTTTTAGGACCTGGTGCAAAAGCTCATCTCTTCAAACAAGCCTCTCCCAAAAACAAGAAGAAAAAAAAAGGTCATCATTCTCCTTCCTCTCCCCTCACACATCAATTTTGATAGTCCTTTGCTTGTCATTCTTCTTTCTAATCTATAAAACATTTGTTTTGCCTCTAATGCTCTCACTCACACAAATGATAGATATATAACTATTTATAATCTCAGAGAAATTTGGAGTTATATAGCAGCTTCACATTCTGCTTTGAAATTCTCATGAAAAGCTGCATTTTGGAAGGTGAGTTCAGTTGTCCAACTTCTTGTTCATTAAATGTATTCCCTGTAATTTCATCTTCTTCCAATAAACAGAGTTTAAATAACTTTTGTCTCATTTTCATGTATTGTATTAGTTCTGCCAATCGATTAATATTTCAAAAACCCTTTTAGAGGAAAAAATGTTGGTCTTTACAGTCACAAGTTTGTCACATAGTGCCATCTACTGGCGAAAAGGAAAAAATGTACTTTTTTTGAGTCACATGCATTATGTTGGAAATATGAGCCCCTAGCCTTCACATTTTTACCACCAGTGCCACCATTTGGGACTTCTTGCATGTATTAAGTTATTCTTGTGCCTAAGTGTGTGTAGGATCTGGGCTGTAAGCGGTAAGACTAATCATTCATAAGTGTGAAAATCATCTGTGTGTTTGGTGAGGAGAGGTTGGAGGTAAATTTATGACTTTAGTGAATAGATAATATGCAGAGTTTACACTGTAACTAATCTTCACTTTGAGGGATGAATAAGTTCTCTCAGATTGTGGTTACTGTCTAATATTTTTAGGCAATTGATATAGAAATATGTAAAACTAGATTGTCACAATGTGAAGGAGATGGGCTGACGGATGAGATTAACTGTTTGATGGGATTACTACTGTTGTACAGAACTTTTCATTCCGAAGTTTCTTAATCAGCACAGTTTGGTGTTAGTGCTAAACGTTAATACACATGTCCCCATACTAACAAAACCAATTACATCTGCCTTCCTCAGCAGAATATAAATACACTGAGTGCATGATTTGTAAAAGGTATTTAGGTACCTAAAGATGCAGGTAGCTGCCCAGTAGGATTTCCGAAAGTGTCTACACACTTAACTCCTGCAATCAATGGGCAACTATCAGCATTTTATGCACCTAAACACCTTAAAAAAACTGGAGTATCATCCGAAAAAGTGATCCCTCTCCAGTACACAGTGGTGGAAAGTCTGCACTGGTTTGTGGCTGATAGATTCCCTCTTGTTTTCGGTGTCATTGTAGCCATGTCGGTCTCAGGATCTGGAAGAGACAAGGTAGGGGAGGTAATATCTTTTATTGGACAAACTTCTAATGGTGGAAGTTAAAGCTCTCTTCTACCTTCCACCAACAGAAACTGGTTCAATAAAGTATATTACCTCACCTACCTTATATCTTCGAGGTTCCTTCTGGAAAATTAGTGTAATCATTTCATTATGTGACTGTTAATTTAAAGATGCCCACAGTGACGTGATCTGATATAACTACATGGACTATAAGATGGCATACTAGCTAAATATGCGTTGAAATATTAACGGACTGGATTGTTGTGGAAAAACTGTGGCAGTAATACCGCACATCAACTTTTCAATCTATTGCAAATACGACCAAATATTTTCTTTTATGAGGAGAGATAGGGCTAGTTTTCAGATTGGGATGCAAACTCTATGGAGAAATCAAATGATATAAATAGAGCATAATGAAAAACAATTATAAAAAGTGAAATCATGGGAGACAGAGAAGTGGAGCAGAAAGAAAAAGAAAAGTGACAGATATATCGCATGGGCCCAGAGGGTGATGGCTTTGCTGTGTGTGGTAAAGATGACAAAAGGTTCAGATTATGTTGAAATGCAACAAACAGAGCACGGACAGATAATGATCAAACCTACAGCCGCTAAGACATACAGGGTGCACATACAGGGTGCTGTGCAAAGCATCAGATTTTACCGAACTATGAGAACTGAAATACTTAACTTTCCCATGTCCGTTCTTTGTAACATTTCCTTTCATTGGGCCAAATTGCAACCCAATCTGCACACTGGTATAGAGTCGTAAGGGGACATACGCTGCTCCCCACTCCACTCCACTGGCTACCCATGCCATGGATCTCTGTGAAAGTGGGAGAGCAGCCTCTATGTCCCCTACTTCCCTGTACATGTGGGTGGGGAATAGCAAGAAAAGGGAGGAATTTTGGCTCTCCCCTACCCCGCAATGTGCTGGACAGTACAGTTTTGCCAAGGATGTTATGTTTTGCCAAGTAGAGGCCTAGTGCAGATAACACTGCAGAATAGAAGGAATCTGAGATGCAGAGTATGACTCTGATTCACCACCTGTTCTCTAACCTGCTGCTGGGGCTCCACTGCCCCTTCTTCAGCCACATTTTTATCCTTTCTTTTTTCATAAAAAAATAAAATTATGTTAAGTGTGGTAGCCCAACTACCTGTGAGGCAGTAGCTATTCCAATGGGAGAAACTCTTCTGTGGACATAACTACAGTATAACTATGTTGCCCAGGGGAGTGAATTTTCCACACTCCTAACCCACGTAAGTTTGTAAGATAGAGCAGAGCTGAGTAGCCTAAACAGTTAACAGTTCCTTTCAATTCAACTTTCAAATCACAGAATCATAGAAGATTAGGGTTGGAAGGGACCTCAGGAGGTCATCTAGTCCAACCCCCTGCTCAAAGCAGGACCAACCCCAACTAAATCATCCCAGGGCTTTGTCAAGCTGGGCCTTAAAAATCTCTAAGGAAGGAGATTCCCCCACCTCCCTAGATAACCCATTCCAGTGCTTCACCACCCTCCTAGTGAAATAGTTTTTCCTAATATCCAACCTAGACCTCCCCAACTAAATAGGTGCTTTTGAAAAATGTACCCTTAATCCCTTTGTGTCTCTGCTTTTTCACTAGTACAGTGGAGATAAAAACTCTTGCCTGCTTTTTGGAAGAGCTTTTTGAGGGCTGTCCATGCAGAGTGCCAATTTTTTATTATTAAAAGTTATCACATCCCTCCCCCCATGCTCTTTCAGCCTTAGGCCTCCTCTGCGGAGGCTACCCAAACTACTTCTAATGTATTCATACTCTGAATGCATTGTGAGAAGGAAGTACATAACTCACTCAAACCTTTTCTTCTTACAAGTCATGGCTCCTCCTAATCCATCATTGTAATCCAGTGAGGCTAATGTGGTATTTCACTGCAACCCATTATGAACACATCTTACATTTTTGGAATGTCTTTCATCCAGAAGGGCTGGGACCCCAGGGTGCTATATAGACTCTGCGGTATGGTGTGATAATACCAGTATATGGATCACAGCACTCATATTAAAGTATAGCCCGCTCTGAGTTGGAATGCAGCACACATTTATCACTGCCAGGAATACAATACGATAAATTAAGATGGAAAGTGAAGGATAGTTTATCTTCTTGTAAGCACAGGTGATTGTAGGTAGGCCAGCATGTACTTTCTTGTCATCTATTCAGAAAACAGGGCTAACACAGCTACTCTGGATAGAAATATTACTTGAATTTTAATGGCCACCATGAAAGTTTCAGTGCTTAATCTCATTAGAGATAGATGAAAATTATGGCTTCCTATTCCAAGGCCGGTTCTGTGTCAGCTGTAGCCCCAGCACAACTTAAAGCAGCATGGGGACAGCTCTGCACATGCCAGGTGGTAACAGTGCTCACAAAACAGTACACATCCACTGAGGATAGCCAGGGTCTTGCACATTCTGGGCCCGGGCCTGCACCCTCACTGGGAACTGTTCAGAGAGGTAGTGTACTGGCACAGTACATAGGGGTAATGGTACTGGACCCTGTGAGGAGAGGCAGTCACTCTTCACTCCTTTGCAACATCAGAGGCTTATCACTTCCTTGTGTCTGCCCCATCTGCCTATATCCACCTGCTGTCTCAGTCTTATACTTAGAGTGTAAGCTCTTTGGGGCAGGGACTGTATTTCTGTGCTGGTACTGTAAGAAATTATTTGTGAAATACTTTATATGAAAAATTGTGAGATTTGAATAGTATTTGATCAGCTTCAGAAATAATTTGATCTGGCAGAAAAAGAGGTCAAAAGTGTGGAAACAGCAATTTTCTGTTTCTTCACTTACATGTTAACAGTCATCACACATGTAAAGGTTGTTATAAAGAAGACACTGTTCAATTGTTCTCCATATCCATTGAGGGTAGAACTAGAAGCAATCATCTTAATTTGCAGCAAAGGAGATTTAAATTGGATATTAGCAAAACTTTCTTACTATACATATAGTTAAGTACTAGACAAGTTACCAAGGCAGGTTGTGGAACCTCCATTACAGGAGGTTTTGAAAGGAGGTTAGACAAATGTCTTTCAGGGATGGGCCTGCTATGCCTAATCCTGCCTCAGGGCAGGGGGTGGACTAGATGATCTCTTGAGGTTCCTGCTAGCCCTTCATTTTTATGTGGTACTGCCCTATTGTAATTGATTCCTTTATTCGGTAGCTGGGAACCTGACTGTCTGCTGTTGGTATTATGGGGGTGTAGCCGTGTTAGTCTGGATCTGTAAAAGCAGCAAAGAATCCTGTGGCACATTATAGACTAACAGACTTTTTGGAGCATGAGCTTTCGTGGGTGAATACCCACTTCATCAGATGCATGTTGGTATTATGAACTCTTGTAGTGTCCATTTAATATAATGGCAAAAATAGTAGGAGTAGGCAATTGGCTAGTTACTTCCCCGTCCATGCTATTAATTTTCCTTTTCACATGTCTGTATACTTCCAGGTTTGGGCCTGGATCAGAGCAGAATAGGTGAAAAAAAATTAGGCTCAAAATGTTTTCACTCTATTTCTTACCCAACTAGAAAGCAGGAACTATTGTAAATCTTATAAGAATTGCCATTCTAGATCATACCCAAGTACCTATTGTTTCTCAAATCTTGGATGTCAATACCAGTTTTAAAGACACAGACAATGAATAAAATAAAACACTAACCAATCCCGAACCAACTATGAACTAGCTAAACAATAAGCTCCCTATACTCCCAACATTCCAGTCATCTTTGTCAAACATCCTAGAAGACAGATGTGCCTTGCAATATATCATACAAGTTCTATCAGCCCATGGAGGGAGTGAAATGCAAATTTATGGCCTGTTCACAGAAGACACTATGCCAGCAGTCTCCTGAAGAGGGATATCAACATGAATGCCTCCACTGAATGCAATTATGGTGATACCACATAGGAAACAAGATGGACTTTCAGGTAGGCAAGTCCCAAACGTTTGGTTTTATATTGTAGATCAAAACCAACACTTTAAATTCTACCTGGAAACTATCAGATAGCCAGTGCATACTTTGTTAAGCAATGTTTCATGCCAAGAATATACTGCACCAGAGCTACAAAGAAGCAGCAACATGCTGTGCTCACTTGAGTTTTCACACTCTGTAGACCATCTGGAACACGCTCCAATAATCTAATCTGAAGGTTACAACAGCATGGATAAATATAGCAAGGCCCACATTCAAAAGAAAAGTTTGTACCTTTCTCACCAAGCACAAATTAAGGAGAAAAAAGAGTAATCTTGGCTATAGCTGCTACGGCACACCTAAAGCACAGCAGAGGATCTAACATAGCCTTCAAACTGGGATCCTGGAAAACAAACTAGTGTGTGTCTTTCTTCAGCCCCCACCATGTATTCTTTCTGATTTCCCATAGCTACTGTCATTATCTTGTCTAAACTAAGCCTCAGCTACTTAGTCCTCATTTAACATCCAGTCTCAACAGGCCATGTTTATAATCCTGTGTGCTATAAATATCAATCTGAAATTAAAATAAATAATAATTCAAAAGAAAACAATCAAGTTCATCATAAAGAACATAAGTTCATCATAAAGAACATACCTCTTACCACAAATAAAATAACTGTCTAAAAGAGTTTTGCTATAGCTGCCACAGGAGGCTATGAGGTGGCTGGACATCTTCCCAGTGTTTTTCTAGGCACTAACTTACAAAAATGTCTCAAAGCTGTTAGTAAAAATACCTGTGCGCTATGGTAAATTATACCTCTAAAATGAGAACAAAAGAGGCTAACCTAATCTATTATAATGATACTGACCTCCTTTGTAAAGTGCTTTGAGATCTACTGATGAAAACGCTAAGTAATATTTATTAATTATTATTATTATTATTAATCTGAGCTATTGTCAGTGGTGCTGGAACAATTTTTATAAGAGGGGTGCAGCACCTATACCTATGTTCCATAGAAATGTTTCTCTTTCTAATTTCTTATATTCTCCATCTCATACTATTCTAGTGTCTTCAACACCTGTACTGAGCGTTGTTGAAAACAGGAACAGGTAGAGATTGAGGGAGGATGCAGGATATAAGGTGATGCCAAGGTAAAGCAGTTGATAGAAATATTGCATTTCTGAAGCCTTTAGTGGTGCCAGTGTATGTCTTTGTCTGAGAGGAAATCCAGCTGAACCACTGCCTTGTTCCTATAACCAGTATTTAGAGACTATGGGTACGTCTACACTATCTGCCAGATTGGCAGGTCGCGATCGATCTATTGGGGATTGTTTTATCATGTGTTGTGTAGACGTGATAAATTGATCCCCGATCGCACTCCCGTCAACTGCTGAACTCCATCTCGGCGGGAGGCAGAAGCAAAGTCGACGGGGGAGTGGCGGCCGTTGATCCCAGGCTGCGAGGATGCAAAATAAGTGATTCTAAGTCAATCTAAGATACGTCCACTTCAGCTACTCTTGTAGCCGAAGTTGCGTATCCTAGATTGATTTACCTCCGCCTCTGCCCCGTGTAGTTCAGCAGTCGACGGGAGAGTGATCAGGGATCAATTTATCGTGTTTACACTACACACGATAAATTGATCCATGATAGATTGATCGCTACCCACCAATCCAGCAGAACCCTCGCTTACCCAAGCTATCACAGATTTAAATAATTGTATTATGTTTTCAAACAAAATTGTTGGTTTCAAATGATGTCAGTATTTGCTTATTTTATACATGATAATGTCTTTAAGTTCACCTTTAAATATGCTTCAGCATAAGGGTCATTAAATGGAAGTTAAATATCTTGGCCCACAGTGTATTACTCCATAATCAAAGTTTAGGATCTGCTACTCTGCCTTAAATTTTAGGGATGAGAAACCGTATTCATTCTTCCCTTCCTATTTTGCTTCAGCACTGGCTCCCTTTTTAGTCCCACCCCCTAACAGTTTTTAGAAATACACATCTCTACTCTCATTCCCTGCAGCCAGACAGGTGCTTGTAAACCTCTCTCCGTACACAGAAAGAGACTCCGGCCCCCTGCCTATTCTCACTTTTGCAGTAGCCTAGTTTTACATTGTAGCTAGTTCCTGACTCACGTTCTTGTTCTCAGCCAGAGGGTGAGACTAGGAACAGGTAGAATCTGTATAACTAATTGGCACTGTGGGTGTGTGTGTTTCCTGATCCATGTTTGGGGCTCGTAGGTACCACTACAATAAATATAATTAATTATACCAGCTGTAGGAGTTTTTCTTCAGCTGAGGTGGTGGAGACCTTGATTTCTGGAGTTCATGGGGCAGGGCTCTGCAACAATCTGTCCAGTAATCTGTGTATGTACATGTTACCTGGGATTTTATCTGTTGTTAATAGCACATAGAGTTGTTACAGTGAGGAAGAGCATGAGGAATAGGATATATGTGATAAGTTGGGTGGGTACTATCTCTATACGATAGTCCTGACCCTGGCCAGATCTTCCCTCTTTCCACCTTAGTGGTCTCTACAGGTTCTTCCCCACCAAAAGCCCTAGAAACTAATCATTGTGGAGGATGGAAAACACCCCTGGAAATGCCAAGGTATCCAAAGCTGCAATACCGCTTCATAAGTGCAGTATAAAGGAGATCTGGAAAAATGAAAAAAAATCTTGACAGCTTTTAAAATCTTTTTTGATTTTCCAATCAAACAGCAAGGAAGCACCAGATATAGCCAGAACCAGCACTGAGCCTGGCAGAGTGATGGTTGAAAAGCGCTTTGAACTGTAGGCAAAGAAACTCTCTCCTGTTGTTTAAGTCCTGCTATGTTCAAGGAAACAGGACTTTGTACATTCTTTGTAAATAAACAGGACTGTATCAAAGAAATACCTGATTACACCAGCAATTTCTCCTTCTAATGGAAACAACCTTCACAGCCCTGAGCTTTGGCTACCTGCTCATGTCTAAAGGGGAAACAGCACTGTAGGAATGATCTTGTACAGGCTAGTGGGGACAGATTAGATGAATGAAGAGATGTTTTCAATCTCTGTTTTCTCAGATTGTGTGATAAAATATTAAAAGATAGGCAAACCCAAATGCTCATTGGCCCCATTATAATATAGTTAAGAATAAATTTCACTTTAAGAGGAAGTTTAACATAAAAACACTATTTATGCAGGAGTAAACCATACGAATACAATAGATGTTTTTGCATAGACAGCCAACATGACAAATGTGCAGTTATTATCACAGTGAACTGCAGGGCAAAAGAATATTATGAAAAATAGGGATCTATAAACATAAGGGAATGTGGGGGCTGGGGAGGAAAGGAGAACAAATAGGTCCCAGGAGGAATAGCAGTCACACAAATGAATACATAAAGTTCCAGCCTAGGTTTCATTACACAAGATGGTTGAGTGAAGGACTGCATTAAGGCTTGCAAAAGCAGCTGGGGTTCTGAGAAGAACTGGTCTGTTGTATTCAGAGCCTCTGATCTCACCTTTTTTTTTTTATGAGCACCATCTTCAGTAATCCCAGATCTGCTACAATAAATTCTGTGTACACAAAGAATAAAGCAGCTGGGAATAACACAAAGAAATCCAGATATATTTTTCACTTTATGCCTCCTTCCAATATTGGACTAAAATGCAAAGAGCTGACTGCAGAACTTCACTTTCTTCTGTCAAAACATTTCTTGCTCATATCATTATATCTGTGATCTAGTGAATATAAAATAGAATACAGGCATGTCCAATCTAATTAATGGAAAGACTACAAAGTGAGAGTAGGAAAAAGAGAGTTGGGGGAAATTAAAATCCAGGTGGAAATGAGTAAAAGGCTTGAGACTAAGGAGACAAAAAATTAGAACCAGATAAGGACTTAGTGAAAAGAGTCAGCAAAAGAGGAGGGCTCAGTGGGATCATGTTGAATAGTGGTATTAAATTGTTCCATTTGCCTTAAAAATAGGTCTCTGCTTCCACCTGTTGTTAGATATGCACTATCTGCCTTACTTTATGCTAATCTGTATGAGGAGCTGATAACCAGAAAAAGTATTTTCCTTCTGGAAAAGTCAAGTAAATTGACTTCAATGGGACTATTTCCTTAAGTAAGGATTGTTCACGGGACCAAGAGTTTGCAGGGCCCTTTGACCTGTAGCTCAGATGTTCTTATCTGGACAGTGTTTCATAGGTTTTTTTTTTTTTTTTTTTAATGTTAGAGGAGATTATAAGAGTCTTAGGTATGAGCTTGACAAGTGAAATAACTCCATGAAACAGAGTTTTAAATCCTTATGGGGTTGACTCAGCCCTTCATATCGTAAACATCTTTCTGATGGCTCCTTTAAAATAAAGGCTTTGTTTATCTGGTGGTCAAAATTCCATGGCACTTTTACTAAGAGTATTAGATTTCCACAGTGTCCATAGCCAATATTTTTGGCACATAGCTGAAAAGCATGACCAAGTGCCCTATTTACTCATACTACTTCCTATAAACTTTGAAAATCAACTCTAAAAAGTACTCATTACTGGCCTAATTTTGCTCCCCCTGAAGTCAGTGCTTAAGCTCTTATAGACGTCAAGAGGAACAGTGTTAGGCCAATGTTTAGTGCTTTTGAAAAATCCTACTCTACATTTTTCATGTAGAAAGACCAGATGTGTCTTTATTATGTCTTCTTAAATCCCCCCTGAAATTTCAGGTGGATATAGTAGTCATTTATTGTTTAGAGACTTAATTCAGGAAAGCACTTACGCATATGTTTAAGTCCATCTCTATATAGGAAAGCACATGTTTAATTTTAAGCACCTACTTAATGCCTATTGAATTCAGTAGAGCTAAAGTATGTGCCAGAGTGGTTTCCTGAATAAAGAGCGTTAAGCTCTTAGAGAGCGTGGCAGTATGTCATTAAACAGCTGCCAATTCCAACATTGTCTACATTTCATCGGTGGGTGAAATGATTATATTGTATCAGTTTATTCCAATTTCTTTATAATACCACTGCTACTGCTGTGAAACTAGTGATCAAATTCAGCCCAGTCATAATCACTATTGACCTCACTTGCAATTATGGCTTCTGAGCAGCTATGAAAAAAATCAGCTCCATGACTGATTACAATTAATTCAGTGTACATGTGGAGTTGACATCACTGAAATGACTCCAGATTACATTGGTCTAACAGAGCAAATCTGTACCTATGGAAAGCTCAAGAAGATAACATTAAAGACACAGATGCTAATAAGATTAAAATAAATAGCACAAAGAAAGTTGAAGATATATATTTTAAATGTCTAAACTAATGGTGATATTATGACAATGAAATGAATGTACCTTTCCAAGAATGAGAAAATATCACAAGATATTACTTATGTATGATGGAACATTATGGGAAAGACTATACAGGTCCTTCCAAATGAGTGTCTCTGGAAGGTAGTGGGGAGGAGCTGAAGGATGATTCTTGACATCTTGTAAAAGCAGCAAAGAGTCCTGTGGCAACTTATAGACTAACAGATGTATTGAAGCATGAGCTTTCGTGGGTGAATACCCACTTCGTCGGATGCATGTATTCACCCATGAAAGCTCATGCTCCAATACATCTGTTAGTCTATAAGGTGCCACAGGACTCTTTGCTACTTTTACAGATCCAGACTAACACGGCTACCCCCCTGATTCTTGATAGCTTGTTTTCATGAGTGGGAAGAGACAGAGAGTGAGTGTGTGTGCGTGTGTGTGTGTGTGTGTGTAAGTACATTGTTCTGAGAGTGTGTTTTTCTATTTGATTTTTGAGTTGGATTCCTAATGATTTATCAAGTCACCTGGAGAGTGAGATCAGTAGGTGTTTTTAACCTAACTGGTTTTTGTTTAAATTGAAATAAATAAATATTGATAAATGTACTCCAGTATTTAAAAATTGAATGATGAGCCACGTCACAAGGAGGAGAGTTATGCTACATGGTCTACCTTTGTTTTGTCATTTAATAATGTTGACTACTTAACAAGGCAACCCTAAACTCTTTAACATAGATTTTTATTAGGGAAAATTGAATATATACAGTCTTTTTCTTGGCTATATGGAGTTTTTCATATTTATCTTTAATTATCAGCAAGCCACTTCAGATTCTATGGGATACTGTCTCTGAGTGCTATTTTAGCTTTGTCCTCAGGGAAGACATCTGTCCATGCCCCTTCTCTAGTTCTTACCATCTTATCAGTAGCTGCTGATTTTCCTTCTATGTATTAATTTCTGTATCATATAGCTTGGGTTTCCAATATGTTTAGCCTGAGTAGTTGCTCTCACCTTTCTTTGTCATTATCTGACTCTTTTATTCTGTCAATGTTTGTCTTAATAACTATTGATTCCTGTTCATGCAGCATGCCAGAAACTACCTAGGTATAACTATCGCCCCTTTGGACCAAGAACTACTAAGTTTCCATGCTGAAATCTATAATCTTCTTGGAAGAAACCAGGTCCTAGTAAGGATGACCAGAGAGAAGCTGCTAGGATTTGGAAGAAGTAACAGTAATTTGGCCCATGTGCTTGACACTACTTCAGTTGTATTTTTAATACAATTTTATTTATCAGGTTATTCCTTAAGGGCTAGATTGGGCAAATTGCACACACCTCTGTGCTGAGAGAAATGAAAAGCTTCCTTACCCTAGTGACAGCACTGAGAGGGATTGCCCCTGCCTCACAATCTCTCTGTAGGTGATTTGCTGCAGTTAGACTGTATCCCTTTCACTCTCTTCATGGGTGATATTTGCCCATAAGGATGAATGAAGGAAGTAGCCCTTACTCTCCCCTGTGCTCAGGGATTAATTTTGTGGCTGTCCCTTACTTAAGGCATGAAAGGGTACGATGCATTCCCTGCATATATCCCTTTCTCCACTCATCTAAAGTAACCCACCAGCTTTTTTGTGGCTCATGCATCCATGTCCAGTAATGTCATCATTTCTTGAGGTTTGTACTTATCAGGGACAATCTACTCAAGGTTCAACCTTAAATCAGAAAGAAGAAATCCCTGCTGTGAAGAGAAGGGATTTGATCTGATTCACTTGGTTAGGGTAGTAGAGAGGAGATTGTATTTTTTAAAAATAAAAATAGTTTCACTGTGATTTAACGTTTTGATGGGCAGCAATTCATTTAAGTGCCTTCTGTTGTTCTGTGGGAAATGCTGATGTGACATGACTAAAAATGAGGTGAAAGCTCTCTTAAAAAATTAAAGTAATATTCATCAGTTGCATGTTCAGTGCATTGCACTGCACTTAAAATGGATAGGCCTGGCTTGAGGGGTGTGTGTGTGTAAGAGAGAGAGAGAGAGATTGACTGTGTGGGGAGTGGAGTTACATTTTTCAGACCCAGACATGTGGAATTAGTGGCTACGAGATCCTCAAAACGTAGGCAACTAATTCCCATTGAAATCAATGGGAGCTAGGTGTGTAATTATCTTTGAGAGTCTGGGTTCCAATATCTTTAGTTTCAACTACCTGAAGGGGGGTTCCAAAGAGGATGGAGCTCGGTTGTTCTCAGTGGTGGCAAATGACAGAACAAGAAGCAATGGTCTCAAGTTGCAGTGGGGGAGGTCTAAGTTGTTGGATATTAGGAACACTATTTCACTAGGAGGGTGGTGAAGCACTGGAATGTGTTCCTAGGGAGGTGGTGGAATCTCCATCCTTAGAGGTTTTTAAGGCCCTGGCTGGGATGATTTAATTGGTGTTGGTCCTGCCTTGAGCAGGGGGGTGGAGTAGATGACCTCCTGAGGTCCCTTCCAACCCTAATATTCTATGATTCATCTAGAGAAGAGAATCAGGATATTTTTAAGAGTTGTGAAGGAAGATGAATTAAATATTCACCGTAGCCCAATTTTCTACTTTGAAAATTGACTGTAGAAATGGCATTATGAGGCTTCCTGCTTATTGCTTCTCCGAGACACCTGGTCAAATGTGTTCTGCATAGAAGTAAAATGCTGTTTTCTACTAATTGCCAGCCCTGCCAACTCAAGCTGGGGTTTGAGAACCAGAAACCAAGAAAGATGTCTCCCTGGCTCTGGCTAGAGTTTCAGTACTGTTGGGAATGGGAGGAAGACCTGCCACTATTCCTGCTACCAGCTTATGGCCTCAACAACAAACTTTTATATTTGAGGGGTGGGGAAGCAGCAGCCTTTTGGGAAGAAAGAGTATTATGATACAAATATGGCAGCCAGAGCTACTCTGCACAGGGAAGGCAGAGGGGGTTGAATGGTGGATGGAGGACAGGGAAACTCCTTTCCCAGGTCCCTGATGTGATCTCCCTCCCAGTTTCCACATCTTCCCCTCCCCCAAGAAAATTACCTTAGTCTAACCAACCTCCCACACTATCCTGATAAACACCTGGTCCCGCCTGCCTTCTCACCCTTGCTCTCCTCACAAATTGAGACTCCCATTACTCACTTCTTGCTGAAGTGCTAACCTTTTCTGCTGGTCCTCTCCTTGAGAAGTGCACAGTTTCAGCTTCCTTTGCAAGAGCTGCTCAGTCCTTGCCTTACTTGCAGCTGGCAAATGCTCCTGGCTTTTTTCTTTTGACCACATTACCCTAAAATGCACCCAGTTTCCAGTTCTTATCCATCCAGTTAAAGCAGACACCATTAAAAACATGGTTCACCGAATCACAATACTCAGCTTTGCTACAATATTTGCAAGATCCTCTATAATCGGAATTGGAAGCCCTAGAAAACCCTCCATATATTTAACCATTAAAGTGTCTTTACAGGTCTTTTACAGTACACTACTCACATAATAAAAAGTGGCCAAAGGCTGGCTGCAAATCCCCAGCAGAGAATCCTCCTGGACATGGAGAACACCGGGGATTAGCGTGTCAGATCGAGATCTGCACTTCTGTTCCACACTTCCTGATGTAGTGGCGTGTGGAAAGAGCCCGCGAGGAGCATGATAGAGATCTGCTGTGCTACATCCATTCTGCACTGGCACAGAGTCCATTAAAAACCCTATGCCCATGACAATTTAGAGCTGCAAAGTAGCTGCTGTACATTGCGTCAGGGCTGGATTGGCTCTGAGAATCAAACAGCCTCCCTTGACGTTTGGCCTGCACTCCTGTACAGCACCAAGCATTGCTCTGGCACAGCAGAGGAATACTCCTGCTTGTAAGGCTGAGTAGTGTCTGAAAAGCAGCATGCTTTATTTATATAAAGAGCTTTTATGTCTCCAGCTTCCCATGCACTTCGTTTCTAATTGACTATCTACTTCAATTTAACACATTGCATGGGATGCAGATATAATATATTGGATTAGACCAGAGTTCTGCCCTCATCTGCAGTTCTGGGGAGGCAGAATTGTAAAGGCAGGCACAATTTGACCCACAAAGTTGTGTAAGCTTTGTCTCCTAGACTGATTCAGCATTTAAACCAGAAAGCATCTGCCTGCTTGCTAGCCATTCCATGAAGAATTTGTACCAAATCAGCCTTTGAGGTTTTGACAATATTTGCTAGATTATCACTAGGTGGCAGCAAAAAACCACTTCAGATTTTAAAATAAATGGGACTGGAGTTATTCTGTTGTGGTAAACCTTTTCCAGCCACAGAGAGCGTAATTGTTCTGTTTGAACAGTGACACCCATGCATGCCTATCTGAAGGTAGATTGTCCAGTGCTGTACTTAGTCAAATTAAAGGCTGGTCCAAATGAGCTCCTGCTTTTCCTGTCATAAATTCAGTTGTGGCGGGAAACATCTTTTCACTCTTAAGGGAACTCCTTTCATTTCAAATAGTTTAGAATGGGCTTCAACCAGGGTTGAAAGGGATATCATTCCATGATGCTTCATGTGAGGTGCTTCACGTTTCACTAACCTGCTCCTTCCATGACACACCTCATCTCACAGGCCCAGCCACAGATCTGGACCACTCACAAACCTGAATCTCTCAAACACTGTGAGTGCTACAGCTTTGCTATTTCTTATTTGCATAGTAGCAACATTGGGCTAGGAGGTTGCCAGACAGGAACGGAGACTAGAATTGTGCTCTGAAGAGTTTCAAATCTAAATACAAACAGTGGATGGGAGTGGGAAGGTACAGGAGAAGTATGAATCCACACAGTTTACCATGACTCTGGTAGTTCCACATTTTGTTTCTATTTACTTTTTCTATAAGGAAACATTTTCAATCATCTACTTAATTAATGCTTGAATGAGGGGACATGAGCCTTACGTAGGGACTTGGGGGCATCTAAATTTAAGAAGATCCCATTTTGGGTGTAGGAGAAGAATATGAAGAGGGCAGTTAGTTGTGGGGCTTCAGCAGAACAAAGTGGACAAGTAGAGGAACTAAACAAGAGCTGAAAAAGAAGGAGGTAATTAAGTTGTGCAAGGCCTGGAAAGCAATAGCAACCAGCTTAAATGCAATGCAGAGCCAGGCTCACTATATGGCTGCCTCATTCGAACAGACAAGGTATGCAGGATCCCAGATGAGGACTGATTAAGCAATCAATTGCAAATCTGACTGAGTGCAGTAAATAGTAGCCAAACAGTTTTCAAGTGTTCTACAAATTGTTTAGCTGGGCAGCCATTTTACCTGTACAGATTGGAATGACCTATAAGCTAGTCACTTGCAGTTTTTGTAGGTTTACATCTCTTCCAGGAAGTTGGTCACAAAGTGGAAGTGCCTGACTAATTATTCTCCCCACATGCATTTTGCTTAATACAACAAATAACTTGCTGAGCCTCACTTTGTAAGGGCCTAATTGTGCACTCAGATGTTCATGTGTCTCTCACTTACTAGGTGGGCTGAGGATCCTCATAGGTGGGAGTACTGCCCACCTCCATGTAGACATACAGCAACTCATGGTTGATCCCAAAGGCAGCAAGGAATCACAGAAGCTGCAGGCTGGCTGGAGGCCACAGTATCCAGTTTCGTGGTCCCTTTGCCTTCCGCCATGAAGGCCTTTGTGGCCCGAAGAACAAGATTAAAACCCTCCTACCACTGGAGAGTGAGCTGCACCTCCCCCTTGGAGCTACAGGTTTGCCAGGAACTGGCACAACTCGTCCTTCAGGACACAGTAGGGGAGCTTCATAGTTTCAACTGAACATTCGGACTCCCAGTCATCCTCCACATGGATCGATCAGTGGTCCCACAGCCTTTGGGCAGGGGCACATGTGCCTCCTTCAATGGTAGTGAAATGCCAGTGCAGTACCACTTGCACCAAGTTGTCCAGCTCAGCCCCTGACATGGAAGCGAGCAGCAGAGAGAGTTCAGCAGCCTCCAGAGGGTTGTCCCATTCCCCTCACACATATGCAAGAAAGGGAAGATGACAACCTCAGAGGAGGTGTAGGGGTCAGGAGTGGGCTTAGGGTACCCAGTCACCAAGCTGCTGGAGTGCAGCACTACATCACTAGGAGCAGTGTCTTGGGCGGTAGGTGAGGAAGAAGTGCCATGCTGGAGTCGGCACCCAGATCAAGACCCGCTGGCAGAGGGTCATCCTCCCACTACAGGGATCAGACCCAGGGCTTCAGTCTCCTGAAAGATGGCCTGAAAGTCCCCACCTGCCATAAGGAGATAATCCCCATCAGCAACCAAGAGGTGTTCCACCTCAGTGCCAGTGAGGGAGATGAGTGGCAGAAAGGCAGGGAGGATCCCTCTGAAGCATCCTCCCTAAGGACTCAAGGAGGGGACCAGTGTCACCCCCCACCCACTCCTCTGCCAAAGTCTCCTCTGCCAGCTCCAGCCACTGGACTTTCTCGGGCAGCACAGAAGAAGGACCAGCAGCAGTTCCTCTAGATGTCTTCCAGGAGGCTTCCTCTGTCTTCTTGAGTGGGAGGTGCTGGGCCCACAACTTACACTTGTTATGTTTTCTGCCCATAACCAGCAGCCAGCCCTCAATGGTGGTGTCATTAGCGGACCGACCAGAAGGGGGGGTGCAGGAGGCAAGGGCAATGTGATTGGGACTTGGAGGAAGGAGAGATGGGCCCTCTCCCAAGCTCCCAGATGTCACAGCAACCCACTCCTCTGCAGACCCTGCCCAACAGCAATCAGCCGTGAGATCTATCTGCTTCATTTGTCATGGTGGGATGCTTCTCCCCAGCACCTGGGCAAAATTTTCAGCTGGTGTTGGAAGAGGAGGAGGGGGAACTGGGAGGGTAGGGTTACCAGCAGTGGCAGGGCAAGCACCCTCGTGTGTCTCAAGGGTGCCTAGCATCCCTCTCTGCCAGGATGAACCACTGTAATGGAAGGCTTGTGTGTGGCCAAGTTGGGGTCCATAACTGAGGACAAGTGAAGGGAACAGCCGCTGGAGGTGGGGCATGAATAATAAAGGGTGGGGTAGGCAAGGCAGAGGCTAACCATTTCTCCTCACTGAGCTGTCCTCAGGGGGACAAGGGCATAGACAAACAGAGGACTAATGGAACAAATAAGAGAAAATGGGTATCACAACAGGCAGTGGGGGAAAACTGGCTCCTCTGGTTGCACTTTGAGTGAGGGTGTAGTGAAGTGGGGTATCACAAGTGCAGGGAGTACATGGGGCAAGTCTTGCATCTGACGAAGTGGATATTCACCCACAAAAGCTCATGCTCCAAAACGTGTGTTAGTCTATAAGGTGCCACAGGATTCTTTGCTGCTTTTACAGATCCAGACTAACACGGCTACCCCCTGATACTTCATACTATAGTGATGAGTGCCATAGAAAGGGTAATGAGGAAATTAATAATTCTGTATTCACTACATGGTTTAGGGCCACATGTTGTATGATGGTAACTATTGAATAGCTACCCAATCAGTGAGCATGGCCCATCCTGTGCACTGAACGAATAAGGAGAATTATGGGAAAAATATGTGATCATGTAATTAAAGACTGTAATAATGCATATGCACAAAGTGCCATGTTAAGGTTGCATGGGTAACCTTAATTCTGGCACTTCCTAACTATTAAGAGATTGACTTTTCAACTTTAATGTTCTTTTAATATAGGTTTTTTTTTAATATAATTGCTACGAGGCTGCCTGCTGTTTGGCATCTATTATAGCTTTTATTTGACATTTCTTTTTTGACACCAACACTCCATTATATCAGTTTGAAGCTGGGTTTGTGTTGCAATAATTGGAACAAGTAATATTGGCTTAGTGTACGCTATATGGCTACACTGTAAAATAGTTTCTCTACTGGAGGAAAGACTTCATGGATGATAACTATTTCACTGAATGCTACCACAGTAAGAGCACTGGATAGCCACACTTCAATATATTGAGAATAACAACCTCATATTAATGCATGGGTAAAGGACAGTGAAACTCAGGAGCCGAAGGGGTGTGTGGGAACTGGTGGACATTTCTTTTTAAAACTGTACCACCAAGTTGAAGGAAAAGATAAATGAAAGGACATATCATTCTTTTTTCCTGTGGTCTAGTGACCCTGGAACCTCTTCATGCCAACTGGCAAAGGGCAAAGAGGGGAAGCAAGGGGTCACAGGAATTTTCCGAGTCTAGTATGTGCATTCTAGTTCACACACTAACATTAGATGAGGTCTCACAAAAAAGCCAGTGTCACCCTGGTCATTATTATCATTGTGAAATGCATGTACAGATGTTGCATAAGGAGTTATGTATATTACACTGAAAATTATGAAGTCTGTGTCAAGAGACTGGTCACCAACAAAGGTAAAAACCAGATTTTCTGTCAGACTGGCAGTATACATGTAAACTAATTATTGTATAGGACAGAGTGGGTCTCTTATCACCAGTCTGAACTGAATGCAACTAAAGGATTGAGAAAGAAAGAAAGAAAGAAAGAAAGAAAGAAAGAAAGAAAGAAAGAAAGAAAGAAAGAAAGAAAGAAAGAAAGAGTGGGGATGGAGAAGAGAGAAGGCCCCTATCTGGAAATACACATCAAATGTTTGCTCTACTATATTTGGGGGGACGAAGACAACACTGAGGAAGTACAAGGACAGCAATTTTGCTTAATGAAAAACAGGTCTCAACCAGGCTTGGTTGAAAACACTAGAGAGAACTTTGCTTGAGATTATGCTTCCTGGAAGAGGAGGTTAACCTATTAGTCAAGTTCAGCCTGTAGAAAGCATGTTAGAACTTTTTTATTTGTAACCATCTGTTTGCAATATTCTTACTATCAATTGAATCTCTGTTTTTTTATACTAAACGTAGCCTTGTTTTCACTATAAATATATCTAAGCAAAGTGGTGATCCTGAGTTGAATCTTGAATGCTAGTGTATACTGTTTCTTTAGGAACAGCAGGCCTGGTAATTTCTGTGAGCATTCAGTGGATAAGGGGCTGGACATTGCAGGGAACGCTCTGAGGACTCAGGGGTTGGTGCATGCCTATTGCTAACCTATACAGAGAGAGTGGGGCATGTGCAGGCCTGGAAGGTAGTTCTTGTGCTGCCAGAGGCTGCTGCTTTTAGGGAGCCAAGCTACAGTAGGCATAGTCAGGACTGCTTCACACTCGGAGCAGGTAGCAGTGAGGTGCTGCACAACCCTCAGGAGCATCACAGCCTGTGTCTTTAAGTACAGGGGAGCCTCAATGCATGTCTCTGCCTCTGTTGTGAGGCAGCTGCCATTTTATTTCAATTCAGAAGGCTATTGTGTGTTCTCTATACGTATTATGTTTGCTCTTTCTTAGGGACAGATTCTGTCAGGTTTTCATGCAAGTGCACTATTGGGGGAGGTGCTTCCCCACATAATTCATGTGGTCTATATAAGGATGAGACAGAATTATAGCCCTGCACTCCAAGACAGCCCAGTGGGAGCAGGGAAGAGACAGAGCCCAGGTTTAAACTTCCCTGCCCTCCACTTACAAACTGGCTGGCTGTTTGGTACGAGAAAGCTATGCCTTGCAATGGGTGTCTTTGTAGGCATGCGGCCACTGCATACCAAGTAGCTTCAGACCCTCCTCTGCCTCTATGCCCTTCCTAGAGCGATGTAGCTGTGCACAGTTCCATACTTTGGGCTATGCCTAAATGATACTAGCAAGTCCTTTGTTTTTCCTCAGACTGAAATAAAAGCCTTCAAGGCCTATGTTTCACAAACTGCAGTCTATGGACCACAGCACTTGTTAGTCACATGGTGACCTCCTTAATCACATTAACAAGACAGCTAAAAATATATGAATATCTTCCAGATATTTTTTTCACCTAAACAATGACAGCAGCTGTCGCTGAGTTGTTATCTGATCATGAATGAGCAAAGCAGCAGTCCAGGAGACTGTAAATGGATAGGAGGGGGACAAACCTTTATGCTAAGTAGAAAATGTTTGAAAGCCCCTCATATAGACTTGAAAAATTCAAATTTTATTCTCTGCGTTTGGCAAGAGAGTACAGAAGATGGAGTGAATCTCCCTCTATAGTTGAATTTACCGTGTACATTATTCCTTCCAATGATGAAGGCTGTCCCTGATTATCACAGAAATATTTCTGAACATTTTTCCCTTTCTTCTGGAATGCATCAAGCAGCAGGTGTTCCAACAAATGTATCCAGGCAGCCCCACTCCCCATGCCTGATTTTCTATTATGTATTCTAAAAACTCTCTGCCTCAGCAAGTAACACCTGTTTACACTGTTCTCTTTTAACAATGTAGAATCAGTATAGAGTTCAGGAATAGAGTATATACATTTCCTGGAGCTTCTGTTTCCTAGAATTTTGTTTCCTAAGGATCAGTGCCTTCCTCCTTAGCCATCTTTTACAAAAGTGTTTGAGTGCAGATGGGGAAAATAAACCAAATCATTCACCCATCCCTCCATTTCTTGTCTCTGTAAGCTGCCTTCTCTGCCTTCCATTCAAAAGAAGTGAAGCTATTTCACTGTAAGTGGAAAGAGAATCAGGCCCTTTGATGGCTTGTGGGGAGAGAGATAAAGAGGGGGAAAGGGTAACAGAGCTAGATCAGTGCCTCCACTCACAGCCAGGCACGGCATTACAGCATCTCCACCTCAGTTTCCTCCAAGAGATAGCTTGTTTGGGACTGTGAGAGTTGGTCTCCTCTCATAACACTACCTAGGTGTTTATAATCTCCCCCCTTCTAGGGTAGTAAATAGTCCTACAGGCCAAAAACTCCCTGTACCTTTATCAGGCCCAGCCTGAGGTCTACAGTTTGTGCTCTTTTCTCCTATCCCCCTTTCCTGGGGATGCTGGGGAACCCGGGTCTTTCCTCTCTGAGTTCCAGTCCAGTCACCTGTGATTAAGTAAAGACCCTTTCTGCATCCTACTCAACCTATCCACAGGCACCTTTCCCAGGACTATGCCCACCAGTTCACACCCTCAGGAAGCCTGACTCAGCAGCTTTCCCCCCTCCAATCTGTTGCTGAGGAGCCATTTCTTGACAGTTCCCAACCTCTCTGGTAGGCACCTGGAGCCCCTTCATGCCTGCTACCTTCTCCCTTGAGGGACAGTCCCAAGGATGTACTCCTTACTGAAACTCTCCTCTCTCTCAGTCCTTCCTTAATTGCCCTCCAGTCCTTCTTTATAGGAATCACCCAGTCTGGTTCTCCCCAGCTGGGTCTAATCATTAATTACATGTCTCCAATGCGGGTCTTATATCCTTGCTATTTAATCCAGCTTTCAAATCTCTTGGGTGGATGATTTACAATTACCTTAAACTCATCACAGAGGGGGAAAATAAGGAAAGAAGGTGGATACAGGCAATGAATATTTGTAAAAGCCCCGTGTTACAAAATTATTAGCAACATGACTGCAAATTCTTCTCTCAAACTGATTACTGAATATTCTCAGTTTACACTTATTTAAATCAATGCCTTCAGTGTAAGTATTCCAGATTTACCCTGGTGAAACTGAGAACAGAATTCAGCCCATTGTGTTTATTTGACCTTTTATTCTTGAATGCAGCTGTAAAATGTGTGCAATGTTGCAAGTTTTTGTATCCCCCAAAACAGTAAAGATGGGCCAGATTCTCAGTTGGTATAATGGGCATAGTTCCATTCACTTCATTGGAGAAAGTGTGGTGGGAAAATGAATAACATTCCAAGGTTTTAGAGATATATAAACAAGTTAAAATAATCAATGAGATATGGAGCAAAAACAAATTAATAGTGGGTCTTTTAGTAAATGTTCAAGTTGAAAGTTCTAATTTAGGAAAGGCAGACAGTTTAGAAAAATAGTTCCAAAATGTTAGTAGGCATACAAATCAAAGAGTTTTGTGAACAAAAAAGAATGTTTGCTGAAGAAAATTGTGAGCTCTTATATTACTGGGTAGAATATAAAGATAATATATTGAATGAAATTTTCAGCATACAGGAACTCAAAAATGCTATAGACAAAAAAATAAAGCCCCATGTAAAGATAGCTTAGGTAAAGCAATACTTAAGCACCTATGATTTATATATATATCGCAAATGAGGTCAGCACTGCCAAATCTATACTGACAGCGCTAGCAACACAGGTAGAGTAGGAACAGCCTTTTCTATCCCTGAATTTTGAATTAAGAGATCTATGAGACTATCTAATTTTGTGGCAATATTAACAACTGAATTGATGAGCATACTGTTGGCACTGACCTGGATAAGGGATGTACACCCAACTTTGGCTGCTATCCTATCTGGCTTTTTATCATGTATAATAGTGAGTAGAAAGAGAGTCTTGGAAAGCTGGAGTAACTTAATCGATGAAATATTGTTCTAAACTTTGGAGATAGTACAATTAGTAGACTGAATGAATGTAGTACTCTTGTGGATTCCGGTGCATGTCAGGATACAGGACAATGAAATGGAACATAAATCAAAAAAAAATTCCTCAAAAATGAGGTGGTCAACATAAAGATCACTCTGAGTAAACAGGACTTCAAAAGTTTGGTTAAGAGAGAACTTAAAAAGGAATTGGAAGAACTATAAGAAGAAAAAGAGAAAAACGGTTCTTTGAAATATGTCCTAAACTTGTGGATAACAGCATACTTAATAGCTATGATAGAAGTGAAGTAACTGTATTTAGAATGCTACAGGTCACTGTGACCTGAATGGTCATTTATATTTACTAAGCAAGCACAAAGATGGGTGATGCGACACATGCAAAGTCCAAGGATCAGTTGAGCATCTGCTGTGGCAATGCAGGGAGAATGACACAGAGAGAAAGATTCTTTATGAAGAACTGAGACATCTCAAGGGGAAAGAGTATAATCTGAACAGATTGGTGAGAGTACCAGGAAAGTGGAGTACCATTAAAAAAAGCATTACTTTGCTTTTTTAAGGATACAGGACTGGGTGAGAGGATATAGGTATTTGCTTATGCAAAAACTGTGGTAAGTGGCAGTCCTAGCCTTACCGGCTGAGGCTGCTGTGCCATAAAAAAGAAAACAAAGAAAAGGGATGCTGGGAGAGAATCAGCAGTCATTCTCTGGAGCTGGGATAAAAGAGGTAAGAAGTGGTGCAGCAATGTAAGAAGGGTTTTGAGGGCATAGACCTTATCTGTCAGCTCCAGGATCCTTGGGTTGGAACCCAAAGCAGAGGGTGGGCCTGGGTTTCCCTACCAGCCACTGAGGAAGGTGGAGTGAAACCCCCTGGGGAGTGTAAGGACCATGGAGCCCAGAGACAGACAGAAGACTTGCTGTAAGGTCAGCAGACTATAGCTTGGACAGAGTCTATTACCCCAGAAGGGTAGACTAAAGCATGACCTGGCCAAAAGGAAGAGAGACCACTGCAGCAGCAGAGCTACTATCGGCAGGGACACCATACAGGGAGACAGCTGTTACACCAGGCCTAGCCACAAGGAGGTGATCCCACAGTCAGTGAACACCTTTGTAGGTACCCACAGCTAGAGGTGTCAGATATGAGGTGTGCACCTAGAGTGTGCCTAGAGGCCCAAAGCCCAGGATGGTGCACAAACCCTGTTCAGCCCACAGCAAGTTAAACGTACATGAGATTCAGTGTTTGGTTTCCTCATTCAAATCTCAGTATCCAAAAAGGGGTGCTCGGTCAGATCTATGATACAGTGTCAAGGCCCATCTTCTGGGCCATACTTCCATTTGAGGGTACATACCACTAATTTACTTGAAATTTGGTTAGGAATCATCTTCCATGAATCTGAGCATTTAAAGCTTCATTTCATCCATATTCTGCCATAGCATTTGTCATGACTGCAGAAACTTGTAAGCAGAACTCCCTTAAGCAGATAATGAACACCAGTGATATATTCCTCACTATCAGTTATTACTTATAGAGACAGAAGCATCAGAGTGCTAGGCACCCCCTCTCCCTTTTATCATTCTTGCTATTTAATCCAGCTTTCAAATCTCTTGTGCAGATGATTTACAATAACCTTAAATTCATATAAGGGAAATGATATCATCGCATAGCAATTTATGTGGGTGGGATATTGTTGGTTTTAGCCTATCTGGGGAATCAGTAGCGGAGTTCCTATGGTATTGGAACACTAAGGTAAAATCTCTAGCTTTAACACAAGCTTTGCCAAATCCTTTGTCCTGATATTCAGACCAATACGAAACTCAATTTTCAAATTACTCATAAACGGTTAAATGCCTTGAGAGGCTGCTGATCATCTCAGAAAGAATATTATATAGCCAACGTTTGCCTCTTATAGATTTATGGAACCATGAAAGAATGAATTACAAAATTTAATGACAAAATTTTAGGTAGGTTGTATAAATGCCAGACATCCCAAGATTATTAGATTTAAAAATTCTATTATACTCATTTAATTTATCAAGTGTCAAACTAAGAAACTGAACAAACTAGTTTCTCATCACCTAAAGCCACAAATGGTAAACAAAGGTCAGATCAGCTGAAAGAGGGGTATTTTTCATTCTCTTAAACAAGAACATATGGGACAGCATGTTAAAAGCTACTGGCTGCTAGTTGGCATGGAAACCATGGTTTTCAAGACCTATCTAAGCTGTATGTAAACTGAGAGTTTGTTGCTCCTACACCGTCACAAAAAGAATCAATCGAAACCTGGGATGAGAAACTGAAGAGAGCTAGGGGTTGTTTAAGAACAAAGCTCGTGTCAGTGCTCAGTTTTTCTGCATGCATATGCCAGGTGGCAAGCAGAAGATGTGTGCATATGATTCTCAAAGGGATCCATCTGTTGGTAGTACATTGTGTGCATGTTGAAGTATGGGGGCATGCACATGGGGAAGGCAGTGCATGGCCATGAAGATAGGCATACCCTAACTATTTTCAGAATTGAATGGGGGCATTTAGAGTAGTTTAGTCTCACACATGCTAATGGTGGCTCTGGCAGGTACATGCCAGGAGAAACAGAAGGCTGATGAGTCAGTCACTGCTATTGAAAAGAGGCAACAGCTGAGGATGAGTGTGAGGATAAGGCTATAGTAAAATGAGGCAGATATAATTTTGGAGGGAAAAGGCAATAGGCAGGCTGGAGGAGGTTGGGGAAGCAGAAAAGGAGGGAGGAAGAGACGTGACATACGAGGGCACAATCCAAACTAATGAGTAGTTGTGTCACACCTGCTCTGTAGCCTGGTGAGCCATTTACAATGCCTTACTCCTGTAGCCTCCAGCCTGGACTGCTCACAAACAGCTGCTAGCATGTAAGTCATGCCTAGCTATATCTGCATGTGTGCTGCAGCCAGCCAGCCACACCTTGGCTCTTACTAGCCTTGATTATATGCAGGGTGATCCCAACACACTCAGTTCTGGATTTTCCCTCAAATATATGTCCTTTACTGCCCAGCCCTCTCCTGGACAGTACGAAGAGACTGAGTCTGTTATTTCTTTAAGAGAATAATATGCACACAATGTGCTACCCCAAATGGAATGACCCAGACCCTTCAACTTGAACACACTGGATAAGATAAAGCAATAAAACAAGTGTAGTAACAGCAAATATAGATTCTAAGCGAATAGAAGTAATGGGGTATAAAGTCAGAAATGGTTACAAGAAAAATAAAATGCCTACTGGTGCCTAACTGAACAAAACTATATTAGATTCAAAGCGGAGCTTTCTTGCCACACATTTTCTGCAGGCTTACAGACCAAATTCTTTGTCAGTACCCCTCCCCAGAGTCCAATGGCTGCTTCTTTTGTCTTTTGGGGTGCAGTGTATGCAATGGGCAGGGAGAGAAAGTGGGTGCCTTGGGGTGTTCCTGCCTCCTTTTTATAGTTTCAGTCCCTCTCTTGAAAAACATTTCCAGCTGAGACCCAGGAGACAAAAAGTATGTGTGGAAGGTATTCCATGCTGTTTTTTTTTAACCTGTTTGAACTTCCTTTGTCTTTCCTTCCTGCTTGATGTCTCTGTTTACTGCTTAATTGAAAATTAAGGCAAGCACACGTTCCTGTGTATAAGACAGATTTGTTTGCCAGTGCTGTGGCGTTTGGAACACGTGCTAATAACAGCAAACAGGGGAATCTTATAAATTCACATACAATTTTGCCATACATATTTTATCAGGACCCTATTGACCAGCAAATTGTGAGTTTTTAAATGGTACCTCACAAGGCATACTTTGTGCAAACACTATTACAGTGATGTAGGCTGTGAACACAGGGGTATATTCTGTCACAGGAGAACTAATTGGGATGCTACAGGAGTCAAGCGTGCAGCTGTATGCCTGATGCCTAGTATACTTTTGCATGGGGAACTTTTGCTTGAAGTGTGCTGTAATAAATTAATATAAATTTGTAATATGTTAGCATATGATCCATTGGTCAATTAGCATAATAATCTATTACTATATGCTAATGGGGAAGGTGGGATGTATGGCCCAACACTCTACATGTTGGGTCTGCACTATTAATGCAAGTGTAACACAATGCCCTTTGGCGGGTCATCACCTGCGGGAACTGAACCTGGGATCTCTGGATCTAAAAGCATGATTTTCTGTTGCCTAAAGCTCAGATTCCTTAGCTGATTTTTAAATATATGGACTAAGCACTAGAGAAGGAAACAGTACCAAGCACAATTAAAATAGATCATAAACTTCCCATGGCTACAGAAGCTTGTCCCAAGCTTGAAGTACACTGCATTTCCAATATCCACATGGGTCATTACATGTACCGTGACATCCCTGGATACATCATCATCTGCGGGGAGTGAACTTGTGACTGGGATCTAAAAACATGAACCTTTGCAGCTGAGCTAAAAATCAAAAGTGCTTCCGCTAACCCTTTTGAGCATGTGGGAATGAACTTCATGTCAGATAACCAGAAGGAATGAAGTCTTCAGCTGTATGTTGAAACCCCATGTTGCTCAGAATTTGAAAATGCATCACCAAAAGCCATTTAAATTTTTTTGCCAGTATCTAGATATGCACAAAATCATTTTGCACTAACTATGACAAAATGCTCACTAATATGGACAACCACAAAAACAGGCAAATTTTAATTGAGCTGAATATTTAGCACATCTCTGCTTGCAACGCAAATACTTCATTATTTTAGCAATGTGCAAGACTAAATACAAGATAAAAATTAAAATCATTAGTTTATTTTCATTTTTGTTCTAGAATTGCTTCAACAAACTTGATAGATACTGATCCAATTAGAGATTGTGTGACATGAATAAATATTAACAGTGTATCTGTTTGTCCACATTCCAAAGGAACTCAGAAAAAGTCTCAACTGAGTTCATTCCTGGCATAGCTCTTATTGATTCTAGTGGAGTTAGACCAGGGTTAAATTATGCCCTTATGACCTGATTCAACAAAGAACTTAAGCACATGCTTAATGTTAACCATGTAGTTAAATATATTGCTGAATTGAAACCTCAAAGTACATCAGACCAATCATTGGCTGTCATGAACTTTTGGAAGATATCTATCCAGAGATAATAATTAGTGATTTGTGGATATTTGCCTTGAATCTATCATTTCGTAGACGATTTACACCAAAAATACTTAAAGTTTGGCAAGCTAGGAGGTCGGAAAACATTATCACATGTCACACAGTCTGTAATTATTCTGTGTTATCATTTCAATGGAAAATGTTCAACCAGCCCTATTATGTTTTTGTACAGGGTCTAGCACAAGAGTGCCCCCCATCTTGGATGGGTCCTTTGTGCATTACCATAATAACAAACTGGTGGTACATATCATCTTTTTTTCCTTTCATCTTCTATTTTCTTGAGAAAAGCAGAGATAAGTGAAGAAAGAAAAGTCTCCTTTAAAACACGATTCCAGAGTAGTGGTCACTCCAAGTTGGGGATCAATCCCAGTAACTGGTGTATGTAATAGTTCGTGTACATATCCTTCACTGAACTCACATACTTAATTTTTTGTGAACAAATGGTAATATTCTTTATCTGTACCTAGATCTCATCCAGAATGAGAAAATCAGAGAAGGGGTGATAGTCCGTAGAAACAAACTAGCAACAGTTTATAAACACATAAGTCATTACATGCTGTTCTTTGCGTTTCCCAAAGAATCACTATCCAAAGGTTCCAATCATATACTGAATGTGAATTAGAAGACTGAGAGGAGCCATAAGATCAGAATGTATAATAAGAACAGGCTGCTCTTAATACCCTTTCCAATTTAATTACAATCATCATCATGAAAAAGGATTATACAGTGATATTTTCTCTTCCCATTACCATCTTTGTCATAAGAATGAGAAATCTAAAGTTTAATGCTTGTCAGTTTTAGCGGAATCCTATGTAGATCTTTAACCTTTCTACATCTCTGTCATTTTATTGGCTGACTATTTCACTTCTTTTGTGTTTAAATCTTAGCAGCCTGCAGTAATGAAGTGGAATAGATAACCAATCCTAAAACAACATATTGAAAAGGCCAAAGTAGTTCAGCATTGCATAATCTACATAATAAATTAGACATCACAAATCAGATTCTCATGAAAAAAAGGCTGACAACAAAACATGCCAACATGAATTTATTTCAATAACCATTATAATTTATATGGAGAAGACTGATCTAGTCTTTTTACAATCTTAATATTTCATGGACCTTCTAAGACAGTGGACTGATTATAACATACTTAATTTAGAAATGAGTGTTGAAGGGCTTTAAACAGTTAATGTTACTATTGAACTTTGTACTTTGAGATGCACTTTGCATATATTCTTGGTTCTTTTAGGTGCTAAGTTTTATGATTACAAGATTATTCTTTTCTATTAGAATGGACAAAAGCATATTCATGAAGAATAAGCATTAGAAAATAAAGCCAACATTTGCAGATTTGAATGTCTAAGATTAAGTCAATAGATAGATAGGAAGATAGGCCCTTAAGCCTATCTTAAGGCAAGATGGATGTAAGAAAGTGCCTTAAGCAAAGCACTTAAGCACTTTCTTACATCCATCTCAGTTCAGGTAAACGCTGACTTTAAATATGGTCCTGACTCCCACTGAGGTCAATGGCATTTATGAACATGTTTTATCATCCTTTGTGAATAAGGTTGCTTTCGTTATGGGACTCTATGCCCCTGCACAACATTGGCCAGATATTGAGATTCTCTAGGAACTCAGCACTTGTGAACATCTGACAACTGCTATTTAAATGCCTAAACATGTATGTAAGTGCCTATCTTAGACCTGCAGTTTAGAAAAGTTTAGGTTAAAATTTTCAGGTTCCCCTTTAACATACTTTAGTCTCTGATTCTGCAAGCTATTTCAGCATGTACATTACTCTGAGCACATGAGTAATAAATGGGACTAGTCACATGCTTAATATTATGCATGTGTTTAAATATCTTGCTGAATTAGGGCTTCAGCAAAGTGTTACACCCTGTACAGATACATATAGTACATAGCTAGGCAAATAATGCAATCAAAAGAAGTCCATAAATATTTGTTCAGTGTTTAAAATTAATTTATATTGGCCATATTCATACTCCTTGCTGTAAAATTAGGAGAGGCAGTGTGGCTCTGCCAGTGGTTTGCAGTGTGAACTTGTACAAGCCACCTCCACATTCTGTGCCTCAGTTTTCTCCTCTGTAAAATGGGGATAATGATAGTGATTTCTTTTGTTAAGCACTGAGATCTGTGGATGAAAGCATAGGTAAGAGCTCATTCTATTTTAAGAGATAAGTTTTCCTGGAAACGGTGTGCTTAAAGAGAATTTCAATTTCTCTCTGTAAAGCACTCATGTAAACTGAAATTTAAATTTATATATGCAAGTAAAACTCTGGAAGTGCAATCAAGGATCAGAAACCCAATCATGTAATTTATATATCTATTCACAGCTAAGAAACAGTTCAAATTTTGAATATCTGAATCACAGTCACATCAAGTTAAAAAATAATTGCAAGAAATTAACTAAAAACATTCAAACCAGCTAAAAAGTCACATTTTGTTTGCAAAAAAGCATAAAAATATGCTAAATTCATTAAATACATTACTCACTGTGAATTATTCACACATTTCTAACATACAGATTTTTTAAATCTTTAATCATATAAGTCAATCTCTTCAGATAGTTAATCATTTCTGTTGTTCTCTGAATTCGCTCCAGTTTACTGACACCTTTCTGACACTCAAAATTGCATGTAATTGCCCACTGTTTATGGGCCTTCAGCAAGTTTTCATCCCATGTTAACTGCTCATATTCAAGCAAATTTTAATTAAGTTTTCAAGTAAGAGTTTATTGTGAAGTACTCTGCCTTATGTTTTACTCTAGGTATCTATCAGCTATGGCATCCCCCTAAACCCCCTAGCTTTTAATTTAATCAACAACAAAAAGGAGTGATGATATTTCTCTGGTACTTTATAGGTTCTATCCTATTCAGCATTTTGTCCTCAGACTAGCAAAGCATATAAGCACATGCTTAACTTTAAACACATAAGCAGACTTACTGGCTTCATTGGGACTACACACATGCTTAAAGTCTGTCTTTCTCTTGTCTTTTCAGAATCTTGTCCAATCCTAGCATTTAAAAAAAAAAGTACTTATGAGTCATTTCCAAATGACTAAAGCTACAAAAATAAAGAGCCACAACACATTGTAGTTAAATTATCAGTAAAATATACATATACTTTCGAAGTTAAATGTTAAGGTTGCAAAGTCAAGCTCTCAAGAGTTAGAAAAGGCAACAAATAAGATTGCCAATAGAAACTTCTTTTGGCTGCCCTGTATTTTTGTATTATTATATGGTCTTTAATCACAAGATTGCATGTTATTTTTTCCACAGTACCCCTCTGGAATTCAGTGAAAGAAAAGCTAGCCAATATTTCTTGTCATTATCCTCATTAAATGTGTAGCTGCAGGCCTTATTTAATGTACATCCAAACTCTGCACTGAATACAAAAGTTATTCCTTCCTTCCTAGGCATTTCTGTGGTAATCTCACCATAATATCTGGGAGCTTGACAAACTTTAATGAATTTATCCCTGCAATGCTGTGACACTATACTGGTTGTAGCAGTTCAACCGAGATCAGTGAGAGGTTGTGTCACTGCCTGCCTTGCAACCCTGGGTGCCTTAAATGCTCTGCTGCTGTGGCTCACACCACAGACACCAACAGCCAGCAAACAAACTTGCAGCTCTCTGAGTGTTGGTGTGCTGTACAGACCCGTTTCAGTGCTTTGACCCCAGCAGCCTGCCTGCAAAACAATACCCTCACCCTTATCTCCACTAGGCTTCATTACCACTTGCAGTGTGACCCAACACACACCTCATTCCAAATTGCCCCAAAGCCATCTGTGCTGAAATGCTCAGCCCTCCCCTGAAATACTCAGTGGAATTAATAAGGTCAGTTGATCCTTTAAACAGACAAAAGCACAACATATTACTTTAACTGGAGTTAACAATCATGTCAATTCAAACACAGCATACCTTAGTTTTAGATTCAAAGTAAAACAGGCTTATTAACAACAAGAGACAGATTTTGAGTGAATTCAAGCACAAGGGATAAAGACAAAATGGTTACAAGCAAATAAAAGTAAAATATATTTTCTAATGGCTAAGACTTAACAAGCTACAGCCTTGGTTCAAGGTAGATTTCTTACCAATCTTTTCCTTTCCAGCCATGGGTGACTTTCTCTCAGTTAGGACCTTACACAGAAGTACAAAGTGCTGGTTTCCCCTGTCTTCCATGGGGAAAGATCTTTGCCTAAGCAGGTTTCTCAGGTATATTCAGTGCTCACATATGTATAGTCCCCTTAGTTGAACGCCCAATTTTTCTCAGCTTGCAAGAGCTCTGACCCCTGGTGTCTGTCCAGTGATGGATGCTAAGATTGCTTCTTTTCTCTCTTTATAACTCTCCAAAACTCATTGTTTTGTCCCCAGACTCAGGGTGACCTCATTCTGCTCTCCTGTGGACATCCCATCCTCTTGCTGATTTGTATGTAAATGGGGCTTTCATTGTTCTTGATCACACCTTGCTTAATTTCACTGAATACAGGTAGATAGCTGCCTTTCCTCTTGTCTGGGAAGAAATCTGTTTCTCCCTGTGTTTAAAGAATAATATCAGTGATTATTCAAAATTCCTCATGTAGAGTTAATACATACATTGACAATTATATTAATCACTGGCATCATTAATTTTCATAAAAGACATTCCTTAATACACTTTTATAATACAAGTATCAGAGGGGTAGCTGTGTTAGTTTGGATCTGTAAGCGCAGCAAAGAATCCTGTGGCACCTTATAGACTAACAGACATATTGGAGCATGAGCTTTCGTGGGTGAATACATATCATGCATCCGACGAAGTGGGTATTCACCCACGAAAGCTCATGCTCCAATATGTCTGTTAGTCTATAAGGTGCTACAGGACTCCTTGCTGCTCTTTTATAATACAGTAACATTGCATACAAACAGTTGATTCAATTACTTATCAAGTTCAGACCCTCATGTTTCTAGTCCAGTAAACCCATTGAAATATATTCTCAGATAAACATCCTTTTCTCCTGGGAAGAGCCCTCATGCTGATGTTGAATCATTAGCTCCTCACTTTGTTCACTTGATGGCTTTGTTTATCTTTTATTTAAATGTCCCCTTCATTGTCTGTGCCTGATGACCAGGCTGGTCAGACAAACAAATACACATTTCTTTTTCTAGGGCAGACTGGGCTTATATGTGGCATGTCAGACACATTTTAAGAGCATAATTCTAGCACATATCCATAACTCTTTGTATACATCCCATAAGTACATCATGCAGTAATATGAGTGATCAATAAAGTATTAGTTTTCCAACAGTGTGTTAAGTATAGTGAGTCTGTCAGGCCTGACAAGAGTAGATGAGACAGTACTGAACCACCAGTGAGTCTCAGTCACACAAACGCTCCTGTAAGATGAGAGGTATTATCCACATTTTACATCTGAGCAAGGGAGACTCAAACAGTTAAGGCTAACATTATTTGCTAATTTAAAAAAAAAATAAAATTGTGAGGGGTTGGAGCATGCTCACTATAGAGATTCTTCAGGAAATTTAACTGTCAGTTACTAGGTTCTAATTCCATGTGCAAAGAAGGTCTCCATTTTTGTCCTACTTTTTAATGCACATTACTACTGTGGCTGTAGCCTTTGCATTCATATTCATATTTTGTGTCCCATTTTTACATATTTCAGTGTTTTTCATTACAGTGTAAAATTACCAGGATGGAAAACATCTACATTTATGGGAATAGTTGACATTAAACTAGAATAGCGTACCCATTTCCTTAGTATAAACCCCAAATTGTATGAAGATTATGCCCCCAGGATGGGAGAGAAAGTATCAAAAAGCTTTCTAGCTGTTATTTGGTTGAGAAATTAGCATACTTTCAGATTCCAAATGTAGCGATTAATATAATGAATATTCAAAATTGTACAGTTACAGTTATAATGCACTCCACAGTAAAATAACCAGGAAAGTGATGGTCCCCTATACTGTTAGTGACAGGTTTACTGAAAATGGGAAAGCAGCCCAGGTAACAAAAGGTTTCAACTTAGCAATCAGGGATAATATATATTTTCCTTTAACAAGGATTCCTTGAGTCTATTGTCATATAAATGTCACTTTAATCAAATAGATTTCTAAACTGGAAGTTTTTTTCTTTTTGTTTTCTAGGCTGTTAGGTGAAGAATAGAGATAAATAGATTCCTTGAACTTTTTTTTTTATTATTATTATTATTTTAATTGTGTCAAACTGTTGTTGCCAAAAGCTGGGGATGAAAATTGAAAAATAAGTACCTGGGTCATGTTCTCTGAGTCATGTTCCACTATTGACATTTGCATTATGAAATATATAAAGCCAATGGAAGAAGCATTTGTCACCAGGCATCAAGGTCTCATCTGACATCTATTAGAGTGAGTGGAAAGGCTCCCATTGACTTTAGTGGCAGTTGGGGCAGGCACTAAGAGCTCATGTCTCAAGTCTGTACATTTTATAATAAGCATGTTGACACTGGAACAGAACATCTGACAACCAACCCACCAAACAATATCACTGACATTGACATTTACTACTTGCCTTAGGGATGTTCTGGAGGGTTATTTTCAGGGTGAAAGGGATATCTAGGGGAGGATTTGAGTGAAGCAGAGGGAAACAACTGCTGGAGACGAGCTTGTGGAAGAGGTAAGTTTGGGGGGGGAGTCAGTTGGAGAGGGGAAATGGGTTTGGGGGAAACTAAGACAATAGCTGGTAAGTGAGATTCTGGAGAAGGGAATCTGGATGAGGCAAGAGGGGAGCTACTAGGAGACAGCCTCTGAGGTGCTGGGGGCGAAAAGGGGTGAGCTGCTACAAAAGGGTGACGTGGAAGTATGCCCAGTGGTCTGTGATAGGATGTTAGATGGAATGGGATCTGAGTTACTACAGAGAATTCTTTCCTGGGTGCTGGCTGGTGAGACTTGCCCAGGGTTTAACTGATCGCCATATTTGGGGTCGGGAAGGAATTTTCCTCCAGGGCAGATTGGCAGAGGCCCTGGAGGTTTTTCGCCTTCCTCTGCAGCATGGGGCATGGGTTCACTTGCTGGTGGATTCTCTGCAGCTTGAGGTCTTCAAACCACAATTTGAGGACTTCAATAATTTAGACATAGGTTAGGAGTTTGTTATTGAAGTGGATGGGTGAGATTCTGTGGCCTGCATTGTGCAGGAGGTCAGACTAGATGATCTTAATGGTCCCTTCTTACCTTAAAATCTATGGAGAACTAGAGATGGGATTTTGAGTCTTGGAGCTGTTGAAAGGGGGAGCTTTGAGGAGGCAGAAGTGAGTCAGAGGAGATGGGAGTCAGGAGCAAGGGAAGTGGTTACTGGGGAGAGGATGCTGCACACAAGTCTGACTTTAAGCATGGTTGTAGTCATGGTGATTAAAATTAAGCATGTGCACAAGTCTGCAGGATTGAGGTCTAAATTACCATTACATAACAATTGAAATACTCTGAAAACTTTTACTGCAAAAGTAGTGCACTAAAAATCAAAAGATACTACAGTGCCATTTGATGATCTACTTCATTTCTTCTATTCTCTCAATATTTACAGAGGATAAATTATTTTCTTTTCTCTTCCTATATTAAACTAAAATGGCTAAAACCTGAAATCACTGTAAGAAGATATTATAATACAAAGAGACAGCCTCAGGCTTTTATGGTTTGTATTTCATATCATTTTTCCTGAACCTTTGAATAAATATTTCTTGGTACAATAATTTTATATTAGATTACATCCTAAAGGTTGCAGAATTACAGAACTACTCATTTGTGTTACTTCTAAGACAACAAAAATCAGGGTTGAATGGATTCTAATAAATTTTAGCTGTTCAATTTTAACTGCATTGTAAATCTTTGTAACAGAACTCTGACAGTGAGTTCCAGCATTCAGATGTCTGACCGTATTTAAACAAAACATTCTACTAAAATGTCTGTGAAATAAAGCTAATTTGGGTCAAACTATTACTTAATGGGAGCATTACAATAATACTTAGAGGCTCCAAATAGGACAAGACTCCATTGTGATAGGCAATGCACATACACATAAAAAGAAATAGTCTGTACCCCAAAGAGATAAATAAACAAGACTGGCAATGTGTAGGTGGAAAAAAAGATGTATTATTATTATGCTCACTTTTCAGGTGGGGTACCAAGGCACTGAAGTTCTTGGGCATCTAAAGAGGTGGTTAGGCTCCTAAATCCAATATTTAGGCACCAGTTGCATTCTTGAAACCACTGTACAGCTACCCCAAATCCTGTAGGTATATAAGTCCTTATGGCTGCCAGGGGGCAGATGCAAAGCCAGGCCATCCTGATTGTCACTACAAAACTTTTTTTCTTCCGCTGATAATAACATCTTAATTAATTAGCCTCAGAGTTGGTATGGCAACTTTCACCTTTCCATGTCCTCTGTATGTATAAATATCTTCTTACTATATGTTCCATTCTATGCATCTGATGAAGTTGGCTGTAGCCCACAAAAGCTTATGCTCAAATACATTTGTTAGTCTCTAAGGTGCCACAAACACTCCTGTTCTTTTTAAGTCCTGACACTGTCACACAGTTAACAAACTGCTCAGAGCCCTAGCACAAGCCAACGCCCCTGTACCCTTGAATCAGGATTTTCAAATGAGGAATTCTCCACAGGGATCTGATCCCAGAGGTATTCTCAGATCACAGCTTCAGGCTGTACACAAAAGACGTGTGTGCTTGTGAGCCCCCACTGCATACCCAGTAGCTCAGTGGTCAGGGCCTTCACGTGGGATATCAGGTTTGAATCCCCATTCTGATTGATTTAGACCAGAGACTTGAACCCAGGTCTCCTACATCGCACATGAGTGTGCTGGGCTACTGGGTGTAATAGTTTTTTTATCTGTTTCTTCATAAGAAGAGACTTACCTGGCTTAGGCACCAAACTCCAGGAGAGGGTGACAACTGAGAATCCCAATCACTGGGAGGTGCCTCCCTCTGACTGATACCCAGATCAATGAGAGGCAGACCCCTAAATTTCTTTGAGTATCTGGGTCTAAGACCTGCCCCTTTCCTTTGCAATTCATTCCTGGCTCCCTACTCAGATGCCTGGCTTCTGAGGATCGCTTTCTTAGGTGCCTAACAGGACAATCTAACTCAGGGCTCAGATTCCCACTGGGCAGCAAGTCTCCTAGAAGCTAGGCACTGTGGTGCCTAAGTACATTAGTGAACCTAGTTCAGAGAGGTGTAAGTTATTTGCCCAAGCTAAGGCAAGAAGTCTGTGGTAGATGTAGGGATTGACCCCCCGTCTCCTAAGTCCAAAGCCAATGCTTTTAACCATAAGGTCTTCCTTTCCCTCTCAAATTACTCCTTGAAGGTAATAGTATTATTCATGTGAATAAGAACAGCAACATGTAGTCTGCAAGTCTTACCTTTGATATCTGAACCCTTAAGTTAAGTCATTTCTTACTCAAAAATATCCCAAACTAGTATTCCGTATGACACAAGCCACACATTGTTTGTTGATTTAAAAATAAATAAATAAATAAATGAAGTTGAACACAGGTGAGCGCTTTAAAGTTATATAGAAAGGAATGAGACAATATTTTTGGATTATGCTGATGCGCTGGTGTAGTTATAGAAAAGAATCCATTGCTACTGAGACTTGACAGGGGACCTTTGGAACTGAAAGCAACAGCACTACCACTTCAGTTAGAAAGGAGAATGCAGCAGTCAGCAATAGCACACCATATCTTATTTTCAGGCTGCTACTGGGAAATCTGTATTTCAGATTTTGTTTTTTTCCAAACAGAATTGCTCAGCTCTCTGGTGCTCAGCACCTCTTAATATCAGGCGTGAATACTGCTCATTTAGGATGGACACTCTCTTGGCAGAAGATCTAGGCTGAAAAATAGAAGCCCTAAACACTAAACATTCTGTCCCTATATTTGATCTCTGTGTTTAAAAAAGCCATGCTGCAGCCTGCATCAAAAAATTGTAAATACGTCATTGAATGCTTGGGTTTTCCCCTCCTCAAAGCAGACACTATGACTGACTTCTAAACATCATAGGTAATAAGACTTTATGTAGCAAAAACATGGTGGCTTTATCTGGTATGTACTTTACTGGAGTTGTTTTAATTGCAAGAACTCTCTAAAGCCTTCTGCTGCATTGCAGATGAACATGACATCTGAGGCATCTGGATTACTGTTAAGGAGTTAATTCCCTCTATTAGATTGCTGGAATAGTTCTGTGGTCCTTGGGAACATCTGAGCGAGCCTGGAATGATAAGACAAAAGTGGAGCAATACTTGCAGAATGAAATGAAAGACTAAAGAAGGGAAGAAGGTGTCAAGACTAACAAGTGAGGATACAGCCTAGACAGTAAATGAAGACTGAGGGCATGTCTACCACAGCCCTAAGTCAGCCTATGTTAGGTAGACTTACAACCACCACAGTAATTACTGCAGTGGTTGATGTCCACATTTCCTTCCTTCTGTTGTTGGTGTATGTCCTCACCAGGAGCGCTTCCACCAACTGAAGAGGGGCACGGTGGAGGGCTGAGAGCTAGTGGATCTCTCAGCTCTGCAGAGGTCCCTACCAGGAGCCCAACTGTCCCCCCACCTGGGGGCTCTCAGCTTCCTGCTCCCAGCTGAGAGCAGGGGCCAAACACCCGGGCCTCTCCGCACGGGGAGCAGGGAGCTTCTGGGTAGCAGCCCAGCTGGGAGTGAGGAGCTGGAGCAGCCAGGCTCTAGCTGCTGGAGCTATGAATCTGACAAGACAGCCAACAGCCGATGTAAATAATACAGTGTCTACTGATATGCTTTATCAGCCTAACTACACTGACATAAGCGCCTCTCATGAAGGTGGAGTTATGATGTCGGTGTTGTAGGGCACTTACATCGGTGGACAAGGCTGTAATGTGCACTGGTTATGTTCACTCTAGTTGTATGCAGGTACCATTTGTGTGTTCAAAGTTATGAACATGGGCTGTATACTTGCTTGATTTCTACATAGCCTTAGGCCATGGCTACACTGGCGCTTTACAGCGCTGCAACTTTCGCGCTCAGGGGTGTGAAAAAACACCCCCCTGAGCGCTGTAAGATACAGCGCTGTAAAGCCTTAGTGTAATCCCAGCACTGCAAGCTACACCTGTAAGGGATGTGGAGTACGTGCAGCGCTGGGAGAGAGCTCTCCCAGCACTGGCGCTGTGACCGCTTTGAAGTGCAAGTGTAGCCATACCCTCAGTTAGAACATTTGGTCACTTCTTGGGAAAAGAATGTGCAAGCTAAGTGCTCAATCAGGAAGCACTTAACAGACAAAAGAGCTTGGAAGACTCCAATCCACATAAGTCTACCTGAGGACTTTCAAAGTAGAATGTGGGTAATGGCTGCTACCTGCAAGTCCTGAGTCATGCTCGGGCATGTGACTTGCCCATGTGATTCCAAATCTCCATTTTGTGACTGGATTCTACGTAGGGGGAGGGAGGGGTGTCTACTCAAGAGAGAACATCTATATAAACCCTTAGGAGACCCCTCAATTTTGTCTTCAGCTGGTGAAAGAGAGAGCATATCCACCCCCCAGGATACTTGGAAGAAACTGGAACACTGGGCAGTGACTGCAAGGGGTGTGAATGATTGCTGGACTCAGGCTAAAAGGAGATTTAGTCTGTAAAAGGGACAGTTCTGGAACTGGTGAGGATCTGATCTTTATGCAGTTTGATTAGACATAGATTTGCATATTTTATTTTATTTTGCTTGGTGACTTACTTTATTCTGTCTCTTACTACTTGGAACCACTTAAATCCTACTTTCTGTATTTAATAAAATCACTTTTTACTTATTAATTAACTCAGAGTATGTATTAATACCTGGGGGAGCAAACAACTGTGTATATGTCTCTATCAGTGTTATAGAGGGCAAACAATTTATGAGTTTACCCTGTATAAGCGTTATACAGGGTAAAACAGATTTATTTGGGTTTAGACCCTATTGGGAGTTGGGCATCTGAGTGTCAAAGACAGGAACACTTATGTGAGCTGCTTTCAGGTAAACCTGCAGCTTTGGGGCAAGTCATTCAGATCCTGGGTCTTTATTGGAGCAGATGGCAGTGTCTGGCTCAGCAAGACAGGGTGCTGGAGTCCTGAGCTGACAGGGAAAGCGGGGTAAAAGTAATCTTGGCACATCAGGTGGCAGCTCCCAAGAGGGTTTCTGTGATCCAACCCATCACAATAGGGATTCCACAACCTCCCTTGGAAGCCTATTCCAGAGTCTATCTATCCTTATAGTTAGAAAGCTTTTTCCTTAATATCTAACCTTATCTCCATTGCTGCAGATTAATTCTATTGTGTCTTTCCCTACTTGTTGTCAGTGGGCAGGATCGAACCTGGGACCTCTGGAGCTCACACATTACCCTCCACTGCATGAGCTAAAAGTCATGTATCTGTTAGCTAAGACTGTAGCAGACTCATTAATCTCTAAGTGGTGTCGGTGCTATGACATAGACTAGAGCACCACACCCAGGAGGAAGCACATCCTGAGCTTCAGAGACTTCCCAGCTGATATCCCAGATGAGCCCCACTTATAATACTGACAAACCCTAGTCGTCAGCAGGCAGGATCAAACTTGGGACTTCTGGAGCTAAATACATGAGCCTCTACTGCATGAGCTAAAAGCCAAATGGCTCTTAGCTAAGCCTGTAGCAGACTCATTAATCTCTAAGTGGTCTTGGTGCCACTAGCACCAGAATACCACATCCAGGAGGTGTGTGGGTTACACTACCACCGTCCTTAACATATTTGAAGACTGTTATCGGGTCCCCACTCAGGCTTCTTTTCTCAAGACTAAACATGCCCAGTTTTTTAAACCTTTCCTCATAGGTCAAGTTTTCTAAATCTGTTACCATTTTTGTTGCTCTCTTCTGGACTGTATCCAAATTATCCACATCCTTCTTAAAGTGTGGCACCCAGAATGGGACGCAGTACTCCAGGGAGACCTCACAGGCACCAAGTAGAGCGGGACAATTACCACCCAGGTCTTACATACAACATTCTTGTTAATACACTCCTGTTAATGATAGCCTTTTTCACAACTGCATCCTGTCGTTGACTCATGTTTAATTTGTGATCCACTATAACCACAGATCCTTTTAAGCAGTAATACTGCTTAAACCATTTTGTATTTGTGCATATGTTATTTTCCTTCCAAAGTACTTCACACTTAACTTTACTGAACTTCAGCTTGTTGAATTCAGACCAATTCTCCAATTTGTCAAGGTCACTTTGAATTCTAATCCTGTCTCCAAGTGCTTGCAACCATCCCTGGTTGGTGCCATCTGCAAATTTTATAAGCATACTCTCCACTCCATTATCCAGGTCATTATTGAAAATGTTGACAACTATAGATCCCTGAAGTACCCCACTAGGAACATCTTCTCAGTTTGATAGTGTCCAATTGATAACTACTCTTTGACAACTTTTCAACTAGTTATGCACCTGTGTTATAGTAATTTTATCTAGACCAAATCTTCCTACTTTGCTTATGAGAACGTCATGTGGGACTGTTAAAGAAACAAGCTGGGTGAGGTAACATCTTTTGTCAGATCAACTTCTGTTGGTGAGTGGGAGAGACAAGCTTTCAAGCTTACAGAGAGCTCGTCTTCAGGTCACAGGTGGGACTGTGTCAAATGCCATGCTAAGATCAAGATATGTCACTTCTACTGCTTCCTCCCCATCTATTAGGCCATTAACCCCTTCAAAGAAGGAAATTAGGTTGGCATGGCATGGGCTGTTCCTGACAAATCCATCCTGGCTATTACTTATTGCCTATTATCCTCTACAAAATTAATAATTTTGTATTCAGTGCAGGGTTTGAATGGTGTACAGTAAATAAGACCCGAGAACACATACCAAATGAGGAGGATAAAAATAAATAATGTATCACTACCCACTCACTGAATGAGGCAGCATCTTGTGGAATAACCAGCATGTTATCATGTAATTAAAGATTGCATCATAATGCATACTCACAAGAATGAAGGTTATATAGGCAATCTTATTCTGGTATTTCCTAGATTTTTAGTATTTGATTTTCAAACCTTCGCATTTTTTTAAATAGTGTTTTTAATATAATATGAGATAGATAAAATTGTCAGTTGTGACAATTCACATGTTATTGTTTCTATTAGGTCTTGGTTCCCTACATAACATTAAGAACATGGGGAACCCAACACTGGCATGGTTGGATTCCAAATAACTGGGTTAATTAAGATATGTACAAATATACAATGCCCAACTACACTTCTGCACTGGCAGGGTTCTGATGACTTCTGGAATAGAAGATGGGGAGGTCCACTAGAGGGCTCCCAAACTATTTAAAGGAATATTAGCCAATTCCCATACACTAAAGCAGGGGTCGGCAACCTTTCAGAAGGGGTGTGCTGAGCCTTCATTTAGTCACTCTAATTTAAGGTTTCACATGCCAGTAAAACATTTTAATGTTTTAGAAGGTCTCTTTCTATAAGTCTATAATATATAACTAAACTATTGTTGTATGCAAAGTAAATAAGGTTTTTAACATGTTTAAGAAGCTTCATTTAAAATTAAATTAAAATGCAGAGCCCCCTGGACTGGTGGCCAGGGCCTGGGCAGTGTGAGTGCCACTGAAAATCAGCTCACATGCTGGCTTTGGCACATGTGCCATATGTTGCCTACTCCTGCACTAAAGTTTCTCTTCCCTGGTCAAATATAACTTATCTGTGATTTATTATTTGTTGCTGGTAGCCACCCTATGTGCTAAATGCTGTACAAACACAGGAGGTATGATATTTGCCCCATATAGTTTACATTAATTGAACTTTTGCTGTGAATGTTTGTGGAATAAAAACTTTAAATTCATATTCCACAGCTATTCAAGGTGAATGTTAATTTTCTGGGAGTATTTTCTGGTCTAGTAAAACTTGGTCAGATCAAGTTTTGTGGAAAGCGAACACAGGTGAAACTTAAACACTCTAATGAATGTTAACAGAACATTTCATGACACATTCACCCAACTTTAGTTAAAGCTTTTGTACACTGGCACTTCTGGAGTTGATGGTAACAGAGGAACCAGTTGTAATTCAGCCAACGAAAAAGCTAATCAGAAAAAAAATTACCATTTTATTATCTCAAAATACTGTCTCAAAGTTGCTGCACTAGAGAAGAACCACCTCATTTTGCTGCATGCTCAATACACACACACTATTGCATTAAGTATCAAGAGGCTTTCAGAAAACCGAATTCCTCATACACCGAGGAGACTAAAACTACTTCAAGTAGGAAGTAAGCAATGTTGGTGATCTCACTGTAGTATTTCTAGGAAAGATGACTCATGCAGCCTGCCCAAATATAGAATTGCTGCAAGAAAACTAGCCTTTAATTGATGCAGTTTTTTCTTCTCTTAGGAAAAAGAGTCTCAAGTTTCTCTTAAAAGAAAAATTGAGACGCCAGCTTTCCTTTTTAAACAGATCAAGTATACTTCATCAAAATACTCTAGTAGTGGAGACAGTGTACAGAATATAGTACAGAAATTCCTGGACCCAAACCTGCAAAGCACTTAACTATAGGCAAATGAATTGCCCCATAGAGGTCAGCATACTAATGTACTGGGAAATATTTTTTTTAAATCAATTGAACTATTCCTGTGCTTAAAATTAAGCATATGCTTAAGTGCCTGTCTGGTCCAAGGTCTTTGTTGTTGTACTAAATTAATCATTGGTGTAATTCAATTGACTTCTATTGCATTGTTGCATGACCTCACCATCTGCTTCTTGGTGGATGACCACAAGGCTGCAAGGTCCCTGGAATGATGACCCAGGCTTGAGTTTAGTAAAAAGAGAACACATGTTTAATCCAGAAAGAGAGGACAGAGGCAGCTTCCCTCCCCTGTTGCTGACTCCAAAAACACTTTCACTGTCCCAGGCAGGAAACATGCCCCTTTTGCTGACTTTCCTCTTAAGGTCACTACTTTAGTCAGGGGTCCTCCCTCTTCAGTTCTCTGGGACGAGCCACACCCTTTGGGGGTGTCTGTAAGTGTGCCACACACAGAGACCCATCCTACACAGTAACTCTGTTACACTGCTACACCAGAGATAAATTTAGCCAATAGGATTGATGTGGGGTAAATAAAGGGTAGACCTCCGCAAAGCCTTACAAATATTTTCTTATTCATCAATATTTATATTCACCAACTTTAACCGCTTTGATGTATATGCAGGCCAGGAAGGATTAACCATTAAAATGCTGCTATGGGGAAAATAACATTTCTGTACGTATTGGGCATAAATTCTTACTCAGAACAGAGTGGCTTTGATTATCACGTAAGCCTTTACATCTGTGTAACTCCATTGACTTCAATGGCATTACTCTTGATTTATACTAGCGTAAATGGGAGGAGAATCAAGACTGGACATTTTAAAAGCCTGAGAGTGCAGCCAAGGCATCCATCTACACCCGCTTGCCATCTATGCTTAAAAAGTGTCTTTTAACAGGGTATAAACTCAGCTGAAGTTGAATCAGTTTACATGTCGGTTATACTTCGTTTTAACACTCTTTGGCACCAGGCCACAAAGACTAACCACAATGTGTTACAAACTGATTAGGTTGCACTGTGTTTATACATGTTCGTAAACATGATGGGTAACCCTACATAGATGGGTCTAAAAGGAAGGTTTTGAACCTATCACTTACTGTATCTTAGATTTTTTTTCAAAACAAGGTCCTTTGATTACATCTTTAGGATTTCTTTTAAAAATATTTTCCAAAAATTAAACCTTGCTCTATATTAGTTAAAAACAAGGGCTAGAGCCTCATCCAGTGAACACCAGCATAGCTCCACTGATTTCTGTGGTACTATGATGATTTGCACCAGCTGAGGATCTGTCCCCAATTATCCACAGATTCCCCCTCCCTCTCTTCATATAAGCTCAGATGTGTGCAGAAGTCAAAAGCTTTGAAGATGTAAAGCACTATTTAAGCGCTAAGTATTTTATTTTATTACTGTTATTAACCCTGCAGGAGCTCTCTCCCATTAAAATCAGTTGCTATAGGAATACTGACAACAGTAACTTGTCTGGCCAATATGTTCTCTTATTCCTCTTAGAACTAAAACATGCCCTTAAGCCAAAGTTACTATCAGCTGTTAAAATAATATGTACTTTGCAGAAAGGAAGCAATTAAATATATGCATTCTGCAAACACCTGAGCAGCCCAAATGGCACTGCATTCATACTTAAGATGCACTGAAAGGAAGCAGCATTTTTAAAAGATGTGTTTTGTTAGAGTGGCACGGCACTGCAGGAGTTTCTGCCAAGCCTTTAGGATAACTGTGTTATTGGTTTGGCTTGCCAGAACTCAAATAGGGCATATGTAAATGTAAAACAAAATGCCAGATGTTTCTAAAGACTTGATTTTTTCCAGAAGTTGAGGCCTGAGTTCTTTCTGCCTGGATCTCTGAGGCTGACCAGCTGTCCCTTACCAATCTTTAGTCTTTGGGGGGCCTGCCAAAGTAGACATGGCCCCCCAATCCAACAGAAGGCTCTTCAGGGAAGAGACAAAGCCCTCCTCTTAGCAGAGTTCCTTATGGTGCACAACTGAAGAAATCAGGTGTGACTAAGCAAAATGTTTAGCAATTGTTTTTTCTGCTAGTTCTTGTTGTATTCATAATTTTCCTTTCCTCAAAATTTATCCCCATCATTTAGAAAGGAGCCTAAAGCTGTTCAATGGGATTTAATCTACTTGTGCCCTTTCTAAGATGGCCACTGCTGCACTAGTGGGAGGGTATGACATTCCGGGGTGCAATCCAGACTGGTGAGGGACTGGTTCATCATCTGCACTGCAACTTGGGGGGCTTCAGAATGCTTTGTTGCTGTGGCTCCCAACCTAGGCTCCTCACAAACAGCCAAACAGTATGCAGGACACACCCTGAGTCTCTGTGTATGAATACGGTTCTGGTTCAGCAACTCTGATCCCAACAGCCTGTCAAACACCAGTCACACTCTGGCTCCCACCAGCCTTGGTTATTACTTGCAGGGCAACTCCAACACACTCCCAGTCCTGAATTCCTCCTCCCCCACCTCACATCCCCCCAAAAAGTGTGTTCTTCACTGTCCAGCGCTCTCCTGGAGAGTTCAGATGTTTTAGGTTTGTTGTACCTGTAAGAGAACAATATACAACTTGCTACCTTAAATGGAGTTACGCACACCGTTCACAACACTGGATTGATTTTGGTTAAATAACAATAAAAAGTTTATTTAACAAATGAAGGTAGGACTTTAAGGCATTACAGTCAGAAATGGTGACAAGAAATATAAAGAGAAAACACTTCCTAATACTGAGACCTTAGAAACTCAGCTTGGTTCAAGGTAAAATTTTCACCACATGCTTCCAACAGCATTACTGACCAATCAGGAGGTCATGATCCCTCCCAAAGTCAAAGAGATGGATTCCTTTGTCTTCTTAGGTTCAAGAGAGACATAGGGAGGGAGAACTATAAAAGTGTGGAGCAGACACACACCAAGTTCAAGCACCGTATAAAATGTATTTTCCATGAGGGTGACCCCTAGATAAACTTCTTTCCAACTGAGATCAAGGAGACATGGAGTCTGCTGGGGAAGAGGTGTTATGTTGTTTCTTCTCACCTCTGTATGCTGAAATGCATATTTTGTCTTCTGTCTTTGGTCTCTGGCTGACGGAGGACTCTGTTTACAGTTTATAGGCAAATTGAGGTAAACACACATCCTTTTGGTTAAGCCAGGTTTGCTTGACCAGTTCTATATAACCAGGCTATGTGAGTTTGAACATGTGCCTTTAACATCATATGAGGGGATTTCAGAACTTCACACATAATGTTGCTACACGTTTCACCATTTTATTGACCAGTGAATTATTAGTTTTCAAAGATACCTAACAAGGTATGATTTTCAGAGTTTGCATTGAGGAAACTGTCATACTTAGCCAAGCTTAATCCTTTTTTAGATGATTTTTGTTTAAGTAGTTATATTAATGTTTCCTCTTTTCACCGCCATGTTCTTTCAGAAGAGAGAGCAAACTATGTGGAGAAGAGTGAAAACGTAAATAAGTTTTGTGAATAAAGCCTACTTCAGAACAATTCACCAAAAGTTGTATTGACCAATTCATTCTCATTATGAAAAAATGTGCAGAATATTCCAATTATCTGCCTTATAGCTAAACATAAAGTAATTCTCTTCTGACACCTTTCAGACATAGATATCATGGGTCACACTCTTTCAAGAAGATGTAGGTTTTTGCTTTGTACATTCCCCTAAATAGAGTTGTACCCATCTCACACTTAATTGTGGCTGTTTACTTCTCTTTCTTCGACATATGGAAAAATAAATAACTAGAGAGCTTTCTATCAATTTCAAGAGGAGACCAACACAATTATCTGCAGGGAGAATTCAGCTCCTTGTTTTTTAAAAAGTGAATCTATGGAAAGTATTCAGAAAGAATTCCTAGTTCTTCAGTTCTTCCGGCCAGCTTTCTAGCTACTAGAAAAAGAACCTTTGCTCTAACATGAAAATGTCTAGTATAGATTTCTGAATAGAGGCTGTATCAGAGGATGAAACACCAAAGTTACCCCCTATTGAGGTATTCTTTCTGGAGCATCAATGAAACAGACAGCCCCTGAGGATTTTAGAAATATACCACTATGGAAGATTGATCAAATGATTCTGAAATCAAGAGAATATTGCTAATTGGATTCTTATGGTGCTTACAGTGAGAAATCTTTCAGAAACCTGCTCTTGAAAACTACATGTGGGAAATTTCAAATGCTATATAAACCCCTTTCACTAGAGCACTAGTAATTAAAATCAGACCACCATTAGTTGTATACTTTGGAAGTGGCTGATTTCCTAGATGCTCAAAGGTCCTTTCTATCCCTACAAAAATCAAACCAGGGTTTGGAACATCCTGCCTTCTCTATTTCCAAGCTACAGATTGTAGACATCAGACATGACAGCATCACTAGTCTTCTCTGTGCTGGCAGAGTCTGCTCCTTTGTTGAGGAATACTGTGAAGTGTTCAGTTCGTGTTTAGAACTGTATGGTTCTTTCAGAGGTTCAGGGAAAAGTGAGGAACCCTTGAATTTGAAAGCCCCTCAAGTACTGGGAAATACTGATCATAGGATAGAGCATGGATGCATATTTTAAATGTTGGATGGCAAGCATAGTGTGCATTCAACACATCTGCCCTGCCACAGAGAAGATTGACACGATAGAGTTACATGCATGTATCAATTAGTTGAAATCAGAGTCCTTATTCTTATGCAAATTTTAGACTGTAGCAAAAGAAACAAACCCAGACTAGCATCTGTCATATAACACCCACACAATATTCCTGATTTAGTGTCTCAGGGCTGTCTTTGGTTTAGCCATAAATTGTATTTTGACAGGATTTAATAAAATACAAATTATGGATCTAGTGAGTCATGCTCAGCATTTGTATCAAGCAAATTTGAATGGATGCACACTTTAACTGAGCTGTAAATAGATTAAACTACAGTTCTAAACCTCTGAACTTCTGTAGCTCTAGAGATCTCTGAAGGAATATGATTTGCACTTACAATTCACTCCTCAAGTAATGCTGACCTCAACTATGTAGCACACTTGTTAGCAAACGGGATTTAAAAGATGTATACAGCATTATATCAGATCTGTATTATCAGACACTATATTAGTTCTGGAAGTATACACATAAGCAGCTTTCATTGTGTTAATTCCCCAACAAAGTAATTATGAAAAAAAGACTGAAGGGAACTGCAATGCCTTTTAGCCATTCGGTTGGGTATCACTGGTTGGATATCACCATGCGTACTCGGTAGGGTATCACTGTGTCACACCAGACTTAACTAAATGTAAGCAGAGTCAGGATGAGCGCTACTCTGACATCTGGTGGTGAATTGTAGAGAGTGTGGAAAGAATTTTAAGAATTTGCATTGGCATGCACCCCCACACACACACACTTAGCATAACCCCACAGCAGCTTGGGATGAGACTGCTTTGTGACAATGACTCAACCTCAGTTGGGTGGTACTTGCTAAACTTGGGACATGGGTTCCAAAACCCCATGAATTGAGAGAGGTTGGGGACTGGTGTGTGTACCTGATGGCATGGGCCCCTTTTGAGGGCCTGGAACACCAATTGCACATCCTTCCCTCTCCAATGTTAGAGAGTAGAGCTAATTTTTAATTCTATTAGGAGCTATCTAGAGACTGCTGAGCTGAATTCATGTTGGGTCAATGGTGCACCAGCACCAGGGCTCCCCTACTAAGAGTTGAAATCACTGAAAGAGCTGAATTGAGATCACGGAGTGCTGTGCTAACTAGTGGGGAGCCTGAAGACCTATTGTTAAGTGGCTGGCAGAGCAGAGCAGTTTGCAGTGTGTTGGAGCAGCCCATGGAACAGTGAGCGGAGTGAAGCAGTTTGCGGGGACAGCTGGAGGAGCGGCACAGCTGGTGCAGTGGAGCTGGTCATGGTGAAGGCTGCAGCAGAACTCCACGGAGAGGCAGAGCAGTTGGCCCTGGCCCCCTTAACACCCTGTGTGGACTTTCCCCCGGCCTTTCCACCCAGGCTGGGAGTGGGTAAAACTCTGCAGATAAACTCTCAAATTCTGGGGTGGCACTGACCAGAGACTTTTGGGTTGTTGGACTTTGGGGTGATTGGACTTACGACCCTAAGGGCAAAAGGACATTGCCATTGGGGGTGGGTTTTTTGTTTGTTTATGGTTTGTGTTATAATCCTGTTTGTGGTGTTTCTCCAGTGGGAAGCCGCATTGTTTCCTTCCTTTATTAAAAAGATTTTGCTACACTCAAACTCCGTGCTTGCGAGAGGGGAAGTATTGCCTCCTAGAGGCGCCCAGGGGGGTGTGGTATGTAAGTGTCCCAGGTCACTGGGTGGGGGCTCGAGCCGGTTATGCATGGTGTTATTGAAACGGAACCCCTGGATACTGAACCTAGCCCTTGTTGCTGCCAATTCAGAGGGGCAGAAGGGTTACATAAATGTTAGGTAGCTTTCTCTGTGCACCATGAGATCACAAGCCAGCACTGTAGGCTTTTCAGTGGGTTACCACGTTTTCAGAAACCAATTATTATTTTAGTAGGTCTGCCATAAAATACACAAATATCCTTCATAGAATTATTTTCAACAGTTGAAAGAAACACAGCCGTACAGTTCCTAATTCAGCTTGTATAGGCAATGCAGTGCATGAGTAGAAAGGCAGTGGTGTTCCATTGTGTTGCCAACTCTTGCAACTTTATCACAAGTCTCACAATATTTAGTGTTCTCTTAAAGGCCAAGTTCCTGGAGTCATAGGCTTATGCAAGAAGCTCAGCTTTTTATTTTAAATTAAATATCTAGCCTTTGTAGCTATGAAGTGATGCTAGGAAATATCAAGCCTATAGGCTCAAAAACCAGAAGGCAAAAAGGAACAACTTTATTTTAAAAAATGTGATGACTTTGTAAGCCAATCTAGTGATTGCTGAAGCCTGACTCAAGATTTGAACTACCTGAGGTTGGCAATTCTGGCTTCACATGTTCAGTTACTCTCATGCCTCCTCCAGCTTTTAGGTTACTGCCCTGTTTCCTTCTTCTACAATTACTGCTGGCCTCCAGCTAGTACCAGAATGCTTCTCCACACAGGAGCAACCATGGGAAAAAAATGGTTGGTGCTGAGCACTCACCAGCAGCCAGCTCTGCCCGCCCAGTGCCTCCCACCTGTCTGTGACCCCGCAGATCAGTGCCCCCTCTTCCTCCTAGTGCTTCTCGCCTGCTGTGGATCAGCTGTTCCATGGTGTGCAGGAGGTGCGAGAGCAGGAGGAGCGAGGGCAGGGCGTGCTTGGGGGATGGGGTGGAACAGGTTGGGAAGAGGCAGCGCAGAGGTGGGGGCTTGGGAGAAGTTATGGAGTGGGGGCAGGGCTTGAGGCAGAGCTGGGGGGGGGGTTGAGCACCCCCGCCCCCCAGCACATTAGAAAGTTGGCACCTCTGCTTCCCCACCCAGTTCACAGATTTTAGACCCAGAACTCAGGCTGAATGCTAGTTGTCCTTGTCTCTGTCCACAGTTCATAAGTCGCTGCATCCAGCCTGCAGCTTCAGCTGTCACAGTGCTTCCAGCTCTCGCTTGAGTCTTGTCCCCCTGACTAGACTCAGGGTGTTGATGAAGGATGTTGATAAATTGGGGCATTTCAGAGAAAAGCCAGGAGAATGATTAAAAGATTAGATAGTGATAGACTCAAAGAGCTCAATCTATTTAGTTTAGCAAAGAGAAGGTTAAGGGGTGACATGATTGCAGTCTATACATATCCACACGGGATACAAATATTTTATAATGGGGTTTTCAATCTAGCAGACAAAGGTCTAACATGATCCAATGACTGGAAGTTGAATCTAGACACATTCGGATTGGAAATCAGGTGTCAATTTTGGGGAAATTCTGTGGCCTATGTTACACAGGAGGTCAGACAATGCTCCTATTTGTCCTTGGGCTATTTGTTTTTTCCTGTGTTCTAGGGTTTATTGAGTTCTGTGATTGTTTGTGTCAAATGAATTGGTGGTGCTCTTCTACTGCATAGGTTACAGATCACAAAACCATCATCATCATGAACTGCCTCAGCATAAGGTCAAGGGCTGAATGGTCAACACAACCAAAAGTATTCTCTCATTCAAATGGTGGTCCTTCTCTGTCAGAGTTAAAGCACATTGGTCTGTTATAGAGACGCATGCATTCCTGCTTAACCTTCTGTGCAGAGCTTGGCACAAGAAAGAGGGGTAGGTGTCAGGGTGCTGGCGCCAGGTCCCTGATTCTCAGAGCAGGGCAGGCCCTGAAAATGTTTAGAAGTGCTCTTGGGAGTTACAGGTCCTCCTTGTGGCATAGGATTCTTCATGGACTCAATGCCAGTGTAAATTGGTGTAGCATGGTGTGGGTCTATCACACCCTCTTTTGGATCTCCTACCCCAAAACACCTTCTGTTGACTTGCTAGGTGGGGAAGTGGGTAGAGGTGCACAGTCCACCTAAAGCACAGAGACACTAAGGGTACATCCAGACTACCCACCAGATCGGCGGATAGCGATCAATCTATCGGGGATCGATATATTGCGTCTTGTCTAGACAAGATATATCAATCCTCAAACGTGCTCCTGTCGACTCCAGAACTCCACCAGGGCGAGAGGTGGAAGCGGAGTTGACGGGAGCCGTGGCAGTCAATCCCGTGCCACGAGGATGGGAGGTAAGTCGAAATAAGATACGTCGACTTCAGCTACGCTATTCCTGTCGCTGAAGTTGCGTATCTTACATCGACCCTGCCCCCCATTGTAGACCAGCCCCAACAGGGAATTCCCTGCCAATGGGGGATTCTCTGCTGGGAACTTGGGGTCTGTGCTAGCTCTGCAATGGCACTCTTTCCTATTGTTGATGTTTACGTTATTGGGGTTTTTTAATGAAAAAAAATTGTACCTATTTTTTATTGAAAACACCAGATTTTCAGTAGTAGACAATCAATGTTACTTTAAATCCCTCTACCTACAGTATTCAGTCCACTTCTCTGAAAGAGCAAGAAGCTGCAAACAGGGGCAGCTCTAGGCATTTTGCTGCTCCAAGCACGGCAGGCAGGCTGCCTTCGGCGGCTTGCCTGTGGAGGGTCCAGCGGGACCAGCGGACCATCAGCAGGCAAGCCGCCGAAGTCAGCCTGCCTGCCGCCCTCGCGGCGCCGGCAGAGTGCCCCCCGCAGTTTGCCTCCCCAAGCATGCGCTTGGCGTGCTGGGGCCTGGAGCCGCCCCTGGCTGCAAAAGGCAAACCATATAATGGTCTTATCATCAGCACCACAGAGCAGGATGATATACAGGATTTATTATGCCTTTCCAAAAATAATATGCCTGCGTTGTATGTTATGTTACCATTGCCTGCACATCTCCAGTGTTCAGATGGAATGTTTCCTGCTGGAAATACGCACATCTCCCCTAATTCAGCTGTTTCCAGTTCTGCCTCCCTGCTTTCCTGATCTTTCAAGAGCCTACAAGTTGGCAAGTCTACTGCTGAGATTGCCTGTAATCCACTGAATGACAAATATTATGTTTACTAAACAGCTGAGATGTTTTAAATACAGAGCCACTGATTGTAATTAGAGCTGGTCAAAGACCAGGAAAAATGTGAAACATTAAAAAATCATTTTGGTTACACATTTTGAAATGCTTAATGAAAAAAAAAATCATTTATCCTTTACAACTGTCTGGCCTCTAAAGAAAAAAATATATGTATTTAGGCCAGCTAAGTAAGGTTCTTTTTTTTAATTTCCAAATTTTGAAAAAAAAAAATTTTTTTAAACTCTGCTTTCACAAATAGTAATTTAAAACTTTATATATATATTTGTTTGATATTGTTTATTAGCTCAGATATAATGAAGTGGAAGTTTTCCATACAGACCACTCATCTCCTTTCCTTTGGGATAAATGAGTACTAGCCACAGAACTGTCATCACACAATCACTTGTGCTTGTCTGGTGGACATCTGTGGTTTGTGGTAATGGGGTTAGTTAAAGAGTGAAATCAAAGTCATGTATCTTCCATCTCTCAGAGGATTATCCCTCCCTGTCTTTATATTGCTACCATACTCCTGTAATTTATTAGCCCTTCTTCAGAATAATTTTCCTCCTTCAATATGCTAAATACTGTATAAAAGAGGAAAGAAAATGAAAAAATGGGATGATTTGCAGGTAGTGAGAAAAAAGTCCTTAAGAAATCTGGAACCACTACTCTTACTTTTGTAATCCACTGTCCAGCCATTAGACCACCTCACCACAGGTGAGAGATGAGACACTTTTTGAGGACCATCAAATACTATTGATCACAGTGGACCATATCATGAATATTTACAGAAACATTTTCAAAAGTGACCACTAATTTTGGGTGCCTCAGTTTCTGGGTGTCTAAGGTGAGACATTTAAGCTGGGCACAGAAAAATGGAGACATTAAAAAAAATAGTGGCTACTTTCAAAAATATTGGTGGCTCTGTGTTACATATTAAACAATTCAAGGCCTAAATCTCTTTTTTTTCCTTCTTATTTTGATTTTATAGTGTGTAGCTCTATTAATTTCAATAGCATTCTCCTGATTCACACCAGTTTAAGACACAGACTCAGCAAGACATTGGAGTACATGCTTAAGTTTATGCACGTGCTTCAATGCTCCCACTGAAGTCAGTAAGACTTAAAGTTAAGCATGTGCTTTAAGTACTCTGATGAGTTGGGATCTTAGTGAGTAGAAAATCAGCTCCTGATTGTTCATTTGCCCCAAATGTAGATTGACACCAGTGTGGTGTGGTAATAGGTTAGATAGACAGGCTTTTTACTTATATATAATGCTGTTTATTATTCATTCACAGAAGTATTATGATGACTGGCTGCCTTACTCATGCTGAAGGGATTTTCTTGTATACTGTTTTTGCTTCTTTTTTATATAAGCACATAAGAATCATGATACTGAGTCAGACCAATGGTCCCTCCACCTCAGTATCCTGTCTCTGAGCATGGCCAGTGCCAGATGCTTCAGAGGGAATGAACAGAACAGGGCAATTTATCGACTAAACCATCCCGTTATCCAGTCTCAGCTTCTGGCAGTCAGAGGTTTAGAGATACCCACAGAAAGAGGTAGCGTCCCTGACCATCTTTGCTGATAGCCATTGATGGACCTATTCTCCATTAACTTATCTAATTCTTTTTTGAATCCAGTTATACTTTTGGCCTTCACAACATCCCTGGCAATGAGTTCCACAGGTTGACTGTGCATTATGTGAAGTAGTACTTCCTTATGTTTGTTTTAAACCTCCTGCCTATTAACTTCACTGGATGATCGCTAGTTCTTGTGTTATGTGAAAGGGTAAATAATACTTTCATATATACTTTCTTCCCTACCCTTCATCATTTTAATCATCTATCATATTCCCTAAGAGAGATATTATAGCTACTGGCTGGCTGGGTGTCCATAAAAGGGAGCAATCTCCCACCCCCTTCATTTATCGCAGAGCCATTGAACCAAACTAAATTGTGTATATAATGGCAACCACTTCAAGCCGGGGGTATGGCAGCACTCATCATTTCAGCACTTCTGCTGTTCTATGCTCTTAATTATTTTTATGCCCTTCTTTGTACTTTTTCCAATTCTAATATATCTTCTTTTGAAATGGGGCAACTAGAACTGCAAACAGTATTCAAGATGTGGGAGTACCATGGATTTATTTAGTGGCATTATGATATTTTCTATCTTATTACCTATCCCTTTCCTAATGCTTCTGAACGTTCTCAGAGAACTTTCCACAATGACTCCAAGATCTCTTTCTTGAGTGGTAACAACTAATTTAAACCCCATTATTTTATATATACACATTATATATAATATTTTTCAATGTGTATTATGTTGGATTTAATATTATTTAATATTGAATTTCATCTGCCATTTTGCTGCCAAGTCACTCAGCTTTGTGAGATTCCTTTGTAACTCTTCACAGTCAGCTTTGGAGTTACTCAAGATAGTTAAGTTAGTATTATCTGAAAATTTTGCCATCTCATCATTTACCCCTTTTTCCAGATCATTTATGAGTATATTGAACAGCACAGTCCTAGTACAGATCCTTGAAGGAGTCTGCTGTTGACCACTTTCCATTGTGAAAACTGACCATTTATTCTTACCCTTTGTTTCCTATCTTTTAAACAGTTACCAATCCATGAGAGGACCTTCCCTCTTATCCCATGACTGCTTAGTTTGCTTAAGAGACTTTGGTAAGGGACCCTGTCAAAGGCTTTATGAAAGTCCATAAATACTATATCAACTGGACCACCTTTGTCTACATGCTTGTTGACCCCCACAGAGAATTCTAATATATTGGTGTGGCATGATTTCCCTTTACGAAAGCCATGTTGACGCTTCCCAAACAAATCATGTTCATCTATATGTCTGATAATTTTGGTCTTTACTATAGTTTCAACACCTTTGCCTATCTGAATTTGCCTACCTTGCCAGCCTGTAATTGCCAGGATCACCATTGAAGCATTTTTTAGGCATTATATTAGAAATCTTCCAGTCATCTGGCAGAGAGGCTGATTTACATACCAGATTTTAATATTTGAGTTCCTTCAGAACTCTTAAATAAATACCATCTGGTCCTGGTGACTTATTACTGTTTAATTTATCAATTTGTTGCAAAACTTACTCTATTGACACCTCAGTCTGGGACAGTTCCTCGGAAATGAATGGCTCACATGTGAGAATTTCCCTCCCACCCTCTACACTGAAGATTGATGCAAAGAATTCATTTAGCTTCTCCGCAATGGCCTTGCCTTCTTTGAGTGCTCCTTTGGCACATTGATCGTTCAGTGGCCCCACAAATTGTTTTGCAGACTTCCTGCTTCAGATGTTCTTTAAAATTTGCTGTTATTTTTGCAGAATTTACTAGTTGGTCTTCAAAATCTTTTTTTTTTTTGGCCTCCTTAATTATACTTATCACATTTGATTTGCCAGTGATTATGCTCCCTTCTATTTTCCTCAGTAGCAGCCAATTTCCTATTTTTAAAGAATGCCTTTTTGACTCTAACTGCCTCTTTTACTTTGTTGTTTAGCCCTGGTGGCACTTTTTTGTCTTCTTACTGTTTTTTTTTAATTATTATTTGGAGTATAAATTTAGTTTGAGATTTATTATGGTGTTTTTAAATAGTTTTCATGCAACTTGCAGGCATTTCACTCATGTGACTATTCCTTTAAACTTCACTGTAAGTGGTTTCCTCATTTTTGTGTAGTTCCTATTTTTTTAAGATAGCTCCTATTCTGGTGGGTTTCTTTGGTATTTTCCCTCCTACAAGGTTGTTAAAATATAATGACATTATGGTAGCTATTACCAAGCAGTTCAGCTATATTCACCTGTTGGACCAGATCCTGCGCTCCACTTAGGATTAAATCAAGAATTGCCTCTCCCTTTGTGGGTTCCAGGACTGGCTGCTCCAGGAAGCACTCATCAGTGGTGTCTAGAAATTTTATCTGGGTGTGTTTCATTGTTTCTTAATTTATAAAGGCCAAAATAGGTTTTTCAGGTCAATATCTTTTGCACCATAACCATGGAGTTCTACCCATCTGACAGTTGTATTCCCACTGGAGAAGAGGAAAACTGGATTGTCTAGATTGTGAGGGCTGTTTTGAAAACACTAGTTTTAAAATAAACAGATCTGAGTTTACTCTCACACTGGTTTAAAATCAGGAGTAATTCCATTTGAAGGCAGTGAAATTAAACCAGATTTAGTCTGGTATAAATGGGAGGAGTATCTATTTGTATTCCCACAGGCAAGAGGAAACACACTGCATTTCCTATAGTGCTTTGCTCTCATAAATCATTGGATCCAATTCTCCTCTCACATCCATTTTACCCTAATGTAACTACATCTATTTCAGTGGAGTTTCTTCAGATTTACACTAGTATAATTGAGATCAGACCTTGCTCCATCTATGAATGGCTGCTTTATTTTATTTTGCTTTTATTTCCTGTTAGTTGATTTTTCTACTGTACCCTTTTCTCAGAGGAGGCTTCAGACTGTAAAAAGAACTATGCTAAACGCTGTTTCCTGAAAGAAAATGTCAATTGCTCAAGCAAGTGGCTCCTTGTGGAATGGAAATGGTCTCTGAGGCTTCGTCTACACAGTTTTTGTACAGTATAACTATTTCTGTTAATGGCGTGATTTTTTTTACCAATATAGTTATATACCCACTATGTATCATGTACATCTTATACACAGTAGGTGTATAAGGCTCTTGTGCTAGATACGGACTGGCCTTCAAGCTTCTTTCCCAAAGAGAGCCACCAGAGACATGTTTGCTATAAGATTCTTTAAGGTACTCCCAGGATTGGTTGTTAGGATCTTAGATTAACTGTTAATCACTGTGCCGCCTATTGGCTGAATGTATAAGACAGTTTAACACTTCACCACATATCCCGCTTCAAGTTTTACATTCCTATAATTTACACTACCATGCTACCTTTACCGTGTGGATCAGACTGTCATGTGTCTTTGAATTACACTGATTTTCTAATTACATGAGTGGAATGTGAAACAACTTAGTCATCTGGTTGTCCATTAGTTGCAATGACTTGCTGTGGTTGGTTTGGAATCTTTGAGTCTTTTTGTTCTGTGTCCACCATCTGTAGAATTTGTTCCTTAGAATGGACAATCAACAGAACAAACTGTAGCTGTTGATGGTTTCTGTTGAACTCTCCAGTGCTGGTCTCAATCACATATGATCTGGGAATCGAATTATTTTTATTTTACAATGGCTACAAATTGTCCGTCCTTTTTCTCCATCCAATTTTATGTGAACACCATTACCAGTTTCTAGTCCCAGCAGTTTTCTGAGTATCATTTGTTATAAAAGTGTTTATAAGTTTTTTGCCTTTTTATCCAAATTTGGCTACTCTCATGTCTGGCCACTTTGGAGATAAAACTACTGTTCCAACTTTAGAAGAGAAGTTATGAGTTGTCTTCTATCAGTAGCTGTGCTGGACTATATCCAGTAGCTGCCAGTAGTGGTTATCTGCCTCTCAGAAAAGCTAGAAATCTTCCTGCTGTAGGGTTTTCTTGGCCGTCTGTACAGCTTTCTGCCTCTCCATTTGAATGTGGGTAATGTAGGCTGCTAGTAATATGATCAAAGTCATATTTAATTCTGAATGACAAATTCTGCTGCAGTGAATTGTGGTCCGTTGCCCATCACTAGCTGCTCTTGAATACAGAAGTGAGCAGAAGTGCACTCAGTTTCTTGATAAGACTGCAACACATTATGTCTTTCAAGTACATTATCTTTATACATCTAGTAAAAATAGTCCACTATGACTAGATGATGATGTCCTCTGAATTTGCATAAATTTGCAGCCAGTCTCTTCCAAAGTCTGTCTGGTACAGATGTTTGTACTGCTGTATGGTTTGTCATGGTCCCTTAAGTCTATGTGTATTGGATCTCCTTTCAAAAATCCAATGTCCTCAAATACTCCATTGAGTTCTTCTACCTTTCTCACTAGGCCCATCATGGATGTCATGCTGCAATTGAGAGGGTTGTTGGTCTTTGATGCTTTTATCACATGCATTCTTAATATAAATGTCTTTGGCAAGTGTTTTGCGGTAAACTGGCCCAGGCAGTTCCGAATACTTTCAGGGCTATCAGAGCTCTGCCAGGTGACTTCAGCTCAGGGAGTGGCTGAAGGTGATTGTAAGTCTCTACTGAAATCATAGAACATAGAAGATTAGGGTTGGAAGAGACCTCAGAAGGCCATCTAGTCAAACCATCTGCTCAAAGCAGGATCAACCCCAACTAAATCATCTCAACCAGGGTTTTGTCATGCTAAGCCTTAAAAACCTCTAAGGATGGAGATTCCAAAACCTCTAAGGATGGAGATTCCACCACCAATTCCAGTGCTTCACCACCTTCCTAGTGAAATAGTGTTTCCTAATATCCAACCTAGACCTCCCCACTGCAACTTGAGACCATTGCTCCTTGTTCTGTCATCTGCTACCACTGAGAACAGTCTAACTCCATCCTCTTTGGAATCCCTCTTCAGGCAGTTGAAGGCTGCTATAAAATCCATCCTCACTCTTCTGCAGACTAAATAAGTTCAGTTCCCTCAGCCTCTCCTCGTAAGTCATGTGCCCCAGCCCCCTAATCATTTTTGTTGCCCTCCACTGAACTCTCTCCAATTTGTCCACATCCTTTCTGTAGTGGATGACCCAAAACTGGATGCAGTACTCCAGATGTGGCCTCACGAATGCTGAATAGAGGGGACAAGTATCAGAGAGGTAGCCATGTTAGTCTGGATCTGTAAAAGCAGCAAAGAATCCTGTGGCACCTTATAGACTAACAGACGTTTTGGAGTATGAGCTTTCGTGGGTGAATACCCACTTCATCAGATGCATGTAGTGGAAATTTCCAGGGGCAGGTATATATATGCAGGCAAGCTAGAGATAATGAGGTAGTTCAATCAGGGAGGATGAGGCCATGTTCTAGCAGTTGAGGTGTGAAAACCAAGGGAGAAGAAACTGGTTTTGTAATTGGCAAGCCATTCACAATCTTTGTTTAATTCTGAGCTGATGGTGTCAAATTTGCAGATGAACTGAAGCTCAGCAGTTTCTCTTTGAAGTCTGGTCCTGAAGTTTTTTTGCTGCAGGATGGCCACCTTAAGGTCTGCTATAGTGTGGCCAGGGAGGTTGAAGTGTTCTCCTACAGGTTTTTGTATATTGCCATTCCTAATATCTGATTTGTGTCCGTTTATCCTTTTCCGTAGCGACTGTCCAGTTTGGCCAGTCATCATTAAAGGTCATTGACTGTCATCATTAAAGGTAAAAGATTTAAAGATATACTCTGTCTGCTTCTTCATAGCAGAAGTTAAAGAGCATAGTTGTATGTCTCCTATTTCCTTGTTGAGCTTATTTCAAATGTAAAATATTGCAAAATATTGCTTCCAGCCTGTCCATTGTGAAGGTTTATAAAAGCTGAAGTTCTCTAGGGCATTGAAGAATGACTTTTGTTGCTTTTTTTCCTTCTGTTTCTGTTCTCCTCTGGCACTAGTGCATTTCTGACACCATGTCATACACATTTTGTACCTGGTAAGTTGCAGCACTGGCTACAGAGCTTCCTTCCCAGAGAGATAAACCAGAGATATGTTCACTGTAAGATCCCTTAATGTAGGGGTTCTTAACCTTTTTCTTTCTGAGGCCCTTCCAACATGCTATAAAAACTTCACAGCCCACCTGTGACACAACAGCTGGTTTTCAGCATATAAAAGCCAGGGCCTCCATTAGGGAGTAGCAAGCAGGGAAATTACTTGGCGTCCCATGCCATAGGGGCCCCCATGAAGCTAAACTGCTCAGGCTTTGGCTTCAGACCCATGTGGGCTTCAGCTTTCTGGGGTGGTGGGGCTCAAGGCCTCGGGCTTCAGCCCCATGTGGGCTTCAGCTTTCTGACCTGGGCCCCAGTGAGTCTAATGCTGGCCCTGCTTGGCAGATCCCCTAAAACCTGCTTGCGGCCCTCCTGGGGGCCCAGATCCCTGGTTGAGAACCACTACTGGAATGGCTGTTGTGAATTTGTTATATTTACACATGGTGACACCTGGTGGTTGAACAGTATAATATCGTTTAGCGTTCTGTCATAGTGTGGAACACCAGTATAAAGGCCAATCTAACTTACTTCTCTAAATTTCAGAGAATAAGCTACAATGCTATAAGCATCTTTATTCCAGTATAACACTGCCCACTCTGGCAGGGGGTTGTTCCACTTTAACTGTACCAAAGTGGTACAACTTTTGTGTAGAGAAGACTTGAGTATGGAATTATCTTGCAGAGGGTGATGGCTCACGAACCACATAGGGTGCCAAGAGATTCACAAACAAGACATATATCTCCTTGCTGCCATACAAATAATCATTCTTTCATGCAGTAGTTCAGGGAGGACATGCCATGTATAAAGACCAGAATGGATGAAAACCTGAAGAGTCTTGTGTGAGAAAGGGGTTGCTGGGTTATAGAACAAGAGAAGAACAGAGCAGATGAGTGGTGGGCAACTTCACAAGATACAAGAACAGTTGTGTAGGGAGAAATACCTATTTTAATACAAAACATGTAAATGGAAACAAACAAAAATTGAATGAGAAAACAATGTTGCAAGGATGAATCAAGAGAAACAGATTACACATTAGTCATTAGCCAGGAGACCCCAAAACAACCCTCAGGACATTCTGGGGAAAATGCACCAAAAGACGTGTGTGTGGCTGGAAATGCTGCCAGGATACAAAATGCATGATCCAGGCTACTGCTAGTGTAAGCTGGGGAATGCACATGCACACAACATCCTTTAACATTTAATAATTTCCCAAAGTCTTATTTTAATGTTGTACTATGTTTTGCTTTTTGTTTCTTTCCTTTAATGGATGTTTCATTTCCAAGCATTCTAACAGTGTGCAAATGTACTATGTGCATGCAAAGGCATTGATAAAAGTGTTGAGCAAGAAATCTTTCATCAATTATATTTCAAGCAATTACTTTGATATCATCTTTCCTTTGTTTACAGTAGGCTACCATGAACAAGGATGTCCCTCAGGAAGAAGGATTTGGGGAGGGGAGAGAATGTAGGAAGAAAAGGCTCTGAAAACAATATTTGTCTTGAAGCTTTTTCTAAGAAAAAAGTGAATCATGCATGAAGTTTCACTGCAACAAAGAAATCTTGTTCGCTAGCCAAGAAGGTTTGTTATAGCACTGACAGGAAGCATAGCACAAAAAGATGTGGGATCCAGAGGTTTTATTTCAGAATTTCCAATTTAAAAAAATAACAGGTATTTCAAAGCAACTTTGCTCAATATATTTTTTGTTCCCAGTGGATTTGTTCTCTCCAAGAAGCCAATGGTATAATCATTGGCTTCTTGTTGAGAGGCTTTTTGCTTTTAGCCTTAATTTTTTCATGCGAGGAAAAAAGAACACAGCTCGTAGTCACTTCTTTCCATTGTGCAACAGTCTCCCAGAAGCATGAAAGTATGATTCATTTCATAACATGGAAAAAAATCAATGCTGCAACTACCTCTAGAGGGCTTAAATGTTCAAGATATTGTCCTTGGATACAGCAAGGCTGATAACATCAACACTCAGATTTATAGCACAAGGGCCTGAGTCTGCTACCATTTCTCATACGAGTAGTCCTGTCAAATTAATCCTCCACTCTGGTATACCCATTTTATGATGGTGCAATTCCACTAATTTTATTGGAGTCACTCTATTGAAAAATAGATCACACATGGTGGTCAATCAGCCCCAGTCATGTAAGGAACAGGACCTAAGGGCTTGATCAAGGTCTTAGGGTTTGATCCTGTGTTCTTTACACACTCAGAGCTCTGCCTGAAGTCAGAACTGTAACTTAGGCTCAAAAGATCCTTAGTAGGACTGTGGGAAGCATTCCTAAGAAATCTGAAAACTTAAAATTGTTCTGGGTGCGGAAAAAAACAGAGGATGAGGCCCTTAGGATTCTTATTCAGATTGCTCTTGATCGACAAACAGAACTCCCATTGAGGCAGTCTTCATGTCTTTTGACATTTGCGAGAGTTCTTCTCCTTAGCATTAAAAAACAAAAACAAAAACAAACACATTAGCATTGTCTGGATGTGTTTCTTTGCCTTGGTTACAAAATCACCATTTGTGAAAGTTGTATTTCTGATGCTTAACAGTTTTTCCCTTAAAAAAGAAAGGTCTCTAGTTCAGGCACATCTTGATTGCTCAGTCTTAGTTACACCCAGCTATCATTTCTTATTTATTTAGCCTCTGGAATTCCTTGTGTGGGGAATAAAGCTGTTCTCCAATGATGTAATAATGTTCAGGCTTGTTTTAAATGGGATTTATTTGTCCATGTAACAAAAGGTAATATTTCTGACACAGTCATGTAGGCGCAGAAGCAGGCCATGGGCCCTTGTATCTGCAGTTGGCCAAGTCCATGACAAGAAGGCTGAAGCACAAGTGGTAGCCAGATGACGTAGAAGTACAGAGAGGAGACAAAGTGCTAATGAACTAAGGGAATTTGGAGAGAAGGCCAGCAAGAGAGGGCTGCTGTAGTGTCCACAGAGGGGTTTTCAAATGGAATGATAGTTTTGAATTGGATCCTGAAATGAAAGACAAGCCAGCAGAATTGTTTGGGGATTAGCCTGACACAGTCATATTTCTCTACGTGTCAGAATGTGGGCGCAAGCTCTGTTAGGCTCAGGAAGGGATTCTGAAGTTCAGCAAGATGAATGACACAGGAATACAAACCCCATTCCGGGACTCATTTTAGGTGAACACACTCTCTCATATCAACTGTTTGGGGAAGGAAAACTTCAGCATTGAAGACTAATACAAAAAAGCAAAAGAAGCACCATATCCCCAACCCTCCGTTAAATCATACTTGGCAAAGTAGGAGAGGGGGGGAGTCATCTAAAGATAGACCAAAAGCACCATCTAGCCACTTCACACTGAAGAACAGTGTGATGCTTAATTAATATTCTCCAAAGACTTTAACTCTTAGATGAAAGGCACTATATGGTATAAGTATGAATTGTCATCATGAATAATAACTGCTTTGGAAAACAATTTTCTCTATTCCAACAAATTATTATAAAGCATCATTTTTAAGTTAGCCAGGAGAGAAGGGGATGAACAGCTATAGACAAACCTTTTTAAATTCAACTTTAATACCCTTTTTGTCTTTCGTTGTGTACAGGGCTGGCTTTAGGTCAATTCAACCAATTCCCCTGAATCGGGCCCCACCCCTAAGAGGGCCCCCTGCCCAAACCCCAGTACAGCGTACCAGCAAGAGCCGGTGCGCTGTAGTGGGGTGGCCCGGCGTCCCCAGGGAGCAATTTATAGGGCCTGGGGCTCCCAGCTGGAGCCCCAGGTCCTTTAAATTGCCACCATAGCCCCACTGCTGGAGCTCTGGGGTAGGGCTGCGGGGCTCCGGGAGCTATTTAAAAAGTCCAAGGCTCCTGTTGCTTCTACTGCCGCAGCCCTTTAAATAGCCGCTGGAGCCCCGCCGCTTCCCTAGGGCTCCCGCAGATATTTACAGGGCCAGGAAGGTAGAAGCAGGGGAGCCCGGGCCCTTTAAATAGCCCCAAGCCCTGGGCTGCTGCTGCTACCCCGGTGGGGGAGGGAGGGGGAGAGGGCACTCACCGTACAGGGTGAGCTGTACCCGCAACCCCTGCCCGCACCAGCCCGTCTCCAGCCAACCCTGCACCCCTTGCCCTGCCTGCAGCCAGACCCTACCTCCAATCAGCCTCTGCCCTGCCTCCAGCGAGCCTCATATCCACTGGTGCCCTGCAGTTCCCGGGGCAGTATTGCCTGCACACTTGCTTCAATGAGGGGGGCAGGAAGCAGCTGGGACCCACACATGTGCACCCCCCCAAGGGAGTGGCAGGGACCCACACATATGAATGGGAGCTCATTTCTAGTTCAGGCCCATCTTTTTAAAAAAGAAGTTTAGGTAGGGTTAACATACATCTGTATTTTCCCGGACATGTCAGGCTTTTTGATTCTGAAATAGCCATCCGGAAAATACGGACGTATGGTAACCCTACTGGTACAAAAAAAAATACATACTGTGGCACAACCCTTAAATCAGAACCTTTTATAGGGAACCGGCTGCTAAGAAATGAAAGACTATTTTTTACATTTCTTTTTTACATTCCCTGCTGGGGCCCTGCCAAAAATGTTCAAATTGGGCCCCGCACTTCCTAAAGCCGACCCTGCCTGTGCAGACACTAGGAAGTCCCATTTCATAAGGAGCCCAGGAATTCAGGCTGGGATTTTCAGAAAAGCCTAAATTTCCCTCTGAAATACACAGGGAATTGATCACCTAAGGGGAATCCAGATCACCATACATATTCATAAACGATCTTGAAAAACAGGTAAACAGTGAGGTGGCAAAATTTGCAGATGATACAAAATTACTAAAGATAGTTAAGACCCAGGCAGACTGCAAAGAGCTAAAAAGGATCGCTCAAAACTGGATGACTGGGCAATAAAATGGCAGATTAAATTTAGTGTTGATAAATGCAAAGTAATGCACATTGGAAAGCATAATCCTAACTATACGTATAAAATGATGGGGTCTAAATTAGCTATTACCAGTCAAGAAAGAGATCTTGGAGTCATTGTGGATAGTTCTCGGAAAATATCTACTCAATGTGCAGCGGCAGTCAAAAAAGCAAACAGAATGCTGGGAATAATTAAGAAAGGGATAGGTAATAGGACAGGAAAATATCATGTTGCCTCTATATAAATCCATGGTATGCCAACATCTTGAATACTGTGTGCAGATGTGGTCGCCCCATCTCAAAAAAGATATATTGGAATTGAAAAAGGTTCAAAAAAAGGGCAACAAAATGATTAGGGGTATGGAATGGCTTCCATATGAGGAGAAATTAATAAGACTGGGACTTTTCAGGTTGGAAAAGAGACAGCTAAAGGGAGATATGACTGAGGTCTATAAAATCATGACTGGTGTAGAGAAAGTAGATAAGGAAGTGTTGTATACTACTTCTCATAATATAAGAACTAGGGGTCACCAAATGAAATTAATAGGCAGCAAGTTTAAAACAAATAAAAGGATGTATTTCTTCACACAATGCACAGTCAACCTGTGGAACTCCTTGCCAGAGGATATTGTGAAGACCAAGACAACACCAGGGTTGAAAAAAGATACATTCATAGAGCATAGGTCCATCAATGGCTATTAACCAGGATGGGCAGGAATGGTGTCCCTAGCCTCTGTTTGCCAGAAGCTAGGAATGAGCAACAGGGGATGGATCACTTGATGATTACTTGTTCTGTTCATTCTCTCTGGGGCACCTGTCACTGGCCACTGTTGGAAGACAGGATACTGGGCTAGATGTACCCTTGGTCTGACCCAGTAGGGGCATTCTTAAGTTCTTAAGCGACTTTGAAAAAAAATCGTATTCTCAATATACACCATAACATTAATAGAAGACTGCCATCTACTCTAACTATGCCCTTCCCCCAACTCCCAGCCCCACCCTTTAACTGTTTTGCATCTGGATATCTAAATACTTCTAACAGCTGTGTCTTTCAGTCTTTGCTTTCTTCATCTGCTTGTTTGTTTTCCTGGTTTTATTTTTCAGGCTGCTATTTTGTATAAGCAAAATTATCCTTTCATGTCTCCTCTGTCACTGTTGTTTCTTCTGGATACTGTAAGATGCAGCATCTGGGGCGCTTCTCAATTATACATTTAGAGTCTACTAGGTAAACCTAACAGTGTTGGGGGAAGATAAGGAAGCCACAGTAAAATGTTCAGTTGATGCTGTAGAATTTAAAAAACACAGAGATTCCCTAGAGATTTTGCTGAAATTTTGTGCAGAGTTATTCTGACCATTGGAATACCTGTTTTCGGAGATTTACAATAAATCCTAGGAAAATAGGAAGATACAATGCATAACACTGATTTGACAGAACCAAATTAGCTTTTGCATGAGTAACAGTAGCATTAAATGTTGTTAGATAATCTAAATATGCTGATGATAGAGCTCCTTAACTAGATGGGTGACCCCCAGTGACATACCAACTCAGATTTGAATTCCAAAGCATTTCTTTGTCTTTGGATCAGGATGTTTACTGAATTAAAGGATACACACTGACCTTTGAAAAATTAACTCAAGATGCAGCAACTTATCTGTTATATCCTGGAAACAAAACTAGGCCAAGGTTTCCCTGCTCTGTCCCCCAAATAGCTGTGGATTACTCAGCTTTGTTTATTCTGAATCCCTAAATGACTACGGTAAGGACCAATGCCCCAATTCAGCAAATCACTTAAACACGTGCTCAACGCTAAGCATGTGGTTTTATGCTTTGTTGAATGGGGAAGGTCTTTAAAAAAAAAGTGTTTGATTGCTTCAATGCACTGAGGCCTAACAAGTTAGCAAGGCTGATGAATGAAATGACAGATGACTACCATATGTCAGGCCCATAATATATTGGATTCTGAAGGAAAACTACAGATAATGGGACAAAAGTTATCTTAAAATATTAAAGTGTTATATTGCTTCTAGATCCTGTATCTTCCAAATTAATTCATACAGCTTTTGCCACTTGTTCTACATAAGTGGAGTCCTTCATAGAACAAATTACAGGACCAAAGTCCAACACATCTCAGATTACTTCCATTTGTCAGGTTTATTTTAAATAGTTTTGCAAAGTTAAGTAGGTTTTTAAATGTTAACCAGGCAGCATTGTGGTCAAGTGAAGTGAGCACAAGTTAGGGAATAAGAATCACTGGATTCTCATTCCACTTCTCGGTGACCTTGGGAAAAGCATATCACCAAATTTTCAAAGTGGCTTCTAACTTTGGGTGCTGCTCTTTGACACAGTTCAGACCTGATCATCCACAGCTCCCACTGACTTTAATGGACTTTTTGGAGTGTAAAGAATGTAGAACTGAGCCTCTCAGGGCACTGACACTTGGAGCTGAGGGTATTATTCCCAGCTCAAGGTGACGTACTTACATTGGCTATGATTGAGATGATGGGCTGAGGCCTATGGTCCCAGGTAGATATGAACTCGGGGAGCCTAATCCATTCCACCTCCCATACTGCCACAACTATACTCTATTTTTAACATGCTCGATAGGCATGTATCCTCAATCTGAGAATCACTTCTAGCTCCAAAAGTAGGCATATCCTTAGGAATACCTAAGCATTCCTAGCTAAACACTGGTATCTGATTTAAAGAAACATATATCCAGGAAATGGAGACCATAAAAAGCCTTTGAATGAATACCTGAACTTCTGGTTACTTCCTTAACCAAATTTCCAAACTTTTGAAGCTTGCAGACTATCAAATGCCTTATGAAAATCCAGAAATAGATGGCTACTCTTACCCACATAGCTCATAGTATCAAAGACCATCTGGTTACTTTGACATTATCTGAATTTCCTTCATTTATAAATGAAAATTGAGTTTGACACTCACCACTTTGACACTCGCCATAAAAACAAATAAGGAACCATGAAAAGATTAATTTTAGTCCCCTCTCTCAGTTAGCCGTTGGACCCAACATCAATATTCTTTTACGGCTATTTATATTGAAGGGGTGTGGGGATGTGGGGGGGGGGGGGAGAGAGAGAAAAAGAGAGGCAGGCTACACTACCAAAAACATAACAAAGATAATATTTTAGCAGGTTCTTGTGTACTTCAAGTGTTCAGTTTTTGATGCATCAAACTGCCAGCTATGTGAAATCAAAACACTAATATAGCAAGGATCAACCTTTAATGAGGCTGTTCGTACAAACACCGCAGACCAATAATAAATATATGGCACCAGAAGTGGAACACTATTCCAAACACACTAGTCTCACAACACTTTTGCTCATAGAAGTTTATATCCTCTCTGCTGGGCAGTCACTATAAGGTAGTATCATTTAGTATGATCTCCTGTGTATTACAGGCCATAGAATTTCACCTGTGTACTGAGCCCAGTAACTTGTGTTTAGCTAAAGGAGGTGACTGTAGCTGAGTACCACAATAGGTCAACTCCTATGGGGTCAGAAGACTTGCTGTAAGCCAGTAGGGCTATGGTCTAATTCCACTTAGTAAGGAGCAGGCCACACTAAGTATTATTAATTATGTATGGCAATTTGTGCCTATAGGTTCCAATCATGCACAAGTACCCCATTGTGAGAGGCACTGTACAAATAAAGAACAGCGATGGTCCCTGCCCCCAAACAGCTTACAGTCTAAATAATCCACTCATTGTGCCCTCCCTCCCCTTTCACATCTGAGTTATACCTAGTCCTTTAAGTGTAAACTGTTGTGCTTTCTAGCATGGTCAGACAGCTTGTGAGTATGTTGCACCCACTGTACTGCAGGAACCCAGAGTCAGACCAGGACTATCAATCTTAAAACTCAGTTCTCTTTATTGGATACACAACAAGATAGCTCCTACAGATTCTGAGCACACAGACCCTGAGTATGCCTACATCATGCAAGAGATCTCTTATCTTGGAGGTCCGCTGATAATTATGCATGACTCATTTTAAAGAGACACTACCACAATACACTACATAATTTCGATCTGCATAAAACAGACCAAACTACTGAAAATCTGGCTTATTGTAATAGCCATAAAAGATGCATAATCTCTCATCAACTGAGGTTAGGTTGACATGCATGCACCTGCCATCTTCACCTGTCCGAGGCAGCAATAAGGTCCACTATCTTACCATCTTCTTTGATACAATCCATCCATTGCTTCTTCACCTTCTCTTTCCAGCCATCCTCTCCTGCTGTGCTATCTTTACCAGGTCCCCCCATGTGTGTCCAAATCAATGAGCAAGGTGTACACTCAATCTCAAATTAAAGGATGAAATATTTATCACAACAAGGAGGTAACCTCTGCTTCCCCTTCCTCTGATCCCAACTCAAATAACTGTTCTAGCACGTGTCCTGTTTTATGGATCGAGTTAAATCACATCCAGGATACTCCCATGGTTATTCTGGCCGACATGACATCTTGCAGTGGCGTGTAGTCCCAAGTCCTGTTGGTTAATAGGATCCTGGGTGAAGATCTGATTCCAGTTTTATTTTACACATTCTAATTTTTGTGTGTGTCATTTTCACAAAATCATATAAAAGTGCTTTCCAATTTTTGAGAACTTCCTCAGAAGGAAGTGCCTTTTACATACAACAAAGGCTCTCAAGGAACAGCTTTGTTTCTGAACCAATGCGGGGAATAAGCCAAAATGCATTCATTTCTCTTCACCCGTAAAACATTTAACATCTCTCTACTCGTACCCTGTAATTTCAGGACTCTTAGGATTTATATTTTTAAAGCATAATTTAAACCCCTTGGCAAGGCTCTGGTAACTTCCCATCAAATTGGTAAAAATGCTTTCTCCTCATGTAAAAGAAGTCTTCCTAAAATTAAAAGCAGTTGATATTAGCTCTCTCCCCCCATAATAATATCTACTATTAAGATGACATTAAAAGCTAAGGTGTTCTTTCATTCCGATGGACTCTGAGGGGAGGAAGGGCTTTAATGGAGCCTATTTTAATGTTACAAGTTGAAGTTATAATATGCTTTGTGAGAACATCAGTCTGATCATATACAAATGGAACATGTATTTAACAGTGCGTGTGTGTGATACTGTAACAGCTTTCTTGTGCTCAGTTACCCCACCCCTCACTATTGCATACAATAATAGTGAGTGGGGAAGTTCAGTCCTCTCCCCCATCCTATTCAGCAAATGTCTAAAATTGCTGAGAGAAACTGGGAAAAACTTTGGCTTTAACTGACAGCAGAACATGGATGATACTCAGCTTTACCTCAAATGCAAACAGCACGATCCCCCGTGTGTCTTAATTCCTAGGAGAGGATATCAGCTGGATGAAGAGAAACAGGCCACAGTTAAACCTTGGAAAACTGGGGTAATGTTGATAGGAAATGGGAAACGTTTTGATTAATTGGCAAACATCATAATACATACTCTAGGCTGTCATTATCTCTACTGTCAATATCATAGAGCTGAGTGGAGAACAGAAATTCTGTTTAATGGAGAATTTCTTGAAATTTGGTTTCATTCAAATTCAGAATGAAAACTAAACATTTTGAAATTCTCAGTGAAAAGGAATTCCCATTCTCCACCCAGCTTTACTCAGAGCTGTGAATCTGGGTCAATTCACCTCACGCAGCCTCAGGGTCCTTATGAACTCCACAACTGTTCTGCAGTGTGTTGTGGTCCTTCTGGATGCATCTCATATTGTTTGGTAGAAATCTCTTTGCTTACAAGGAGTGGAAAGCTACCTCTTGTAGGTCAGAAAGTATAACAAAAATGTAAAAACTGCCAAAAGCTAAGCAGAGTTTGACCTTGCAAAGGACATTAAAACCAACTGTAAAAGATTCTATAGCCATATGAAGAAAACAAGGAAAGAAGAAGCGGGACTGCTCAACTCTAGGAATGGGTGGAGATTAAAGATAATCTAGGCATGGCCTAATACCTACATGTATAGTTTTCTTCAGTTTTTAATAAGGGTAAAGAGGAATTTAGGGGTAGTGGCAAGGTTACTAATGGAAATGAAGAAATGGAAATAGAGTTACCACACTGAGGTGGAAGTCAAACTCAAACAACTTGATCGGACCAAACTGGGGCGGGGGGGAAGGGGTGAGCAAATAGTCTTCATGCAAGAATAACAAAGGAACTGGCATATAAAATTGCAAGTCCAGTAGCAAGGAATTTTAACGAATTTGTAAACTCATAGGTCATACCCTATGATTGAAGAATTGTTAATATAGTGCCTATTTTTAAGAAGGAAAAAGAAGTAAACTGGGAAACTACAGGCCCGTTAGTTTGACCTCAATTGTATGCAAGGTTCTGGAACAAATTTTGAGAGACCTGGGTGTACTGGCTGATCACAGGATGACTGTGGCTCACCAATGTGATGTAGATGTTAGAAATGCTAATACAACTCTATGATGCATTTCCAATAGAGACGGGGAAGGGTTAATACTGGTATGCAAAGCACTGGTGAGACCTGATCTGGAATACTGAGCTGTCCTAGTTTCCTATTTTTAAAAGAGATTAATTGAAACTGGAACAGGTGCAGAGAAGGTCTACTAGGATGATTCAAGGAATGGAAAGCCTTCCTTATGAGATGAGACTCAAAAGGCTTGGCTGATTTAGCCTAACTAAATGAAGGCTGAGGGGAGATAGGATTGCTTTCTATAAATACACAAGATAAATAAATATGAAGGAGGAGGAGGTGTTATTTAAATTAAGCACCAGTGCTGGCACAAGAACAAATGGATATAAACTAGCTATCAATAAGTTTAGGCTTGAAATTAGATGAAGCTTTCTAACCATGAGAGGAGTGAAGTTCTGGAACAGCCTTCCAAGGGGAGTCATGGGTGCAAAGAACCTAACTGGCTTCAAGGCTGAGCTTGAAAAATTTATGGAGGGACTGGTATAATGACACTGCCTACAATGGTGTGTGGCCCATCTGTGACTTCTAATAGCAAATATCTCAATGGCCAGAGATGGGTTACTAGTTGGAGAGAGCTCTGAGAATACTATCCCAGCTGGCTGGCTGCTGGTTCTTGCTGACATGCTCAGGGTTCAACAGATTGCCTTATTTGGGATTGTGAAGGAATTTTCCCCCAGGTCAGATTGACAGAGTCCCTGGGTTGTTTTTTGTTCACCTTCCTCTGCAGCATGGGTCATGGTATCACTTGCAGGTTTAAACTAGGGCAAATGTTAAAATCTTTAAATCATGATTTGAAGAGTTCAATGACTCAGACAGAGGTTATGAGTCTATTATGGTGGGAGGGGGGCAATGTTCTGTGGCCTGCAATGTGCAGGAAGTCAGACTAGATGATCAGGATGGTCTATTCTGGCCTTCAAGTCTATGAATCTAGTCCTTTCTTCAGGTGGCCAGAAGGCTGTATCCCATCCAGAGAGACTTTGTCAATGACTGTGATCCCCCAGGCTCCACTGCAGTAATGCTCGGTGCTCTATTGGGAATGGAATCATCAGTCTTCAAGAAGCTCCAACTGGTGCAACATGAGTCTGCAACATGGGTTGACAAGAGCATATCACTCAATGATATGCCTGCACTGGTACTGTATCCAATACCAGATCAAACTGGAGATCCCATCCTCTATTTTTTCAAAGCCCTCAAGTGAGTGCGCCAATGATTGGCTCTGTGTGGGATTAGGACCTACCATAACAACTATATACATCTGAAGAGTTCTATCAATGACAAAGGTGAGATTCATGGTGGCAATGCAAGTTTCTCAGCAGCTAGGCCACAGCCATGAAGATGAGATGACCTGTAACCTTACCATCTTCAGGACAAAATGTCCTCACAGAATCTTTCCACAATAAAAATCGCCTCCTGGAAGAGGGAGCTAAACTTAGAGATTTTAATAAAGGAGGTGAGGGGAAAGAGAGACAGGAGAAATAAAGAAAAGATAGGAATGAAAACCGTCAGGCTATGTTTATGAAAAGGGTGTTAAAAGGCAGTTTAGACAGGTGTTGTGCTGGGAGCACTGCTTTTCTTGCTGATCAGTGTTGTTTCATTGTTTCTTTGTGTTCCCCTTGTCGGTTTGTTCTACCCACATACTGCCTCTTGTCTTGTACTTATATTGCAAGCTCCTTGGGCACGGACGGTCTCTTTGTTGTTTGTACAGTGCCTAATCGGATGTGTCCTTAGTCCCTTCAATACATATAAATACATTAAATAATTACATTTCGCCTTTGTTGTTATACTTTTGTAGGTGCTTAGAGATGACTGTGATGAATATGGCATCAGCAACTAAGATAGATAGCTAAGCCTCAGTGAAGTGGCTTTAGATGAATGATTATCAATAACACATTGTGTTAATACCACCATCATGTTTCTCAGTATCAATGTCTCCAGTGCTATATTAAGTCTGTTAACATCAAACTCAGGGTCTGGTTATAGTGCTGTCACCAGGTGTGATTGTAGCTTGTGAAGACACACGAGTTAGTTTAATCTAGCAGCATGCATTTCACTATGGGCTGTTCAAGTGCACCCAGAACCCTGGGTAATCACTTGCCAGGCTAGCCCATGCTGAAGCATGCTCTGCCACAGCTTCATTGCTCCAGGACCCAAACTAGCTAGATCAAGCTAGCTTGGGTGTGTCCACATGAGCTGCAGTCACAAGGTGTGACTTCAGTGTAGGCGTACCTAGGGACACATGGGAAAAGTGTGTGGGGCATTGCTCAGTGCAGCAAATCCATGGTTACATCAAAGGACTATCAACAGAATAGTAAGAATTGGGGAGTAGTGTCCCCTCTATTCCACTCCAGTGGTTTCATCCAAATCAATGTTTCACTGTTCCCCACAGAAACTATGACCTCTGTATTACTGCCAGAATGAATGACACCTTCTGTTTCACTAAAATTTGTAACACATGCAACAAAGTGTTTTGTTTGTTTGTGAACATGACATCTTCTGCAAACATGACCTGACAGGGGATCCACAGCATTGCAGTTCCATGACCTTCTGCCTTTTGTATCTTTAAAATAATCTCTTGTGGGTTGTTTCTTTTGAGCCTGTCCAACATAAATGTGCTGCAGATAATGGTTCTCCTGGTTCAGAGAATATTATGTGTCAATTCAGATTGGTGAATAACTAAAAAGCCAATATTATGTGGACAGCCAGGCAAAACTCTAAATTGAACCAGCATTACTCACTTAAATCTAACCTCACAAAAGACAATGCTACAGCTACTGGGTGAGCAAAAACTACATGGGCAGGAAAGGGTTTAGACTAATTTTCCTGTGCTGCTTCTCATTGCTCCATCTTCAGATCTCACTGACAGTAGAACTTCAGGCTTAATGAGGAGAATGTGTGTAACATGATTTACTTATCTGTTTTGTGCATTTGTATTTTAGTCAGTCCCTTGTGTGTATATAAATTACCTTTTCGTTCACATGGACAACTTCCTGAGGTGCACATCAGGTTCTGAGAGGGAGGAAAATGACACTGTCACTGAAATGAGAGAGCAATTACTGAAATGAGTAAGCAGTGCAGCGCTATGAGAAAATGTTAGATGCATGGTCACAGAAGTGATTGGAACAGGAATCCAGGCCTGTCATCAAGTGAGTATGATTCATTTTAGTAGCATGTGGGCAGATTCTATTCCAAAAAAACCTTTTTTCCCCTAACAGTTGGCAGAAAGTTAATTATAAGCAAAAGACACCTGCTGATTAGCCCCCCTTTGTTTATCTTAAGTATTTTTTAAACCTTTCCTTCCCCCTTCCCCCCATTTATATATTGTTTTATAAGATGAGGGAAATAGTATGGTAGAGGAAAACATAACTGGGCTCTCTGTCATCATTTAAAATAGCAGCCTTTTTGTTTATATTGCCTCTTTTCCACCATCTAAACATGTCCCTATTGCAAAACTCACCGTATATTGTGCCAAGTTTACCTAAAGCGAATCATATGGCTGAATGAAGATGACTCACCACACAAAACGGTGGCCCCTCCAGCAAGGAACACCTGCACAATGTCCAGCAACAGTGCACCATCTAAAAAAAACAAAGAAAAAAGCCCTTTTACCATTCAGAAAAAATGAAATTCACAGCTAGCTCTTTACATCTATCGCTTGAGTCGCAGAAACTACCTGCTACATGCAAAATGCAGCACTGCTGTGAATTCTTCCCTTATACAAAGAGAGTCTCTTCATTAGGTGGCCCTGCGAAAGGCACATGGGCCCTGTAAAATAGGTGCTACATAATTTCTCTCACTATAGTGCTGTTAATTAATCTCACAATTAACTGATATTTTGAGTACCCTCGCAGCTCCTCTGATGAAAGTAGCTATAGAAGTGCAAAGTATTCTGACCACTTTTTTTCACATTGTAAGCCTCCAGGGCGAAGGTTGTCTCCTTATCTGTTTGATAGTGCCCAGCACAATTGGGCCCCAAACATGATATGGGCCTTTGGGTGCTGCTGTCATATAGAGATTAAATAATAAATAATTCACTCTAAAGCTTGCAGTTTGTTTTGTGGAGAAATAAGGAGTAATGAATTTGGATTGCATTCTGATTTTATTCTATCTATTGTTATCCTGATTTGTGTAGTGTTATGTGAAACATGTACACTCTTCAACCTAGTCTGAATGACCAATTTCTCTGGATTGTTGTGCAATGAATGACAAAGCTACAGGAGATATGCTACAGGAGATATGCTAAATGGGGATTATTGCTTTTGCTGCAAAACTCTCCATTACAGACCCAGCTAGCATTAACACGATGTATCCTGTCTGATGAGAACTCCCCACAGTGGAATTTGCTAATGTTGTTACTTCCACATTTGAAAGAGAGTGAAATGGATCAAGATTCAAGAACTGAAACCAGAGTACTGTGTAGCAGAATTCCAAACCTTCTTTGCTTCTTGAAGTAGAAAAAAAAACAGAAAAATAAGATGTAGAATAGAATCATCGAACTATAGTGTTAGAAGGGACCACAAGGATTATCTAGTCTAACCCCCTGCCAAGATGCAGGATTTGTTCTGTCTAAACCATCCAAGACAGGTAGCTATCCAGCCTCCTTTTGAAAATCTCCAGTGAAGGGGCTTTCACAACCTCCGGAGGCACCTGTTCCAATGCCCTACTCTTCTTACAGTTAGGAAGTTTTTCCTAAATCTGCTATGCTGTAGTTTGAACCTATTGTCTTTTGTCCTGCCCTCTGTGACCAAAGAGAACAACTTTTCTCCATCCTTTTTATGATAGCCTTTCAAGTCTCTGAAAACTGCTATCATATCCTGCCTTAATCTCCTCTTTTCCAAACCAAACATACCCATGAATGTGCAGAGCTGAGGCTGACCGTAGTGGCCACCAGGCTGCAGCTGCTGCCATTGAAATCAATGGCAAAACACCTATTGATGTCAATGGGAACAGAATCATGAGTCATCCAGGTGACTGAGTCTCTTCAAAAATTCACATTGCTAGAGAGTGCTTCTGAACTTTGAGATTCAAAGGAAGCATGGTTAGGTACTGAGAGCAAGCTGAGGACCTGGAACTCATCACAGCAGTTTTGCAGATCAACTTGCCCACACAGAAAGATGTGCATTTACATTTTAAAACAGTTAAATGAAGTCTTTGAAAAGAGAAGTAAAAGGTACTTTTACAGTGAAACTGAGGATTTCAATATGTAGTGATACTATTGAGCAAAGACTGCATAACTCTTTTGAAGAGATACCATCCTACTGAAAACAAGTTCCAGATTTTCCAGGAATTTTCTTTGGGAACCATATAGTTCAACCTTCCATTGCCCTGAGTTTTGTACTTACTAGGTGAAGCGCCAATGTGAACTCCTCCTTCTCCCTCCCCGGCACAGATAGAGTCAAATTTTGCTGTCATTTATACCTGTGCAGCTCTATTAATTTCAACAAAGTTACATGGATGCAAGCAAGGAGAAAATTGGGTCCAATAGGACAAGATTTGTAAAAGTTACCGGTGAATTTAATTGCTTCTATTTTGACTGCTGATTTTAAGAGTGCAGGTGTTCAGCATTTTCTGAAAATCTGCCCCCTTCTCTGCCCCTCCCCCATGTGACTCATTTTGATGTGGTCTGTGTAATTGATCTCATCTCTTAGGTTTATTCATTATGGTCTGACTTTTAAACATCCCCTTTGAATTGCTATTTAGTTTGAAAGTTCTTGGACACTGGGAAAATAGTCTCAGCATGCTCCAAATCTCATTGCCCAATAAAGCTTTCTTTACCTGCTCTTTGAACGTCTCATGATTCACTAGTTGCTAAGTGCCTGTTACACAAAACACTAGTTACCTCCCTCACAGGGGTGTTGCAAGCATTAATTAGTTAAGGCCTTAGAACAGTAGGTACATATTTACATATATTTTAGGATAATATCATTAAACTCATTTCACAGGCACTCGACTCTGTATTTAATCACTGAGTTTACTCACTGGCACTGAGAACCATCTCTGATTGTAAGGAGGTTACCAGTCACTTCTTTTTCCCTGTCTATAGACAAAATTCTACTCCCATTAAAGTCAATAGCGTTAAATTCTCTAGGTCCTTTTGTATTATTTTTTCTAGACACGTCTGGTGCAACTCTTTCCAGTTGTAAGTTACTAGATATCTTATCATTTCTTTGCAATTTTCCCTGGTAACAAGCAAAGGTTTCAGTCTCCAAAATCAGCAAGACTTGGGGCATCAAAACATAAAGGTCTCCCCACCCAGTGACACGGCTGTTCAGCTTCCTGGGAACCAGGCTGTTGGGGACTCCCCTGCCAGCTACTGCCCCTGCAACTGCTGCAAAGTTCCACTGTGAAGATGGAGAGTGAAGTGCCTACGTTGATCAGGGTAAGGTCGCCAGGTGTCCGGTTTTTGACCAGAAGATCAAAAAGGGACTCTAGCAGCTGTGGTCAGCACCACTGACAGGGCATTAAAAGTCCAGTTGGCGGGACAGTGTGGCTAAGGCAGGCTTCTGGTCGGCAGCACAGCAGAGCTAAGGCCAGCTCCCTGCCTACTCTGGTTCTGCGCTGCTTCTGGAAGCGGCCGGCATGTCCCTGCAGCTCCTAGGCACAGGAGTACTCAGGGAAGCTCTGTGTGCTGCCCCTGCCCCAAGTGCATGCTCTTTAGCTCCCATTGGCCAAGAACCATGGCCAATGGAAGTTGCAGCAGTAACGCCCGCATGCACAGATAGTGCTCACCAAGTAGAGTGGCCTGCCTCAGCCTCCGCCTAGGGTCCGGATATTGGGCTGCTTCTGGGAGCAGCACAGAGCCACAGCAGGCAGGGAGCCTGCCTTAGCCCTGCTGTGCCACTGACTGGGAGCAGCCCAAGGTAAGCGCCGCCTGGCCAGAGCCTGCACCCCAAACCACCACCACCCCAACCTCCTGCCCCAGGCTCAGCCACCTCCCACACTCCAAACCACTTGGCCCCAGCCTGGAACCCCCTCCTGCACCCCAAACCCCTCATCCCCAGCCTCATCCCAGAGCCCAGGTCCACAGCTGGAGTCCTCACATTCTCTGGCACCCCAACCTCCTGCCCTAGCCTGGAGCTCCCTCCTACACCCTAAACCCCTCATTTCTGGCCCCACCCCGGAGCCCGCACCCCCCAGCTGGAGCCTTCACCCCAATCCCCTGCCAGTGAAAATGAGTGATGGTAGGGAAGAGCAAGCAACAGAGGGAGAGGGGCTGCAATGAGTGGGGTCAGGGCCTTGGAGAAGGGGCAGGGCCTCGAAGAAGGAGCATGGGTGATCGGTCTTGTTCAGTTAGAAAGTTTTCAACCCTAGCTAAGTGGGGTGGCTTATTCACACCCCTGAGCGACATGAGTTATACTGACATAAGTGGTAGTGTGTACATAGCCTAAGTAAATGCTGCCTTAGATAGGTTGTAGGGTGTACAGACAGCAACCCTATCCTCAGGCTAAACTCGTTCCCCCTTCCTTCCTCTTCTCCTACAGATCCAGATCCCAGTGAAGAGAATCCTGTGGGTGTGGATAAGGGGAAAGTAATGCAAAAGAGGTAGCACATTTGTTCTGTGCCTCCTCTGTAGAGGGGATAATCTGACCTTCACTTGATTTTGTTCAGACTCTGCCTCCTATAGATCACTGAAATATGAGAAATTAAGCTTTATGGTATGGCAAAACAATGTGAGCCTTGATCAGCTAGCTGTGATGTGGCTGATATGTTGTGAGATATTTTAAACACTGGATAGGGTTACTTACATAGTAGCACAGAACATAGCACGGGGGTATCCTTTTAAGACTTACTTCTAACATTATATCTTACAGTTGCTCCAATTCTGATATCCCAGATACTGATTCCAAACAGCAGTCAACTGAGGATCAGGAATCAAAACTGGATTAAGTGAGCAGAGAGTCAGGCCCTGTGTGTATGTTATTTAAAACTTGACCAGACTCACATAAACTATGTAAAGAGTAAATTTGTTTTGCAACAGGATATAGAATAATATTTTGGATTTCTGTGATGGAGTCCGCTCACCACAGTGGCGCCTCCTGCTGTCCATCACAGGGATTAGTTCAGCCAGCCAGTGCGCCCATTCCACGTGGTGCCTCTCCCATCATTGATGCTGCCTGCAGACCTAGCTTAGTCCTAGTACCCCAGCATCCTCTTTATGACTCAGCCCTTTGGCCATGTTACCATCCGTGTTTTCTCCTTCTGGAGGTAGGTATCTCATTCCAGTAATCCAGCCACTTCCCAGGGTAAGTGGGGGGACACCCGGCTCTCAATTCAGGGATGCTATAGATAGCAGCCTTGTGCTATGACTCTTTAACTTCTCCTCATGCTGCTATGTCTCCTTGAGCCACTTCCCCACAGCTCCAGCACCTTCTTTGTCCTTGCCTCAGGGCATGCAACTACCCAGTCCCACCATCTATAAACCAGAAGGAAGGGAACTAGGATTGGCTGGAAAAAGAGAGTGGGCCCTGATTGGCTGCTCTTTGCAGCCCTTCCCTGATTGGCTGTGGCCCATGCAGACTCTCTAGGCTGCTTGGAGGACTCATCCCCACTGCTCCACTCTGAGGGAGGGCAAGGTTAATCCTGTGCAAACCTGTGGGATGTGGATGCCTTATCACACTTTCCTTAAATCTCTTCAGTGTTAACATACAATAGCCCACTTATGTGTATGTATCTGAATGTGCAAACCTACCAGAAAAAAAACTGCTTTATAAAATATTCAGAGCCTTTTAGTATTATTAATGTTCTGGCAATAGAAAGTATTTATACTTAATACCTCCAAATGTCTGGGATAGCAAATAGGAAAAATGATTGTCACATGCCACACAGAAAATCATAGTAAATACAGTAATGCAGTAAATGTATTACATTTGTTTGCATAGTAAATAAATTATTAATAAACTTTTAGGATAGTCTGCTAGAAGTTCATGTGACATTTTCTAGGTGGAGGACAAAAGAACTACTACAATCGTTATAATACCAAAGTTAAGAAGCATCACAATTTAAAAATGCAGTTATTTCTACAAAGAAGATCAAGTTGACATTAACTGCAACAATTTGTACAGTGTTTGAGTTTGAATACCCTGGGAAGGCCACCTGTCATTGAATGAACACTGAATCCCAAATGTCCCTCTGCTTTCCACTTAATTTTTAACAGCAACACTACACAATAGTATAAGACAGAAAGTGGAAAAAAACATCTCTATCTGAAATCCTAAAGTGAAGTCTAATCACCTGAACTGAGGTTTAGCCAGAACTCCAGAGTTCATCACCTCTACTCCAGTAAAAAAATGATCTTTTTTATTATTAAACACAAGAGGGAATACAAGTGTATTCCAGTCTTATCAAGGGTCCACGAATGGTAAGAGAAAGCTGTTACTAACAGTGGTACCAATGCTGTGGTTTACGATCAACTAGTTGCTCATGGAGGGTTTCTGATGACACGAAGCTAAGCAAAGCTTCAGTATACGGAACATACTATATAATACACTGGCTTCTAATGGTGACACTACTCCACCTGATAGGTTTGAAAGGATTTCATCATTTAAAAAGCAGAGGAAGAAATATAGCAACACAGGCAGCTCATGACCACAGTCTTTAAATATCAGCACCCCAAGAGACATGAGTTAATTGTAGCAAACACACTGGGTCTCACTGGTGACACACGCCTCAGGAATGTCAGTTTATATCTTTCCTAAAGCCCCAACATTGAGATTTTCAGATTTGCTAATGGACTCCTGGGAATGGCTATGAAAACAACTGTTACCCTCTTTAGGAGAACAGAAAGAGAGGGCATGACCTACACTTATTTTGAGACTGAAGAGCTGCAAGTGACTGCACTGGCAGCTTTCAATTCATACTTGGAGAGGTGCAGCTAGAAGTAACTGATTTGCAGAATCCCTGTCCTTCTTTGTATGCTTGGCTTGAAATTACCATTGGGATGTGATGTACAGCAGATCACCAGTAGCGGAAGGTCAAAAAAAGGGAGGGAGGGTGGGGTCAGAGATCATACTGAAATTTGGAATTCCACCCTAATGAGTTTGGAGAATTTGCAACAGAAAAAGCTCTCTGCAAAGGAAGCCGTATAGCCACAGAATGTTGTCGTCAATTTAGATTTATTTTTGTATTTCCTGCTGGCTGGCTATCAGCATTCTTCATTCATTTTTTCCCATGTTTTCAGCTAAGAGTGAAGTTACCAAGTGAACGAGAGTGATTTCCAATCACAAGTTTGCAAGTGTTTGTTGCAGTTCCACAGGTTTTAATTTATATTTTAAAAAATGTAATTAGAGGCAGAACTGGTGGCAGAAAACAACAGCAAAGTAACTCTGCTCAATATCTCATTCACTGCAACATAAATATTGTGTGACAGATTCTGATACCCAAAATAACTTTGAGTAGCACCATACAGTTATCATTATAGACAGAGGTAGCAGTGCTGCCTGTAATTAAAGTTGACTAATACCTCCCATTATAAGGCCCTGTTTTCAGTCACTTATAACTTTACCAAACATTAACCATTCGGGCTAAACGTTTCCCTACTAGGGTCTTGCCTCAAGTTGAATTTTTATGAAAAATCTCAGCCAAAACTGCTCAAGCGTTTCCAAAAATGAGGTGAAGGTAAAATACATTGTTTGACCTATGTTAAAAAATGCTGGTGATCTTTTCTTTGAGAAGCTCCTCTAGCTCCCCATTCTTCGGAGCAGGGGCTTGGACTGGGACACTGGATGGGGACACTTAATCAGTTAAGGCGCTAGTGAGGGATACTGGGACTGCCAGAACACTGTGATTGGGGATCTTTGGGGCCAGGATGATGGAGCTGGGTGGGGGAAGGGAGGCAGATCTGATGAGGAGAACTGGGACTGGCTGGGCAAAGAGATTGCGACAAGGAGCCAAATGGGAAAAGGCTGAGATTAGACAAGGAGCCCAGGAAGGGAAACTGGGAAACACGTGAGATGGGGAATAGGAAATGTGACTGGAGGGGTGGGAGAAGAAACAGATCTTTGAGGAGCCAGGATAGGGGTGCTGGAACAATTTGTATCATGGGGGTGCTGAGAGCCATTGAACCAAACTGTAAATCCTGTATATAATGGAAACCATTTCAAGCCAGGAGGCACAGCAGCACCCCTAGTTCCAGCACCTATGAGCCAGGAGGTGGGGAACTAGGACTGGCTGGAAAAAGGAGACTGGGTATAAGCAGCCAGGTGTTAAATGGAAATGCCTGGGTAAAAAAACTGGGATTGGGAATGAGAAAGGAAACTGGGACGGGAATGAGAAGCCCGAGGACTGGCTTGGATAGGCCAGGAGCAAAGAGCAAGGGAGGGGAAGAGACAGTATAGGGACTGATTGGAGGGGAGGGGGCAAAGGGGTAAGTCTTGAGGGGAACTGTTGAAGAAATCTGTGCCCACTAAAGCATACTCTCCTCCAGCATGTCTGGAATGGAACCCAAGATTACTGAGTCTCACTATACCACTACTGTCAGCAAATATCTTTTGCTATCAAGGTGGGTATCTCATCCCCTTCTAGTGCAGGTCCACACAAAAGAAGATGCCTTACTACTGCTATCAGTTACTGCCTTAGCTCAAATGGCAGAAGTCTATGTGGTGGATCTAAAAATTCCAGTCCTGTTGATGACCCAGCAGATATTATAGTGATAAGCACCACAGAAAAATCCATCAGGAAATTAATAATTCTTGTTTTCTGAGCAGGCTTTGAATACTGTGCAGTAAATAAAGCACTGGGCCATACATTGAACAATGATGCATAGCCACAAAGGGGCTGAATCAAGGTTGTACAGGCACAGACAACTTTAATTCTAACTTTCCTAACTTTTGAGTGCTTGCCTTTGCAACCTTAATAACATTATTTTAACACAGGGATGTGTGTGTAACATTAATATACTTCACAGGTAGCATAACCCTGGTAACAAGCTACAGCCAGACATATTTCTTTTCTACGGCTTTGTGTTGGATTCTAGTACAGTATTTTTTTCATAATTTTATTGGTACCAAATTGCCAGTCTGACAGACCAAAGTCATCTTTTTGTTGACAAAACAGGTACAGCATAGGCATCAGTACAGGCTTCCTCACACTGCCCTATGTTCAGCCTTAAAAGTAGCTGCTGCCTCTAGGGGTGAAGATCTAGTTCCTTCTCCATGGCCCCTTTACTGAGACCGCGAATAAAGTTGCAAGTTATTGTGAGTGGTGATGGTGTTTTTTTCTGATGTGGGTACAGCTTCCTGAGAACTGATCTGAGAGCATTAAGTTAACTTTACATAGACTAATGAACAATCATCATATGGTAACAGATTTCTAACTTGTTTATAATAAGCTCTTGGGAGCACGAAACCGAAAATAAGAAAAAACTTGTCCCTCTGCTTGTTTACAATGATTTTCTATTTAAGGGATGTTCAGAGGGGCTGACTTTTTTTTATTTTTAATATGAAAAAGATGAGCATTTCAACAGAAGTATCATTTCTCTGCATGCACCTCAAATGGCTGCATGCTCCAACAATAAAGTTAAAGGATGAATTCATAAACAGAGTCTTATTCTGAAAGTCATCATTGTAGTAATACCTCAGGACACTAAAATAGGGTGACTAGATGTCCCGATTTTATAGGAAAAGTCCCGATTTTTGTGTCTTTTTCTTATATAGGCTATAACCTCCCACTCCCGTCCCGATTTTTCACATTTGCTGTCTTGTCACCCTACACTAAAACTACATAGGCAAAAAAAAAGGTTTCAGTCTGTACCCTCTTGAGATGCCCAAAGGCAGGGCCGGCTTTAGGAAGTGCGGGGCCCAATTCGACCAGTTTCAACAGGGCCACGGCAGGGATGACAAAAAAAAACACATGTAAAAAAACATGTGTACTTGTACTCACTGGACGGTGCTCCGAGTCTTCGGCGGCACTTCGGTGGCGGGTCCTTTACTCACTCCAGGTCTTTGGCGGCACTGAAGGACTCGCAGCCGAAGTGCCACCGAAGACCCAGAGCAAGCGAAGGACCCGCTGCAGAAGTGCTGCTGAAGACCTGGAGCACCGCCAAGTGTGTAAAAATTAAAAAGGCGCCTCTAGTCAGGGAAGGGATTCTCATTGGGCACAGGGCCCTCTTAGGCGTGGGGCCCGATTCGGGGGAATTGGTGGAATAGGCCTAAAGCCGACCCTGCTCAAAGGTCTGTCATTTCTGGTGTTTGTGAGTAAAAGTTGCCACAGCTGAGCAATCTGAAACTGTTTCTTACCAGAAAATTTAGGTCTCATCCTAGCAGGATAAAAAAATGCACATTGAATCCCCATGCTTCGCAAATGTGGTGGAACACCTCAGAAACTTTCTTTCTTTCAGAAGGACCTGGGAATCATCTGGAAAATATTCCAGCCTTTGATCCTTTATACATCAAGTTTTCAGTCACTCTGGCAGCCTTAAGGGTGGAATTTCTCATTTCCAGGCTTTCCCGTGTTGTCAGGACAAGTGGAGGCACACTCTGTTTACCAGCAGTCAAATGATTAGCAGATGACAGTCAAAAAGTCTCTATTGCAAGTAAATCCACAATCCATTTAGTTATGGGAGCTCCCAGATGCCATTTTAAATTCCTCACGAATGCCTAGAAATCTCAGGCTATATACTGTAGCCTGTTCTCATTTTCTTCTACTTTCTGTGCATAATATTGCTGGCATTTCAATCTACCTGTAAATGTAAATTCCCAGCCTACCCCAGAGCTTTCTATTTCAAGACCTCACAAATTCAATTTACTCTGGACTCTTTGTTTAGAGATCAGTTCTATTTTCATCCCTTTAAGCTTCTTGCAAAGCATATAACCATTTGTGAATTAACCTCATAAGCTTCCATTTTCTTCATTTCTCCTTTTGCAATTTTATGGTTTGATCCTGCAAAATGTATTCACTTGGGATAATCCTTATTCACATGAGTAGTTCTATTGAAGTCAATGAGACTTCTTCCATAAGATAAGGTCTACTTGGCACGTGCAATGCATTTCAGGACTAGGTTCTTTCCAGATATTGTAGGATGTGATTTCCTCATTGCAGAATTATCATGTTTATTGACAAAAAAACTTCTTTAAATACTGGTGACTTCAACTTTAGCATGTTTGAAGTTGTGTGCTGCTGCTACAAGCAATTTGTAACTTTGGATGAGTTAAATCTATAGAAGCCCAACAAAAGTAGTAAATATTATCTCTGTCTACCAGAGTGCTGCTAATTTGTTACCATTCTTTAATTTATGCATGTGCATCCTCTTCTCATAACTTTAATGTCATATGAATATATTTGTGAATACTGAATTTCTTTTGCTTTTCTTTTAAATAGTAATTGGTGACAATAGGAGCTGGCCCAGGCCAAATTATTTGCAGGTAGAAAATGATGCAGTACCATGGAAATAAGGGGAGCTCTGACAGTGGTCCAATATATTGAGACAGTACTGTGCTGTGTCGCCTGCATGTGATACTGCACATTCAGAGTGTGTGCTGAAATCTGTATGAAAAGCAGACAGAGTATTGGATTTACTGAAGTTAGGCTTACTAGCCTGTAATTGCCAAGATCACCTCTGGAGCCTTTTTTAAAAAATTGGCTATACTCGAGTCATCTGGTACAGAAGCTGATTTAAGTGATAAGTTACATACTGCAATCAGTAGTTCTGCAATTTCACATTTGAGTTCCTTCAGAACTCTTGGGTGAATATCCTCTGGCCCTGGTGACTTATTAGTGTTTAATTTATCGATTTGTACCAAAACTTCCTCTACTGACATCTCAACCTGGAAGATTCCCTCAGATTTATCACCTAAAAAGAATGGCTCAGGTGTGGGACTTTCCCTTACATCCTCTGCAATGACGATTGATGCAAAGAATTCATGTAGCTTCTCTATACCGGTCTTGTCTTCCTTGAGTCTCCTTTACCAACTCGATCATTCAGTGGCCCCACTGATTGTTTGGCAGGCTTCCTGCTTCTGATGTACTTAAAAATATATATTTGCTTTTAGTATTTTTTGCTAATTGCTGTTCAAATTCTTTTTTGGACTGCCTAATTACACTCTTACACTCACTTGCCAGAATTTATACTCCTTTCTCTTTTCCTCAGCAGGATTTGACTTCCAATTTCTAAAGGATGCCCTTTTGCCTTTAACAACTTCTTTTACTCTGTTTTTTAGCCCTGGAGGCATTTTTAGTGCTATTACTATTCTTTTTAATTTGGGGCATACATTTAATTTGAGCCTCTATTATGGCATTTTTAAAAAAAAGTTTCCATGCAGCTTTTGCAGGCATTTCATACTTGTGACTGTAACTTTTAATTTCCATTTAGCTAGCTTCCCCATTTTTGTGTCGTTGCCTTTCTGAAGTTAAATGCTACTGTGGTGGGCTTCTTTGGTATTTCTCTCCTCCAGAAAGGATGTAATATTTAATTATATTATGGTCACTATTATCTCATTTTGAATCAGTTTTTGCTTGGCCCATACATGGGTGTGAAGTGCAGTAAATGATAAGGGTGTAAGAAGCCTTCCCCCATTTGCACAACCCAAGGACAACTGCAGTCCTTACACGCAAAGGAGCACAGAGACTGCTTCTTCTGTGCTTTCATGATAGGTGCATGGTGCTCCAAAAGGGCAGGGAAGAGGTGGTGCCATGGTGCCCTCATATCCATGACCTGAAGAGGGGTACGGTGCATGAGGAGAGAAAGCTGCATGGCCTTCTGCTCAGGAGGACCCAGTGGTCTCGCCATGGAAGACCAGAACTACCTCATGCCTAACACAGGGCTGTGCCTTTAGGGACATAATTGAGCCTCTGGTATCAATGGATACCAGAAGTCATTCCTACTACAAAACAATAGGCTGCAACGTTTCTTTTATCCCCTCTGGAAATCACCGTTTTAACATATGCTGTTGTGACAGAGCTGAGATTGTTAGTGTGTGCAGCCAACCCTGAAGGATGACCTCAGATATTTGCTCTGCAACAAAGAATGCCAGCTCCAGAGGCACTGTTTTTCCTAACTTGCATGACTAACAAGGTACAGTAGGGCATTTGGCATCAAGCCGAACAGGCGTGTGGCTGCTTATTGCAATGGTGGGAGGATGTTGTGTGGGAAGAACCTGGATTGCCTTGAGAGCCTCAAGGGAAGGAGGACTGGAGTCTCTGATTGCACAACTCCTTCCTGTGAAAGGAAGGGTAATCCATGTAAATTTACTGAAAGAGTGAGTTGCGAGTGGTGTCCTTCCTTTCTCTGCATCAGTGAGAAGCTGTGCAAGAGGAGGCTCCATGCCTATGATTGTATTCATGTTGCTATGCATGGATCAGCTATTGGTAAAGACTAGTAGGTGTTCAGAACTGCAGCTGATCAGAAATTTTCCCATCAGAACAGAGTTTTATCAGAAAAGGGCAATTAATCAAACCTGAAATATCTTGGGTTTGACACATTTTCAGGGAATTAAAGGCAGGGTTCTCATGGGACCCTGCCTGTCAGACGGGTTTCCCGGGGAAACCTCCTAGCTCACTGTGGGGCTGCTAGGGATCTTGAGTCTTCCAGGGCCTCTGGCTCTGAGGCAGCCCTGCCATGCAGACTGTCCCCACCCCCGGAAACCAGTTCTAGAGTCTATGGGTCTGGCATAGGCAGCCATGTGTTGCTGCTTCCAAAATAATTTTTGGGGGAGGATTTCCAGTCGACAGGAAATTTCAAAGAATTACTAAGTTTTGTACGCCACTTGCCATTTTGGACAATACTTCAGCTTAAGAGGTAAGTGCAAAATGCAAGAGGACAGCCTGAATAATACAGGTTCTTCCTATCTTAACTCTGTTGTGACACTCGCACCAGATACATAGATTCAAATGAAGCTGGCTTTCAGACAGGAGACTTCCTGTGTATGAACTTAGATGGTATATATAGATATAGAACCCTGAATGAGTCTATGATATCTGGTCAATTACCTAAGATTATGATGTCCAGTCTTATCACTGATATATAAGGGTAAAGGTCCTGAAAGGTCACAGAGACACCCTTGGGACTGTCAACTGACATGCTGGAATTACCTCTGAGCCTGTTTTTCCTGCCATCTTGGGACTCCAGAACCTTGCCTTGTTGAGCCAGACATGCTAGCCTGCTGCAACACAGACCCAGGTCTGGTCCACACCCCCAAAGCTGCAGACTTTAACCAAAAACTGCTCAGCAGGTGATCTATCTCCAGCACCTAGACACCCAGCTCCCAATGGGATCCAAACCCCCAATAAATCTGTTTTACTCCATTTAAAGCCTATACAGGGTAAACTCATAAATTGTCCACCCTCTATAACACTGCTAGAGAGATATGAACAGCTTTTTGTGCCCCCAGGTATTAATCACTTACTCTGGGTTCATTAATAAACCAAAGTGATTTTATTAAGTATAAAAAGTAGGATTTAAGTGGTTTCAAGTAATAACAAACAGAACAAACTAAGTTACCACGAAAAATAAAACAAAACATGCAAATATAACCCTAATACATTAAGAAACTGATTACAGGTAAATCTCACCCTTAGAGGTGTTCCAAGAAGCTTCTTTCACAGACTAGACTCCTTCCTAGCCCAGGCCCAATCTTTTCCCCTGGTACAGTCCTTGTTGGTTCCAGCAGCCATCTTAGGTGGAAATCGGGGCTTTCTGATGACTGGGATCCCCTTGTTCTGCTTCACCCCCTTTTATAGCTTTGACCCAAGGCGGGAAACCTTTATCTCTCTGGATCCCCACCCCTCCTAAATGGAAAAGCACCAGGTTTAAGATAGATTCCGGTATCCTGTGACATGGTCACATGTCCTGTGAGACCTCATTCTTCATTCTTCCAGGGCTGGCCCACATGTACCCAGAGAGGTTTGCAAGTATACAGAGCCACTTACAACCAATTGTCCTAGTCAATGGGAGCCATCAAGCTTCAAAACCACCATTAATGGCCCAGACTTTGCATAATTACAATTGGACTTCAGAGTTTTATTTCATATTTCTAGCTTCAGATACAAGAACGATACATACAAATGAACACACTCAGTACATTATAAGCTTTGTAATGATACCTTATAAGAAACCTTTTACATAAAGTATATTACAGTTACATCATATCTACACTCATAAGTGTATTTCCATAAAACATATGGAGTGCAACGTCACAGGTGCCTCTGACAGTCTCATTTCCTTTACTTAATACAAGTATTAAGACGCTCTGAGTAGTACTAGCTATCAAGCCTGAATATTTTCTTCCTAATAGCTATTGGAGAGAGACTCGATGCAGGTATGAAACAGAAAGGTTCAGATAATATCACAAGATTGCTTAATGCTATACATTTTGTTAGATCAAACTGCACACCAGAAACTATATTATGTCTAGACACCAAAGAAGCCTTTGATTATGTGGAAATGAACTATCTTTTCTTCACATTTTATATTAAGGACTTTACCAATCTGGAGGTTCTCCAAAAATCAAATGCAACAAGCATCAATGACGTGCTGATAAAAACCCAACTATGCTGGGTTGGACACATCATAGGATGCCTGAACATCGACTCCCCAGAAAAAATTTCTATGGAGAATTGGCACAAGGACATCGGAATCAAGGCTGCTCCCAGAAAGTGCTACAAGGACAGCATTAAGAACAGCGTACACTTTGGTGCAATAAAACCAAATGATCTCAAGAAGGCTGCATCAAATATATCAGCCTGGCAACACATGGCACTCAGAACTTGACAAGCCTTTGAAGAGGACAGAAATGATTGATTATTAGCTGCAAGGGAAAAGCGCCGTACCGCTGCTATAGCTACCAAGACTCTCACCAATGACTTTGTCTGCCCAATTAGCTCACGAGCATGCACGTCACACTTTGGACTTCAGAGTCACTTCAGGATCCACGAAAAGAGAGAGCATGAAAATGTCATCATTGAACCAATGGACTAGGTGACATTAAGAACTATGGTCCTAAATTTTATACCTGGATAAAATGATGTTCTCTGCTCCCATATCAGAATTCTTATATGTAGAATATCCTAAGGGTTTTAATATAAAATCCCATCCTCCCCTCAAGATGTGACTTGCTGCTGAATTCTTGGAACAGATCATTCAGTCTGGCAGGGGAAATAACTGGCATCAGACTGAGAGACTGACCAATGAGGTATTGTGCTATACACAGAAAGCACTGGATTAGACCTTTTGCTCCAATATTATGCAAGTGGTTCTGTAAAGTACATAATAGTCTTATAATGGAAAAGCTTACTGACATGAGCTATTGATCCAGCATACTGATATTTTACTACTTTTTAATTAAATACGCTGAATTTGAGGCATAGGCAATGAAACCATCCAGACAGATTTTACAACATTGATTTCGAATGCAAGACTTACTCAGTTAAACCCTCTTTATAATATCTCTCTGTTCTATTGGTATTTATAAATGTTAATTTCTTGTTAGACTTACAGCTTCTTTTTAATCACAATTGTGTAATGCAGCATGGCCCTTTTGTTCTATCTTTGTACAGTGCCTAACACAATGGGATCCTGGACCACATCTGGGGCTCCTAAGTGCTACAATAATCAAATAAGTAAGTAAATCAATCAATCAATAATGGCTTCTTATCATGGGCTTTGGAAAAGGAAGTTAACACTGGAAGCACACAGAAACTCAAATGCAATGCCAGGAGGTGATGCTGTACAATTTTTCTCACAGCTCTGTTGCTTCATCTAAATTCCTGACATTTTAAATCTGCTGACTTTTGGCTTGAGTTACATATGTTATCAATCTCTCTTGCTATGTGTTATGCCTATAATATGGTGTTGCTTCTGCGAGTCTGTCAAAAACAGACCAGGGTGTGTTCTGGAAGAACACACAGAAACTATCACCCAAAACAACACATCTGATTTTAAATCCTTAATTGCCACCTTGAAGAAATCTTTGGTTTCAGTTAGTTCCCCAGCAAAAATCAGAATGAGATTATTCTCCTGTTAAGCAGGATAGTTTTAAAAAAAAATGTGTAGACTAATCTAGGGCTCAATCCCACAAATTGCTGGACATTCCAGTCCCAATCCAGCAAAACACTTAAGCATGTGCTTAATTTTAAGCATGTGTACAGTCCCATTGAAGTGGGCTAATTCACATACTTAATACTTTGCTGGAATACAGCCAGAGGGCTCAGTGCCTTTCAGGATTAAGCACTTAATTATTTACATAAGTCAGCTACTAACTAAAATATATCACAATGAATGAAATCTTCCAGGAATAGTTCAGATGAATGGTTCAGATACAATTCAGATGGATTAAGATGTGACCCTGGCTAACAAACTGGAATGGTGGGAAGCTGTCCCCAGTGGGTCTCCCATCCCCAGCCCTGCCCCACTGTCTACTTTGGATGAATCATGCAAAATGTAGTTGAAACTCCTACTTACCTGAACATGCAAGAATGAAAATATTTGAGAGACAGAGAGAGGCCTTTTGAGTAATTTAGGTGGTTTTCTTGTTTGGGAAACTATTCCCTTTGTCTCTATGTGATTAGGAAAGCCAGCTGAATTTGCCCCTGGCTGTATGAGACAAGCGACAGAAAGCACATTCATTCTTCCACTCGTACCTTTTTTATGAGACACAAAAAAAGCAAAAGAATTCCACGAGCTCTTATTTAATAGAGTATAGGCATTTTAACCTTTTGCAGTTAAAAAATACATTGATTGTTATTCAGACATAGCTTTTGCTAAGGGAAGTTTGCTAGCTTTTCACATTTCTTCCATCCGTTTCCAATGTTACTTCTCGCTTCGGGGCTGGCAACAAAAATATACTGGGACAAGAGCGGCTCAGTGCAAAGAGGACGGTATAACTGCCCCCAATAGGTGCACAAGCCCCTGACCTGAATCCCTGCCTCTCTTTTGATGGGAATGAGAAAGACTGCTCATAAGGGCAACTGGGAGGGGTGGGGTGTATTTGCATGAGCAAGTGAATAATCTGGGCATTAAAAGAAGCCTGAATACTGTATTTCTTTCTTTAAATCTGTCTTGATAGCTTGATGAGAAGTGCACTTTCCAGCTTGTAACCAGACAGACAGGACATGTAGCGAGACTTTGCCCAGCAAATGTTGCGAACATCAAGCTGATGTCTTTCCAAAGGGCAAATCATGCCAAGATAGCATCAGCCTTTGCGACAGCATTTGGGGGCTCTATTTTTAATCTATCTACAATACCTGTGGAAAGTGCTAGAGTGGAACTGGTGACATAATCAATGACAATGGCTGAGAATTGCTTTCATGCTGCTCTAAACAGTCTTAATAGCAAAATGATTAATTAGATTTACAAGCAACAGCTGCCACAGCACCTCCACAGTTTTAACGATAAATTATGCTGGTTCTGTCATTTTATTAATGCTGGGCTCATGGGTCTGAAGGTAAACACAAAAGACGTAATTACTATAGCCATCTGCATGTGTGTTCCCAAGCTGAGGATGAAAGCTTTCGTCAAACTGAAATATATTTATTACTATATGTACTTAGCTCCCATTACATAACAGGAGAGCAAATTTACAGAAAGAGAAGAAAATACAAATCAGCTGCGATACCCTGGATCATTCCTTCATTGGTTTCTTATAGATAACTCTATCTATAATATAGATGTTCAGCCCAAAGAAATTTATCTATATCATTACATACATAAACAGATCTGTCTGCATTTATGTAGATAGATCTATAGATAGCTACCAGTATACCATTATAGATATACATGGACAGATATGAACATCCCAAAGAAACCAACAAGGAGTTGAAAAGTAATAACTTTATAGACCTCCATTTCCAAGCAAACAGCTGTATAGAACTTGAATATATATTCACAAATGTGATTGTGCAGTCAAATCTGATGCAATGTTACACAAAAAGATCAATAAAAAATATGATTTTTCAAAAATATTACAAAAAAATCAAGACTCAAAATTTTAATGGAAACTTTAAAACAGAAAAATATCAGACTATGACTTCTGAAAAAATGATTTTTGTCAATTTCTATTTTTCAGTTTGTTGTTTTCTACTGTCTCTGTAAAAACTTAGTCATATGGACCCTTATGCTGCATTGACTTCAGGCTCTTCACATGCTTAACATTAAGCAAGCGCATAAGTCTTTTGCAGGACAGCAGCAAAGTTATATTTTTCCCAAATCAGTTCATTACAAAACTGGATTTTTTTTCTATTTCAAAATAGAATGTTCCATTTTGTGATTTTTCCAGTTTGGAAACAGAAGAACTCCATTTTGAGAAAGGGTTTTGCAAAAAATCAGAAGACAGGGACATTGGACTGTTACAAAACATAATGGAACAGGCTGCTTTAAAATTTACTGAAATATCCATGGATTTTTTTTTCCTGCAGCATTTTTGACCAGCTTCAGCTGAAGTATTCACCCAGCCCTACTTATTTGTGCCTTTTTGGAAATGCTATTAAATCAAGTAAAAATAGTAGGGGAAAATTAACTGTTCATATAAGAAACAAGTATAAAAGTTGTACTCAATGTTTTCTCACACAGTGGTTAGAAGAATAACCTTGCAAATGGCAATATTTGGAAAACGTGAAAAAAAATAAGAAAAAAGTAATTAGCTGTTAACACAAGTGGCTAGAAAAATCTATCAAGATATTCATGCAACCCTCATGCTCTTTAATGTATGTATCCTGGCAACACCCTGTGAGGTAGGGAAGTGCTATTATTTCCAGAGAGCTCAGAGAGACTCACACAAGAAGTCTGTGGCAGAATAGCGACTAGAACCTGGGCCTCCCAAATGGGCACCCTAAACATGCCTTGACTTGATTTCCCTTCCCCTCCAAATACCCTTCTAGTTGGCAGAGTTAAACTAGCCCAAAATTAAGAAAGAAATACTGGTAAAAGAGATGTCACCTCAGGTGGTTGTTCTTTCCACACTCTTAGTACAACTCTCTCATCATATCAGTGGCGCACTCTACTCTTTCTTCTTGCAGGCAATAACATGAATCAAGGAAGAGTAGCAGAGACTCCATAGGAGGCCTGAAAATTAACTCAAGCCAGAGTCAAGACCTTTTTGAGGAAGTGAGCTATATCTTATCCAGTTTGAAATGAAGACAGCATCAGCCCAGACACCCCAGGTGGAGAACAGGGGAACTGAGCCCCAAAGAATAAACAATTAAATCAACTGATTGTACACAATATGACTGTGCTATAAAAGTGTATTGAGTAAGGTCTTTTATGAAATCTGGTGACACTGGTGATTAATATCATTATGAAATGTATGTATGAAGACTTCATATGAGGAATTATGGATACTCACTGATATTAGGTTTTAAAGATTGTGGCCAAACAAAAGGGAGAAATGGGTTTTCTCCCAGACAGCAGGGAAGGCAGCTATCTACCTGTCTCCAATGAAATTAAGCATTACAGAATCAAAATAACAGAGGATCCAAGTACATACAGACCAGCAGGGGGATGAGAAGTCAATGGAAAGGGAAGAACAGCAGGAGGTCATCCTGCCTCTGGGCCAAAACAATGAGCCAAAGCAAAAAGCTATTTGGATATCAGAAGTGAAGGGGAGCAGCACCCCATGAGCGCACAAAAAGTGGATCCTCTTGGCCTGAAAACCAAGAGCAGCTGGAACTAACTATAGGTGAGAAACCTGCTTAGAGAATGGTTGTCACTTGCTGAAATTGAGTTTGTCATTAAAAAACATGTTTTGTTTTGCTTTACTTGTAACCATATTTCTGTCTCTTCTATTCTTACTTATTATCCCTTAAATATCTGCTCTTTGTGAATAAACTTATTGTTGTTTTATTACAAAACCATCTCAAAGCTGAAGGGTGAAGTCCTCAGCTAAATTACCAGGCTGGGTGTGTGCTCTCTCTTTCCGGAGATGGCAAGCTTAACAATTTTCTTAACAATGACAGAGACTGGACACTACAGGGGAGACGGTTTTGAGACCCAAGATTGGAAGGGCTCTGAGTGTCACTCTGCAAGGAATAACCAGGCTGGTGGAAGCCATGGTGAAGCCATTGTGCTGTGATCAGGCTACTGTGTTCAGGGCTTCAAGCCAAGGCTGCACAGCACAGAAGCACCCAGGATTACAGGTGTAGCTTTTTTATTGGTATTTAGAATTTAGTACTAAACTACCATGGGTTCAGCTCCTGTTGGTACACTTTGAAATGCAGATTGAAAATCACCTCTGTTTTTTTTCTCAAGTTTGGAGACTCGAGACACACACAAAGTCCAAGGATAGTGACCACAATCACAAGCACAAAGTCTCATCTGTACTACAGGTTTTATTAAAGCAATGAGTAAAGTTACAATTACACATGCGTGTATAAATACAACAAAAACCCATGCAATGATTAAGACTGTAGTAATGTGCATATCCTCAAAGACATTTTAGGGTCCTATGGATCTCTCAACAGACAGCCATCAATACAGGGATGGTTCCTGCTAGACCTTCCCACTTTTACCCAACCAGGAAACCTCTTTTATATTGTTGTGACCACAGCTACCACCTTAGCATATGCATGTGAGTTTCAACCCTCTTTTGCTTATCTGTAGTTCCACACACCATGAATACTGTGGTGACCTGTTTTTCTTAGGTTGTTTCTTAGTTCCTCTTATTCTCATTGGCATCTACACATGACATACACTCTGCCTTCAGGATAGGATATTCCATGATGTTACAATCAGGTGTCTCCTGATCTTGGGCAATACATTGCAGTTTATTGCAATCTAGTTTTCTGCAATACTTATTGGCACATCTTTTACTGTAATCTTGTGACTTTACTGGCATAGGATTATTCCTAGGTCACTGTCAAGGTTGCTTCCCCACTCTGAACTTTAGGGTACAGATGTGGGGACCTGCATGGACACTTCTAAGCTTAATTACTAGCTTAGATCTGGTATCGCTGCCACCATCCAGAATTTTCAGTGTCTGGATCACTCCCTTTCCCCCAAAAACCTTCCCCTCCCTGAGAGCCTTGAGAGACTCCTTCACCAATTCCTTTGTGAGTCCAGATCCAATCCCTTGGATCTTAAAACAAGGAGAAATTAACCATCCCCCTCTTTTCTCCCACCAATCCCTGGTGAGTCCAGATCCAATCCCCTTGGCTCTAAAAACAAGGAAAAATCAATCAGGTATTAAGAAAAAGGCTGTTAATTAAAGAAAAGAAAGGTAAAAGAAAACCCTCTGGGAGAGATTAGCATACCAGCTACTCTCACAGACAACAGATTCAAAACACAGAGGATGTTCCCCTGGGCACAAATTTAGTTACACAAAAAAAATACCCACTTTGATTCTACCTCTATTTGCATAAGACAGGTTCAAAGAAATAAACATCAACCTATTTATTCCTCTCTAAAACTTACTACTCTGATAAGAGGCTGATTCCTTGATCTTTTTCACTCCGGCTGAAACTGAAACTCTAAACAAAGGAAAAACTTTCCTCCTCCTTTTGAAACATCTTGTTCCCCCATTGGTTCCTCTGGTCAGGTGTCAGCTAGGCTAGGTGAACTTTTTAACCCTTTACAGGTAAAAGAGGCATTAACCCTTAATCATCTGTTTATGACAGTCACCCACTTGTCTCAAGTGTTCTTAAGCCTATGGCCTAGTCTGGCTATGTTAAATCTTACGGGCCTCAGCCTGTAGGCCTTGCATTCCAGCTATGCTTCACTTATATACCTAATATACACTCATCACTCTTAAATACCTGTCTATCTTATACTTCTATAATCCTACAGTGTAAATCTATTTATCGTACATTGATTATATATGACATTGCATATGAATTGACCATAACACCACATAACACAATGATAAAAAGAACAAATTGACAGGGCAGGATGACAGAATCCCTTACTATCTGGGTGAATGCCCATAGTATTATACAGGTGTTGCTAATCATGAACATTTCCATTAGTGTCACAAGGAGAGGGACTGGACACTGCAAAGACACATCTCTGGGGAACTCAGAAATTGAGGTTCAATGATTGTTAATTGCAAGGCAAGGTTTGGCTTGGCAGAGTCCTAAAGAGTTTTCTGTCAAGGCAGACAGGCTGGTATGTCAGGAAGCTGACACACAACTGAGCAACAGCAAAACTTTCACGTGCTGAAGCAGAGTGGGGTAACAATTCTGGTACATCAAGCAAGATGTTACAGAGGGCTAGCAGAGACTCATGGAACAGGAAGGAGTAGCAGATACTCCAAAGGCAGTCTGATAATTAAATTAACTTGAGCAGGAGTCACAAGCCTTTCTGAGGAAGTGAAGTGAATAATCCAGTTTGACCTGAAAGACAGCATCTTGAGTGTGCCCCAGCATCTCCACCTTTACCCCACAGTCTTACCAAATTGTTCCACTCGTACGACCAACCCCCAATTGATAGCAGGGCAGATGCACAACTTCCACCTCAGTATATGCCCTCATTTAGATTTAGACTCTGCCAGGAAGGAGACTTATACTGGGGATTTCAATTCTCTGAAAAATTTGAAAATACCAGATGCAGTTTCCTGCATTTTTGAAGTTTTTTATATCTTGAAGTCCTGGTTTGGCTTTACTTAGCTTATTCTTTCAAATACTTTGGTCAATGGGAGTAAAAACCTCACTAAGGGTCTGATCATGCAACATGGAGGTCAATGGGTGTTTCGTCCTTCCCTTCAATCGGGGGAGGATTTGGGCCTAAAACCTGAGTGAGAACTTCAGGATTTGGTCCAAAGATTTAGTGCAATAAAATGCACACCTGCCTGGGATTTATCTAGACTTCTACATTAGAAGAACATAGCAGTGGTATGTTTTGTTAACAAGGCCAATGCAGTCACCTTTCAAAGGCAAAATATCTATACTCCAAACAAGAAATATAGTCTTCCTTTGGAAAAAGAACTTTCTATTTTTTCAGGGCATGAGGCAACAGATTTTTTCCCCCTATTGAGGCATCCAATGTCAAGGGGACTTGAACTGAGATAATATGGCTGAAACATGAGGGGACTTGAAAAGAGGTAGTATGGGGAATAAACTAGAAGCTTTGTGTATGCAAAATTATAAACAAGGATCATAATCTGCTCTCACACTGGTGCAACCCTACTGAAGTAATTGAACCCCAATATAAGTTACATTAAGCCATAAACATGGTCTGTTGTATTTGAAATGGAAAAGAGAATAATTGTAAAGTGAGGAATTATTTAGTTGGAATCCACTCCATCTGCATAGAGCCTGAGCATCTGGATTCTGTGTAAATGGACACAGAGTGGTTGGGAAGGTGAAATCCACCTCCATTACCCAGGAACAAGGTGCAGATCTGTGCTGGAACAGCAGCCACAGCCCCTGCCTGCCAGTTGCATGGAGTACTGGGGCCAAGGGATCTGTCTAATATGGCCTCTGATGGATTGGCCTGGAGCCATTTGCCATAGAGTGTAGGGGAAGTGTCAGCAGCCTTGTGGCCACTGAGACAGTAAACCCTCACATGCAACTTCTGTGTCAGCTTTGTACTGGCTTCTGCAACCAGGTGAAGGTCATTCCGCACTGTAGCATGAGAGATTTTACCACTTGATGACTCACACTTGTTTGTGGGGGGGAGAACAAGCTGCACTCAGTTATGACTCACTATATTGTATAAGGCCTTGGAAAATCAGTTTCCTGCAGACTGTAGCAATACATATTGGATTTATATCAAATATGCTGAAATAATTGGAACACAATTAAAATGTTCTAAAGCAAAAGAAAGAGAGAAAGGTTACTTCTCTTTCACTGAGATAACCTATTAGCAGACGTATGCAGTACTTTCCTGAGAAGTAGCCAAGAATTTAAAAGTTTGGCTAGAAATAGAACTGGGTAAACAGTTGTTGTTTTTTCTGCATCCAAAGAGAATCTGGCAATTTTTGGATTCCTGACAATTTTCTTTGGAGCAACTATTTCTAGCGCCTCACCAGAAAAAGGCAAGTTATTCTGAAGCAGGAAGAACGAACATATTTGGGAGTAAAAAATATGCTTTTCCAACTGCAAACATATCTTTCACTCTAACAGAATATGCAAAGGTTGGTGCTCGGAGCAATGGTCTCTGAAAAAACACTACACTGTAAAGTACGTGTGCTGGCTGAGAGGGGGTTGATGGTCCCGTGATTAAGGTGCTAATCCAGGACTCAGGAGACTTGTCTTCAGTTCTCTGCTCTGCCACAGGCTTCCTCGGGGCCTTAGACAAAAAAAACACTTAGTGTCTATGTGTCTCAGTTTCCCAGGGAGTTAATCAGGAGCACGTCCATACCTTACAGAGATGTTACAAACTGAAACATGCTAAAGACTGTGAGATGTTCAGGTACTATAGTAATGGAAGTCATAAAGGTATCCCATTACTTATACTGCAGTAGTGCCTAGGGGCACCATTGGGCTAGGTGCTGTAAAACACAGAACATAAAGATGGTCCTTGCCCCAAACAGCTTGTAGTCTAATTAAGGCCTCTGCAAACCTGAGGGAGGTGCCTGCCGTCTATAGCTATGATTTGTGGGTTTCTTTAAAAATAACTAACTAAAGAAATATTGCTTGATTTTTTTCCCAAAAATTTTGCTGTTCGGTGGAGCAGGACAGGCAGTATTTACAGCTGGACCAGTAAAAAGCACACATACTGATATCTCATGACTCATCAGGGCTAGAATTGGGACTTTCATACGTCAGAATACCATGACATCTCCCCCACTTTTATAATCAAAGATTGACCTTAATAGCAGAATGAGATTATATATAGAAAAACTTTTTGTTACTTTTAGATGTTTCTATAATATTTTAGTTCTAATTTGTTTCCATCCAAGACCTTAACATTTCAGCGAATGCATGAACCCAATCTGTACGTTAGCGCTACATCAGCCTTGTGTTGACCTTCTCCACCTGAGTGAATTTCACCCCACATACCTAATACTTAGATTTGGCATTTGGCAGATAGTAAATGTGAAACCCAATAGCCATCCTTCCTAACTGCCTGCAAAGAATGACAAACTCTCCCCTGACTGCCTCTTCAGGGCCGTTGCCCTTCTTTCCCCTCTTTTCCTCTCAAGAAAGAGAAAAGGTGGGGTAGACAGTGGGAATGGGGAGCACATTGCAATGGGGCTGTCAGCTGGAGAGAGTGAGAGGGTGGCCATTTTACACAGTCAAAATAAAATAAGATTTTTAATGAGTTGTGTATGAATACAGCCATTGGAAGTAAATCTGAGATGTGTCCCATTGCTAACTTACATGCTCATTAACAATGCGATCCAGAGCTCCGTGAAGTCAATTAGAAGACTGCAAATGATTTTAATGGCCAATGGATCAGCCCCTCATTTTGAGATATTTGAGAGGAGTTCTTGGGAGACATTGGGTTTTGTTTCAATCATGTTAAAAAGCAAAATAAATGTCAGTTAACATGAAGCCTGCAACACTGCAGGCACATCCATGTGCATCTGAGTGCAGCTCAGTATAATATGCAGGAAGGGCTTGGGCACAGCTTTTTGCACAAGATGAACCTGACTTCTAAATAGCTTGGATGCTTGCCATCAAAGTCCAGAACAGCAAACCTGTTTGGGACAGCAAACCTGGATGGCTGCAGTATTAGCTGGATTCACATGGAGAACAGCCTCAGACAGACAACCATCTTACTGTGCTAGCAACACAAACGGTTTAGCTATTGGATTCAACTCTTTAAAATCAGGGAAGATGACACACGAATACTGAGTCTTGCAGAGGAAGAAGATGGCAAAGACAACTTCCTCCCCCAACTCCCCCCTCCCCCAGTCTTTTCCCTATTTTATTACAGTTAGCTGACAAGTAAGTTGGGTACTATTGTGAAAAACTCTGCAATTATAAAACAAGCCTTTAGGAGGCAAAGCCCAATAAAATATTAAATGATGCATCCAATAATATTGTAAAGAAGAGAGAGATTCTGTAATTTTCCACTCTGTGAATTTCAGAGACAACATGAAATTATTGATGGAGGCCCAGAAAAGTTAGAGTTCTGATATACATAGGCAGGAAAGTGCTCATTTCCCTGCATTTGGGACCAAGAAGCCAGACCAAAAGTGGGGCTTTATTTCTCTGGGAAAGGATGTGAGTGAAGAAGTGTTGGTCGGGTAGCTAGGAAATCTTTGACCCTAGTACAGTTACATGCAGTTTATTTTTGGAGACATAAAAATAATGCAAAGAGTTTGAAGAAAAAAAAAGAGTGAAAATCTGCAGTTTTGGGTTCTGAAGAACACGGTAACTAGCAAAACATCCTGCTCTTTCCTAATTATTTACTCTATTTCATCAGCGTGGGGTGGGGAAGAGGTTAAGCAACAAGTTCATCTAATCTTTTCTCCTGATGGCAGCATAATTTCAGTGAGCCATCCGTGAGAACATTTGGGATTCAAAAACCCTCACATGTACATGCAGACTTGAGAATGGAGACCCGTCTTATTCCTTTTTTCTAACTTCTGGTTCAACATGTGGAAATTGTTGGTTTTGGCTTCCAGGCCAGATCCACTCACCCCACACAGTGGATGTATTAGAGCACAGAATTGTTTTTTAAGCAATGGGAGAAAAAATGTAGATATTTGTTTTTAGAACAGATGAACAAAGATCTCTCTCTTCTGATGTCAGTGTTCATATCTGTTCTGGTACAGGATGTGTCACTGCTCTCTGTAACAAAATGTTATTGCATATTACAACATTCATTAAACAAAAAGTTAAAAGGAAGAATACCGGGTAGGGGATCTGTTTTTCACACAGATACATGAGAGATAGATATGGTTAACTCCTACTACTGTTATTAAGGTCTATACACGTAAATCATCCCCAAGTGGCAATGAGCACATGAACCTCACAGACTAAATTCTGTACTCAGTTACGGCCATGTAGCTCTCTGGAGAGTTTGGCTAATATTTTTTAAATGAGGTGCCTAATTTTAGGCACTTAATGTCACAATACTGAAAGTCAGTGAGTTCATGCAGCTCTCATTGACTTCACTGAGACAGTAAGTAAGTGGCCTGATTGTCAGAGATGCTGAGCACCCACAATTCCTACTGGAATCATGGATCATCTGAAAATCCAGTCATTTATTTAAGTGCCTATGAATGGTTTTAGTACTTAAGTTTGAGCATTTGGGACTGTAGCTTGGAACTGCATGGGTATAAAAATGTGAGTGTTTGGTTCATAGGTTTTAAAGATGGCACAGCTAATGAGAGCATGTCTCTTGCCACAGAATCTGCAGTATATGAAGCCCAGGGTGTTCAGTACCTGCTAGGGCTCTCTGAAGATTAATCTCAAGAAGTCATAGACTCATAGACTCATAGACTCTAGGACTGGAAGGGACCTCGAGAGGTCATCGAGTCCAGTCCCCTGCCCTCATGGCAGGACCAAATACTGTTTAAACCATCCCTAATAGACATTTATCTAACCTACTCTTAAATACCTCCAGCGATGGAGATTCCACAACTTCCCTAGGCAATCTATTCCAGTGTTTAACTACCCTGACAGTTAGGAACTTTTTCCTAATGTCCAACCTAAATCTCCCTTGTTGCAGTTTAAGCCCATTGCTTCTTGTTCTATCATTGGAGGCTAAGGTGAACAGGTTTTCTCCCTCCTCCTGATGACACCCTTTTAGATACCTGAAAACTGATATCAGGTCCCCTCTCAGTCTTCTCTTTTCCAAACTGAATAAACCCAATTCCTTCAGCCTTCCTTCATAGGTCATGTTCTCAAGACCTTTAATCATTCTTGTTGCTCTTCTCTGGACCCTCTCCAATTTCTCCACATCTTTCTTGAAATGCGGTGCCCAGAACTGGACACAATACTCCAGTTGAGGCCTAACCAGCGCAGAGTAAAGCGGAAGAATGACTTCTCGTGTCTTGTTTACAACACACCTGTTAATGCATCCCAGAATCATGTTTGCTTTTTTTGCAACAGTATCACACTGTTCACTCATATTAAGCTTGTGGTCCACTATGACCCCTAGATCTCTTTCTGCCATACTCCTTCCTAGACAGTCTCTTCCCATTCTGTATGTGTGAAACTGATTGTTCCTTCCTAAGTGGAGCACTTTGCATTTATCTTTATTGAACTTCATCCTGTTTACCTCAGACCATTTCTCCAATTTGTCCAGATCATTTTGAATTTTGACCCTGTCCTCCAGAGCAGTTGCAATCCCTCCCAGTTTGGTATCGTCCGCAAACTTAATAAGCGTACTTTCTATGCCAACATCTAAATCATTGATGAAGATATTGAACAGAACCGGTCCCAAAACAGACCCCTGCGGAACCCCATTTGTTATACCTTTCCAGCAGGATTGGGAGCCATTAACAACTACTCTCTGAGTACGGTTATCCAGCCAGTTATGCACCCACCTTATAGTAGCCCCATCTAAATTGTACTTTCCTAGCTTATCTATAAGAATATCATGCGAAACTGTATCAAATGCCTTACTAAAGTCTAGGTATATCACATCCACCGCTTCTCCCTTATCCACAAGGCTCGTTATCCTATCAAAGAACGTTATCAGATTAGTTTGACACGATTTGTTCTTTACAAATCCATGCTGGCTATTCCCTATCACCTTACCACCTTCCAAGTGTTTGCAGATGATTTCTTTGATTACCTGCTCCATTATCTTCCCTGGCACAGATGTTAAACTAATTGGTCTGTAGTTTCCTGGGTTGTTTTTATTTCCCTTTTTATAGATGGGCACTATATTTGCCCCCTTCCAGTCTTCTGGAATCTCCCCCGTCTCCCATGATTTCCCAAAGATAATAGCTAGAGGCTCAGATACCTCCTCTATTAACTCCTTGAGTATTCTAGGATGCATTTCGTCAGGCCCTGGTGACTTGCAGGCATCTAACTTTTCTAAGTGCTTTTTTACTTGCTCTTTCCTTATTTTCTCTTCTAAACCTACCCTCTTCCCGTAAGCATTCACTATACTAGACATTCCTTCAGACTTCTCAGTGAAGACCGAAACAAAGAAGTCATTAAGCATCTCTGCCATTTCCGAGTCTCCCGTTACTGTTACCCCCTCCTCATTGAGCAGTGGGCCTACCCTGTCCTTAGTCTTCCTCTTGCTTCTAATGTATTGATAAAAAGTCTTCTTGTTTCCCTTTATTCCCATAGCTAGTTTGAGTTCATTTTGTGCCTTTGCTTTTCTAATCTTGCCTCTGCATTCCTGTGTTATTTGCCTATATTCATCCTTCGTGATCTGACCTAGTTTCCATTTTTTATATGCCGCCTTTTTATTTTGTAGGTCACGCAAGATCTCAAGGGTAAGCCAAGGTGGTCTTTTGCCACATTTTCTATCTTTCCTAACCATTGGAATAACTTGCTTCTGGGCCCTTAATAGCGTCCCTTTGAAAAACGGCCAACTTTCCTCAGTTGTTTTTCCCCTCAGTTTTAATTCCCATGGGACCTTGCCTATCAGCTCTCTGAGCTTACCAAAATCCGCCTTCCTGAAATCCATTGTCTCTATTCTGCTGTACTCCTTTCTACCCTTCCTTAGAATTGCAAATTCTATGATTTCATGATCACTTTCACCCAAGCTTCCTTCTACTTTTAAATTCTCAACAAGTTCCTCCCTGTTGGTTAAAATCAAGTCTAGAACAGCTTCCCCCCTAGTAGCTTTATCAATTTTCTGAAATAAAAAGTTGTCTGCAATGCAGTCCAGGAACTTATTGGATAGTCTGTGCCCCGCGGTGTTATTTTCCCAACATATATCTGGATAGTTGAAGTCCCCCATCACCACCAAATCTTGGACTTTGGATGATTTTGTTAGTTGTTTGAAAAAAGCCTCATCCACCTCTTCCGCCTGATTAGGTGGCCTGTAGTAGACTCCCAGCACGACATCACCTGTGTTTTTTACCCCTTTTAGCCTAACCCAGAGACTCTCCACCCTTCCGTCTCCTATGTCCATCTCCACCTCAGTCCAAGTGTGTACATTTTTAATATATAAGGCAACACCTCCTCCCTTTTTCTCCTGTCTATCCTTCCTGAGCAAACTATACCCATCCACACCAACATTCCAGTCGTGTGTATTATCCCACCAAGTTTCAGTAATGCCAATAATGTCATAGTTGTATTTATTTATTAGCACTTCCAGTTCTTCCTGCTTATTACCCATACTTCTTGCATTTGTATAAAGGCATCTAAGATACTGGTTTGATCTTGCCTCCCAGCTTCGCCCTGACCCTCCTTTCTCTCTGCCATTATAGCCCGTGCTCCCTCCTGTTTCCAACCCATCTCCCAGGTCTTGTTCCCCACTTACCTGTGGGCTTTGCTCACCTGTCCCCGTCGAACCTAGTTTAAAGCCCTCCTTACTAGGTTAGCCAGTCTGTGCGCAAATAAGGCCTTTCCCCGCTTCGAAAGGTGAACGCCATCTGTTCCTAGCAGTCCTTCCTCAAATAGCATCCCGTGGTCGAGGAAGCCAAAGCCCTCCTGGCGACACCATCTTCGCAGCCAGGCATTCACCTCCACGATGCATCTGTTTCTGCCCGGACCCCTACCTTCAACAGGAAGAATCGAAGAGAATACCACCTGCGCTCCAAACTCCTTAACCCGTACTCCCAGAGCCCTGTAGTCACTCTTGATCTGCTCAGCGTCACACCTCGCAGTATCATTTGTGCCCACATGGATGAGTAGCATGGGATAGTAGTCAGAAGGCCGGATAATCCTCGACAAAGCCTCTGTAACATCTCGGATACGGGCCCCTGGCAGGCAGCATACCTCCCGGGATGAACGGTCAGGGCGACAGATGGGTGTCTCCGTCCCCCTCAGCAGAGAGTCTCCAACCACCACTACCCTACGTTTCTTATCAGTGGTGGCAGCAGACCTCCCAGCCTTAGGGGTACGAGGCTTCACCCCCTTCACTGTTGGGGGTGATTTCTTCTCTCCTGTATCAAGAAGAGCATAACAGTTATCTTTTACCACAACAGGAGGGTTCGCAGCAGCGGTGGAGCACTGCCTGCTGCTAGAAGTAACCAGCTGGCTGTGTCCACCCTGAGCCTCCTCCTCCACTGGTGTGTCAGATACACCCTGAGGCATCTCCTCCTCCACTGGTGTGTCGGTAGTCCTGTCAACTGGGACAGCACCATCAGCTGTCTCCACATGAATACTGTCCAGGAATTGCTCATGGACATAGATGTTCCTCAGCCTGGCCACCTCCTCCTGTAGCTCTCCCACCTGCTGCCTGAGAGATTCCACCAGCAGGCACCTTTCACATTGGATGCCACCCCCAGCCTGGATATCAGTAAGTGGAAATTGCAAATTACAGTCTTTGCAAGCCCACACCAGAATCTGGGTAGAAGCATCCATGCTTTGGTGCTCTGTCTGGCTACAGGCGCAGGTGGAGGAGACAGAAGCAGTGCTGGCACAGGTGTTGCGGGTCCTCCTCACCATTGTAAGCTTCCCTCTGTCAAACTCTCGCAAATTCCCGTCTACAGTTCCCTGTCCGCTCCTCTCTGCTGTAAACAGAAAGATTTTTGATGTGGCTCAGGTTATGGGTTCAGGGGACCAATGGGTCACAGATGAGACCGACAAGGGACCCCCCCTTCCTAACTCCCTTGCAAAACTCCCTGTTAGCAGCTCCTGTTCGCTAAGCTCCCTGGTCACTTGTGCGCAGCTTTATAAAGCCCTGGCCTGAGTGAATGCCCCGCCCACTGGTTAAGGTTCAGCCAATTACCAGAGGCTTCTAGCTTTCAAACCTTCCTAGTAGCTCCACCTCCAACTGCCAGCTACAGCACACGGTCCTTCAAACAAACAAAACAAACAGACTGACAAACACAAGCTCAGCACACAGCAAGTAACCCCCAAACACACACACAAACCCAAACACTGCAGACAGTCACTTACCCCACAGATGCTGTCTGTGCTCCTCCTTCACCTGGAGAACTCCCTTGCAAAACTCCCTGTTAGCAGCTCCTGTTCGCAGTCCTCTCTTAACATTTTCAGAAACTCTGAGGATTCATAGATAAAGTTTTTTAAAAAAGCATTCACACTATTCTAGGGCTATTGGGGGCAGTGGTGATATCTGAAGTAAAGCTTAAACACAGAGTAAAGAGCACTACTAGTCAGAAGAGGAAATACTTTAATGAAAGAGATAGAGGGAAAAACAGAATTGGGAGACAATTTTAATTTAGGGCTTAATTCTTGTCATGTTGACATCAGTGACAGAACTCCTAATGACTTTTATGGGGATAAAACCAACTTTTTAGCCCAGAAACTCAACAGAATAACAGTGAGCAGGTGAGACTACAATGTATAATTTCAAAACATGAAGGACAAATACAGGAGTCTAAATGACATCTATGTGTGTTCTGCATCATTAATAAGCAAGACATAACATTAAAACGCTGTGGATCAAATTCACATTTGGTGTTTGTGACACAGTAGGGAGCAGGGTGGATTGGCCTGGGGATGTCATTTAGTTTTAGTGGACTGTCTACATGGGGGTATGGGAGAGAAGGGGATGACTTTAGATGAGGGACAGTACCTGAGCCTGTAACCTGAGCCAGGAAGGGGGAGTTGGGCGAGTCAACACCTTTGCCTGGGAAACTGGACAAAGGGAGAGCGGGAGAGAAGGAGGGGGCAGAGCCTGCTGGAGGGGGGTTTGGTTTCAGTTTTGGGTTGGCTGGGAAGAGGCAGGGAACCCCAAGTCTGGGATCTAAGATCCTTGCCCCCGAAGGGACCTGGCTGAGGGGTCCTGGTTGTACCTACAAGCCCTGCTTGGGATTGTGTTCCTGTCGTCTAATAAACTTTCTGTTTTACTGGCTGGCTGAGAGTCAAGGTGAATTGCAGAAAGTGAGGGGTGTGGGCCCTGACTCCCCCACACTCCATGACAGTGTTAAAGGGTGTAATTCCACTGATGTCAGGTATGACTTTCTTCCCAAATTCTCAAAGCGGGCTCACAGCTGTGGAGTCTGAGTGCTTTACAAATTGGTGTTGCGGTGGTGTGTTTTTTGGGGAGGGGCTAGGGGTTTGGAGGGAGCGGTTGTTAGGTGTCTGTCTGTCTATCTCAAGTTTCTCTCCCCCGCCTGCTCTTTTATAATTTACTGATTTATGGTGGGAAAGAAGTCAAATAAGTGACTCTTGCAGTTGGTATGAAAGCAGTGAGATTAGTGGTTACTGCTTATGAAAGGAGACACAGTCCCTGAAATAGCTTGAGCCAAACCCTTTGAGGGCTTCAGAGATCAAGATCAGAACCTTAACATAATTCCATAATAATACAGGCCAGTTGCTAACTTCCTCTGCTTGAAGAATGATACGTTCTTTCTGTCCATCTGGCACCTACCATAGAAACCCATGGCCCATTGCAATGGGCTGTAAGTTCCAAATGAGAAATATACATAAAAAAAAACACCACACAAATGCACAGCACAACAGCTGGTGTTAGCTGATGACTTGCCCATAAAAATAAATCCCCCATTTTATGACAACTTGATAATATATTGGTAATATAGGAAGTACCTTGCTGACCTGACCCCTAGCAAAAAGTCACAGAAGCCACTCAGAGTCACATAAAAGGATATTTGCAGGCAAAGACACACCCAACCCATTGTTTAAAAGGAAAATAAACTATATTAATTGAAAAATCAATTAAATATTAATTAATGAGGATAGGACAGGTAACTTGCTAGTATGCCATAGGCCAGATGCACAGAGAGCATAAATCTCCATAGCTTTGTTTGAGTCAATGGAGCTATACTGTATTATACCCTCTGAAGATCTGGCCCATGATAATATCAATACATTCCTTTTCCGCACATGATTTATACTGCAGTGCTAGAGCCAGCTGTTGGGTCTGCCAACAGGGTGATTAAGGGCAGCCACCCTCAATGCTATTTTCTCAGAAACCTGTCACATGCAATGGGCTGATGACTCTGCCACCTCTCCCTTAAAAACATAGGTAGTGTTTGTACAAAGTAGCTTGCATGTGTTAGAAACATATTTCTCTTCAGTAAACTGTGCTCTACTCCAGTGATACTAGGCATTTTGTTCCCCTAAAACAGCCAATAACACTCTCCCCGTCTGAACAATAAAATGACTCCCCCTTAGTTTTGTATTCCAAATATTATATAGATAAGACATACATTTATGAAAATGTAAATAAGAGCTTCTGAGTTTAAAGGTGGTAACTAATCATCTTAAAATTAATGTTTGCTGCAAATTGCTTAGTGAAGAAATAGTGCAATGAGCCAAAGCAGAGGGCCTCTTATATCCTCAGCCACACTAACACATAAAAGCAAAAAGACACTATACCCTTTCTCAAAGAGGAGTTCAGCTTAAACATTACATGCAGCCCATTTCTCACCTTCCCAACATCTCTGCAGAAAGAAAACTTACCCCCACCACACAGACATTTCACTCCTCTCTCCCACATATAGCCATTAAATAGAAACTATTCAATAATAACTCATGTTAATGAGAGATGGGCCCAAATCACAATGTTCAGTTCCAACTCAGAACTTTTCTCAAGTCTGGAGTTGACAGAACTAGATTAGATCTGAACAATACCGTGATGTGGCTTGAGTGTTTCATTAGCTGACATTCTTTTGAGTGACAAGGATTCTTGGCACAGTGTTTCCTAACCTTTTCCATAGCAGGACCCCTCTGGCACCCTCTCCCATCTAACCAGGGCCTACAGCCAATAGTTATAGAGGTAGGACAGGGTAGATGTAACCACATGACAGCTCTTCATGACCCCCAGGTTCAGAGTCCCTGTCCTCGGGGGGACACTGACTTACACTTTAACGTATCTTGGACTGATCTTATTTGACCACTATTTTAATATCAAAATTATTCATTCAGGTCTTCATTGAAAGCCCAGTGAAGTTAGTGGGAACTTTTGCTGTGGAACAGGTACCCTGATATTAAGAGTGGTTAAAGAAGCATTTGTGAGAACTGCAGCAACTTGCCCAGCTGAATTTACATTGTGATTGGAAGGCCCCTCTCTACTGTTCACATGTCCAGCAGGGAGTGTGACCTTCATGCATACCTTCACCACTGTGGTGGCCAAAGTGAAGGAGTGAAATCCCACAGTCAGGTCAGAAGAAGCCCAGGAGAAATTGACGTTTCAATGTGTTTGACAAGTGAGGAAGACAAAGAAATGAGATTAGTATGACATTCTGCAATGGGGGAGTCGGGGAGGTTGAGCAGCAAATGGAGAACAACTACATATTATGTTTACAGCACTCAAAACTATGCAAGATGCTTTAGAGAAAGAGCTTACAACCTATTATTAGATATGACATGATGAGTGAGGTTAACAAACAGCAGGAAGGAAAACGGTTACAGCAAGATGATCACGGTTACTCATTTTAGGCAAGCATATATTTGGCTGGGGCAGTAAAAAGTATTTTTGTTGCCATTTTTTTTTAAATCATTAATGGCTCGCTCCTTGTGAGTATCACAGCAGAAGGGAGTCTTAAGTAAAGACATGAATGAGGAGAGGGTAGTAGTTTGGAAGACCAGGAATTGGAGTGGGGTAGAGGAGTAGAAGAGACCCGGAAAAGGAGTGAGCCTTGAAATGAATGAAGCTTATAAGCTGGGCATCAAGGCTGATATTGTCAGACAATTATGTACAATGTGCCTTCACTTACTGTAGCAACGATCTGAGATGCACTTTGATCAAAGCAAAAGAACCCTTAAAGAGGTCTCCAGCATAGCAGCTTCTCACCACAGCAGGAGTGGGCTTGATAGACAGCATCAAGTAGTCTAGCATCAGTCGCTGTTTAGAATAACAAGCTAAGCATATGAATAAATGACAAAGGGAAGTATGAGGGCTGCATATATGTAAATCCACAGAGATTCCAAAAGCACTACATGGACTTCTCATTCACAACACATTATTCAGAAACTATTGCTACAGGAGATGTCACCAGGTGGCAGGTGGCACATGGGTTACGTCTACATTTGGAGCTGGGGTGTAATTCGCAGCTCCGGTAGACATACTCATACTAGCTCTCATTGAGCTAGCATGCTAAAAATAGTAGTGCAGCTGCAGCAGCACAGGCTAGTCACACTGAGTGCATATCCACCCGGACCTCGCGGGTACATACTGGGGACAGCTAGCCTCTGTCACCACTGCCCATGATACCACATCTACACTACTGTTTGTAGCTCACTAGCTTGATGAAAGCTACCATGAGTCTGTCTACTCAAGCTGCAAATCATACCCCCAGGTCCAAGCATAAATGTAGCCACAGTCCTCCAAGTTTTTTTCTTAGCCTCTGGAGCACACTGTTAGTTTTGGAAGGCACACGGTATTGTTTAGTTTGGGTTTATCCACGGCACTGGAGGAGAAGCAGTGGAAGATTTTGCCCTCTTCCTTAATCTCTGATTAAGGTAAATTCTTGAGGCAGAGTTGCCCTCTAAGAACCAGACATTCATATTGGGCTGAGATTTCTGAAAGCGGGGGTGGGGGGATTGCCCTGCATGCTGTTAACCATTTTGTTCCAGAACTGAGAGTGTGAATAAAATAAATTGCACTTAGAATATACTGAGATTTCACTTCACTGATTTTTCATCCTCTTGAAATAATCCATCAAGCCCCTGGAATTTTACCACCATTCAGCAGAAGGTGATGCTACCATCAGAGGAAAGGGAAACACTATTTTCACGGACCTGCTAATTTGGGTCTGCGTAAGGTGCTTATATGGTCCCCATTACCGTAACTTTTCACAATTTTGAATGTATGCCTCTTGACAACACCCCTGGGGGATGGGGGACTGAGGGTCAAAGAGGTTAAGAGACTTGCCAAAGGTCACACTGAAAGTTTGTAGCAAAGCATGGAAGTGAACACGGGTCTCCCAATATTTAGCAAGCATCCTAACCACCTCAGTATCTGGTCATGGGCATTGTTTGGACATGCCATGTCTCATTGCACAGAACACATCGACTTAGCCAGAGCTTGGTGGATGCTTTGCAGAGGGATTTTTCTGGATGTAGAAATAAAGCAGTTAAAAATCTATCAGCATCCACTGTGCATTTGTTCCAAAAGATCAGATTTCCAGAGGCTACACACTCAACATACACTATTTTAGTTCCCAGGGGTCAACTTCATTTGTCCATTTCTATTTTTTGAACCCTGAATATGAACGGTTGGGAAGCAGTGCACATTACATACAGGGGATGGTATGCTACACAGACTGGGAGTCTGTAAAACAATCACTAATCAAATTTTGAAAATGCAAGACAAAGACCTTGAAGCAATAACTTAGTTCAGCCTATGCAATACGCACAACTCATATTTATGAAAAATCTCTTCCTATATCTTTTCTCAGGATTCTTCTTGGGAACCGGAACTTGCAGGGCCAAAATATGCAATTGGTTAGATATTAGTCATTGAGATTCATCTACAACTTTCTGTTCTCTATAGGTTCTTATGCTGCCCTAATCACCATAGTGTCTGAGCATCTTCCAGCAGTGCATTAAGCTGGAAGTTTAAAAACATCTGTCATATGTTTGTTCTATCATCCTCTCCCCAGGAGGAGAAATGTGTGCAGTGGAGTGTTTTGTTTTGGAATTTTTTATACACACACATTGCTATAATGTTTATGTTAGAGAAGGCAAAGTTAAAGAAATGAGCCTTGCACTACTAATGGCTGATATACAGGGTATTGTAGCCTGGGCCCTGTTCTCAGATGGGGAACTGCAGAGTCCCACCCAGGGAAGAGTAAAAGCACAAAGCCTGACACCTGATGGGGTGCACTGAGAGAGACCAATGGGAGTAAGGGCAACTCACTTTAGAGAGCCAGGATCAGACCTTACTTTTTCACCTTCCATGGACCAAATCCAAATCCTATCTAGTGTTGCAAAGTGAAAAAGAAAAAAAAAAGTTTCCTGGACTCCTCTTAATCCCCAGTTTGTGACATCCAACCTACAGCACACTTTGCTGTTTGAGGATAGTCCAGTATAAAAAAAACAACAAGGTTTTGCAGTGAAATGCTTTGGCAGAGTGGCCAAGGGATGTTTGCACATTGGCTGCCTACACTTGCACCAGTGCCTGACTCAAACCAAGGCAACCCTTCCTCATATCTCGCATACAAACATTATAAATACAACAACAACAAAATCTCAGGCATGTGTAGCTGAAAAACAGGGATCAAGATTTCTGGAACAGGAAGTGAACAAAATGTAAACTGCAGTTAGACTACAGAGCATTCCATGTGCTATCTTCCCTTCCCTAATTCTGTGAACATCACTCATCCTGACTAGTACCTTATAACACAATCAGTTACACTGTTTTCAGTGAGACCACTTATCTGGTAAGGAACTACCCATCATGAGTAAAGGTGGGTGGAATTTGGCCCTCAATTAAAAGGTAACATTGCTGTTTCCATACAAATTCTTTTCCTTAGAGCTCTTTGAATAGTTAAATGATTGGGACAGACCAAGGAAAGGAAGGCACCATGTGCAAATTTAGTCTGTCCCTTTCTAGACCTAGAACTCTGACAGCTGTGCTTTTGGAGCTGAGCATTCTCCCTCTTGAGCTAAAGAGGATTGCTACAGCAAAATGGAGAGACAGATCCCGTACCCTTTCTGTGGAACCACCCTTAGAGGGAAACATTACTCAAAGTTGGTAGATCATAACAGAACTTAATTCTGTTCCCAGTTTAGTCATGAGAATTTTGCCATTGACTTCAATGGGAACACATTCAAGCTTCAGAATCTGACTGTTTTTTTAAAGTATGTTTTTGCAAAAATAAAACCATCTTGAATGTCCAAGCACAAGATTTACCGTTAATGCATGCACTGGTTTCACTTAAATACTATATTTCTGTTTTTTATTATTATATCATAAATTGTACTTGCTCTATTGCAAAAATGATTTTAACTGAGACCCTCTGGGTACATAACCACAGTTCCCTAGAAATTTGTCTCAGATAAACAATAAAGATAGCACATTCCATTTTCTTCAGGTGACATTTCCACTATAATTGTTCCTATTCTGTGCTTTATTGTTCATTTTCTAACTGCTAACATCTTGTAAACCCAGAATGATTTGGAAGATAAAACAGCGTGTGAATTTTAGGAGAGTTAGAACACCAGACACAGAGTTTTAAAAATATCATTGTAACTAGAGAGAAAACAGAGGCACCCAAACATTTACACTTGTGCGGGCAAGATACCTTTATTTCCCCCGCCTTCTCAAGACATGATCTAGTCCTCCTGTCCCATGAGATCCCTTAGATTTCAGTGGAAAGTGTGCCTGAGCAAGGACTGCAGTTCTGTCCTTTGGGGATCAGAGACTAAAACAGTCCCTTTGTTTTTGCCAGCGATATGTGGAGACAGACGGTATGCAATAAGTCAGAAAGATTTTACTTATCAGAGCCTTAGACAACCATTTGTCAGTACTTAACGGTATTGCTGGATGACTCATTCCCATTTCTAATACCTATAAATACAGGGTATGTGTAGGAACACACTGTCTACATTGATTTTAATCTGATCTCTTTTTGTGCTGCCTACAAATAGCTTAAAATGAACCCAATCAGATAAGCAGAGCAGAAAATGATTGCACAGTCACATATGGTAGGCCTTGAAAAAGCCAAAGAGAATACAGAGCACAGAAACACTGATGTAACCAAGAATCACTCATCAAGGGTGATTCCAGTTTCCTCAGTACCGAGCTTGAGTAACTCAGCTAGGCATGGCAAATCTCTGCCACAGAGTGGGTAGAAGTATCTTCTATCTCCAGGCTAAGTAGTTCCCTTGTCTCCAGGGAGAGGAAGAACCAGAAGGTCTGCTTAGTGGCAGATCCTTTGATGCATCTGATCTTCTCCACACCTCACTCCCAGAGAGCTGAGCTCCATGCCATAGAGGAGTGCATACCCTACATGCCCCCTAAACCTTGTACCAACAAAAGTTAGAGGCAAAATCTGCCTCCACGGAAGTAGCCATATCTAATATTATAGCTGGAAAAGAAACATGAGAGTTTTAGTTGTCAACATTTTCTCCTCCCATCCCAAAACAAGTCAAAAATTTTGAAAATGTTCATGCACCAATACTACAAAAATCATATTGATGTTGACAAAATATTTCATTTCAATAATTTCAAAACATTTCATTTAGATTGCAACATTTTACAATTATATAAAATAATTTTGTACATAATTTAACAAAAATTCTAAATTCAGATGTTTTGAATAGAACATTGTTTTGAAAATGTCAAAATTGGACATTTTGATAATTTCAAAATTTTTCCCCCAAAATTTTTTCAAATCAAGCAATTCATTGGAAATGAGAGAGGGTTATTAAGTTTTGGTTTTGATGAACTGACATTTTCCAACTGAAACAGTTTCATCAAAAAATTCTCTACTAGCTCTAATATAGAGATGACTACATGCAGCTCGGCAAAAAAAAAAAATGCATCATCATGAGTGCCTCCATGCCTTGAAGGAAAAAAACAAGTAGACTAAAAGTAACTGACTCAAATTTAATTCCAAAGTAGTGGGAGGAGGAGGAGTGAAATACATGCAGGAAGCTTCCCAAAATATTAACTTAACCATCAGCTGAGGACATTCAGAGTGATTGTCATGTTAGTCTGCAAAGACAGAGTAGTCTTTATGAGTCAGATGTCCAATGCCTAATCCTCTTATCATTCACATTAGTGTAAATCGGGAGTAATTCCATTAAGGCCAACAGTTTCACGTGTAAAAAACAGTGTAAGTGAGAGAAGATTCAAGACCACAAATTGCAACAAGGGTGAGAATTGAGTATTGCCCTATCTGCCTCATTCTCTTTGATGAAGACCTTGCCTTTGTGAACCATGTCTTATCACTTCCAGACTACCCAACTGCAGTTCACACTACCTGGAGGAGAAGAATGCAACTTGTAAAGCATGCAGCAGCTTGCATCTAAAAGTCCACCATCAGTGCACCTCTCCAATGCTCCATGTACTCCCTGGCTCCCTATTTGCTTCTGACCTGTATTCAGAATCCTGATCCCAGACAGACACTATTCAAATCAAGATGCCCACCCTGCATCTTCACTAAAGGTTCCTCCCCGCCTCCCAGGAATAGCCCCATCTTACAGCAGTATTTGATAGGAATGGTGATAGATAAGAAGAGAAGGACCCAGCGAAAGAGAAAGGGAAGAAAAGGCAGAGGGAAGAAAATCCTGGGGATAGAAGACAAAATCATCCCCTCCCATGGAATAATCTATTTTGCAAGGGAAACATCCCTCAGAGTTCTTCATGGAGATGTCCTAGGAGGAGGGAGGGTGTGTTGTATGCTCACAGAAAAGCTGCCCCAAAGCCTAGCAGATCCTCCAAAATTCATGTGATGCCAGGGCCATCTGCATAAATCCTCTGTATCCCAGGGGTAGTTTTACCCCTGCCAACACTCCTATCTCCCTGCCTGCATGGCTTCATTGAGGCCACATTGCCAGGGACCCCCTCTGACCAGGGTTCCCTGAAAAAGACAGGGGTGTCCTGCAGAAAAGTTACAGTTGAGGGCTATATTCATTTCTTCTTGAAACTCATCCAACTTGGAGAGGGAGGAGGATGTGTACCTCCCCAAGCCAGTTTCACTGCTGTCCTGGCCTGTCCTCATGATATTCCTTAGCCCAGCATGAACCCTGTGTTTCATGGACAGTCTCCTGCAGGGTCTGGAGAGGTAGACAGTGGTGCTAGAGGAAAATGACAGCCCTTACCTGACCCTGGCCAACTTCACGGAAGGGCTCACATCTGCCCATGGAAGACCCTCTGCCCAGATCTCAGGAGAAGGAAGGAGAGTGAGTTGGTGTGATCTGGGAGACAGAAGAGAAATTAAATAAGGATCTGCTTAAAGATAAATAAATGGGTATGTAGGACACAGAGATACTGAAAGGAAAAAATCACTTTGGAGACAGGTTAGAGAGAATTAGTGAGAAAACTGTTGAAGATTTTTAAAGGAATTTTTGTTAAGACAAAACCTTTATTGTGTCTTGCTAATGATGCAGCCTAATTTGTTTAACTGTTGAATAAAAATAAGCAAAAAAAAAAGGCAAATATTTGTGGTTAAATAATCTGTTTCCCTGATACTAAATTATAGTTAGTGGCAAATATTTTCTCTTTGTTGCAATGAAATTTTAATTAAATGATAAAATGTTGAAACACATTTTTGAAATAGGCTGCTAGAAGCCTTGTTTTCTCAGCAATTGTCCTCTGGAATAAGCCTCTAAAAGTTAACAAACAAATTATCTTACAGATGAGAATGATATTAACACTCCAGACTTCAACTGGTACAATTTAAAACCCACATTGTTTATTGAAAATCCATTGCTTACGGCCCACCCTAGTTTATTAAAAAGAAAAAAAATTCCTCTGATTTGCATCTGTTGTATTTTTTCTTCCTGTGGAGCTAAGATCGGGTTCTCCACCTACGCATACTGCAGCTGCTAACTCCCGGTTATTTTAAAAAAGATATTTAATTTAAAAAAACCCATACTGAATAGGGAGTTCGAGCTATTACAATCAAACATCTGGATCCCCCCACACCCCTAAAAAAAAAATACACATTTTTTCCTAGGGCTTTGGAAGATATTTTGACTTAACAAAAAAGCTTTAGCTTTCCACTGAGCAATACTTGATGGAATCTCAGCATTCATTTTGCATGTTGAAACATGCCCACTCCATTCTCATGAACAATGTGTTGCATGCATTTTTTAAAAGACTCTAAAATAGCAGGATTTATGTATTTATAGTAGCTGTCAAAACTAGACTGAGGCCAAACCTATAATAGGTGTAATGTGGTTTAGTTTGGAACCTCCTTAAAGACAGGGGATTTCCTCTTCAGTTTTGTGAATATTACAAAAAGCCCTAACTGAAAAATTAGGTTGGGGAGGGCAGTTATAGATCCAGCACTTATCATAGCTGCAATGTGAATAGCTGCTTACCTGCATTGTTATAGGTGGGGAGCTACATGACTCATGGGGATTTGTCACGGGCTCCTTCTCTAGCAGTGAAATTCAAAACAAGGCTTATGTGGGACTGAAGTGATGTGCTGGAACTGTGAATGGAGATGAATTTCATCTTAGGCTGTTGGTTCACATCTGGCCCTGAAATGGTAGTGACTGGAAGCTGTAATCATCTGAGGGATATTAAAGACCTCGGTGTTTGAGTTGGTGTTCTCAGACTAATTGCTAATGGACACGTGCTCTTATCTGAAAGATATTATAGCAGGATTCTAGTAATTAGTCTTAAATCTAACAACGTTGAATATAAATGTGTTTATGGGGAAGATTGCCAAGGATAAAAAAAAGGACAATTTAAAATTATTGACTATGTCTACTTCCCCAGTGCAAAAGGAAGAGATGAAAAGAAGAATCAGGTTAGACAGAGTGTCTTTGAAAACCTGCATTGCAGCATGATGAGTAAGCTAGCTAAACACTGCTGATACCTGTGTACTGCTAGCCACTTTAAATGAAGCATGAAACAGAAATACAGATAGGCATGAAGTGGAACAGAATGAAAAGAGCAAAGCGTGGGGATACAATTGTGGCATCAAAAATGAAGAAACAAAAAATGGGTAAAGGAAGCAACAAAGAGAAGGACATTTTGGAGATCATAGATAAGCTGAAGTAGGGTTGGCCATGTTTAAATTAAGAGACTATAAATATTTTAACAGAGGGCCAAATCTTAGCCTAATTTACAGCCTGTATAATCCCACAGTACCAGAATCTATATTATCTTAATCTGGTGTAGATCTGACTCCACTGGAGTAAATCCTGATCGACATAAGTGAGAGTGAGTCGAGAATCAGACCTACTGACTTCAATAAGGTCACTTCGGGCATTAATCTGCAGAATTTGGCACAGAGCGTGGAAGCCTAGGTAATGTTAAAGAGGAGAAAATGAAGGAGAAAACATATGAAATACTGTAATTCTTGTTAAGGAAGATCAGGAGTCTTCTGCAGTTAGAGACACAAAAATAGGAATGAGAGTTTAGTTATGCTTATACAACAAAAATAATGCAAAAAGAGACAAACTGCTAAATATAATCCTACCATAGGAGAGAAACAGACTCATAGACTCATAGGTCAGAAGGGACCAATCTGATCATCTAGTCTGACCTCCTGCACAAGGCAGGCCACAGAACCCCACCCATCCAATTTTATAACAACCCCTATCCCAGGACCGAGTTCTTGAAATCCTCAAAATTGGTTTGAAGACCTCAAGCTGCAGAGAAACCACCAGCAAGCGACCCGTGCCCCACGTTGCAGGGGAAGGCGAAAAACCTCCAGGGCCCCTGCCAATCCGCCGTGGAGGAAAATTCCTTCCCGACCCCAAATATGGCGATCAGCTAAACCCTGAGCATGTGGGCAAGAGTCACCAGCCAGCACCCAAGAAGGAATTCTCTGCAGTAACTCAGTTCCCATTCCATCCCACATCTCCCCGCAGACCATTGAGCAGACCTATCTGGTGGTAATCCAGATCAATTGCCCAAATTAACGATCCTATCATAACATCCCCTCCATATACTTATCAAGCTTTGTCTTAAAGCCAGGAAAGTCTTTTGCCCCCACTATTTCCCTCGGAAGGCTGTTCCAGAACTTCACTCCCCTAATGGTTAGAAACCTTCGTCTAATTTCAAGTCTAAACTTCCTAATATCCAGTTTATACCCATTCGTCCTCGTGCTTACATTAGTACTAAACTTAAATAATTCCTCTCCCTCCCTAACGTTAACCCCCCTGATATATTTATATAGAGCAAGCATATCCCCCCGCAGCCTTCTTTTGGCCAGGCTAAACAAGCCAAGCTCTTTGAGTCTCCTTTCATAAGGCAGTTTTTCCATTCCTCGGATCATCCTTGTAGCCCGTCTCTGAACCTGTTCCAGTTTGAATTCATCCTTCTTGAACATGGGACACCAGAACTGCACACAGTATTCCAGATGGGGTCTCACCAACGCCTTGTATAACGGTACTAACACCTCCTTATCCTTGCAGGAAATTCCCCGCCTGATGCATCCCAAAATCGCATTTGCTTTTTTAACAGCCGTATCACATTGGCGACTCATAGTCATCCTGCTATCAACCAGTACCCCAAGGTCCTTCTCCTCCTCCGTCGCTTCCAACTGATGCGCCCCCAACGTATATCCAAAATTCTTATTATTAATCCCTAAATGCATAAACTTGCACTTTTCACTATTGTATTTCATCCTATTTCTATTACTCCAGTTTACAAGGTGGTTCAGATCTTCCTGAATAGTATCCCTGTCCTTCTCCGTGTTAGCAATACCCCCCAGCTTCGTGTCATCCTCAAACTTTATGAAGACCAACTGAAATAAAAGAAATATAAAATGGTTTCTTTCCTTGGGGTAATAGATGTGGCTTTATGAGAGGCTATATGACTTGCAGTGTGATTAGATGAATAGCTCTGTATTATTATTCAACCACATAATCACATTAGAATTTGACTTATTTACTTTTAACCACGATCAAGAGCTAATAGAGGGTCAAGGAGTTATCTAACTGTGGCTCTCTATTTCTCTTTGAAGAGTTTGGAGTCATTTTAAAACAGAGAATGGATTTTTTTATTGTTTGTTCAAAAGATAAAAAGCAAAACTCCCAAAGCTAATAACACTGAAATTGAATTGTGATCCATACAATCCTGAGCAAATAGGAGTAATATAAATTAGTATTTAATGCCAAATATATGCATTTTAACTATTTTCAGCTGCTTTCAGATATGAAGCCTAGTTTACATTGCTCCATGGGATATTTTAATAATGTGCAGTATGAACATTAATTTAAATGATTTGAGTTGTCACTAACCAATAGGAAATGATCTGATAAGACTTTCATTCTTATGATTTTAACTCTGGATGCTCTTCTTTATCCACATATGACCAATCCCTTTATTAATCCATTTGTGCTCTTGACCTTAATGATATTACGTTGCAGTGAGTTCTGCAGGCTATTTGGGCAGTGTGTTAAAAAGAAATTCCTTCGATTAGTTTTTAATTTGCTTTCAGTGTCTTTGAATGTCCCCTTATTATTGTACTGAGAGAAAAGGTGAAAAGAAATCACCCCATCTGCCTTCTCTGGATCAGTAATTGTTCTGTATCTCTCTCTCGTCCCATATTTATTTCCTCTCTAATGTAAATCCCATTTTCAATCTGTCTTTTACTGATGTTTTTCCCCCATGCCTCTAATCATTCTTGTTGCCTCCTTCTGAACTCCCTATATTTTTGCTATATCCTTTCTGAGACAGGGTAATCAGAACTGAAGACAATAGTCCAGTGAGGTCATATCATTAACTTATACATTGGCATAGTATTGTCAGTATTATTCCACTCCTTATGCATTGTGGTTCCTTTTTTCACCACAGCTGCACATTGAGCATAAAAGTCTTAATTGCACAGTAATACTCAGATCATTTTTTAATACAGGATGAAGATATACCCTAGTGGGCAGGGTCCTGGACTAGAATACAGGAGACCTGCATTCAATTCCTGGTGCTGCCCCTGCTTTGCTGTATGACTTTGGGCAAGTCATTTCTTGTACTTCAGTTTCCACATCTGTAAAATAGAGATAACAATATTGAACTGCTTTGTGATTGATGAGTGAAACACACTGTGCAAGACCTAGGTATTATTATTCTCCAGTTGTTACATTAAATTTAGAATACAGTAAAGTGTACAAGTAGTTTGGTTCTGGGCCATTATTGTTATATGTTAATTGTAATTAAGCATACAGTAGTGAAAGGTGCAACATAAATGTAACTAATTTTTGACCAGTTCCTTGTATTACTAGATCACCGGATTGAAATAGGAAGTTATATTAGATGTTTGCTTAGAAATTATGTTTGCTTACAGTATATTTTTGGTCTTAACTACAACTGCTATATATACCCAATCTGGTAAGACAGTGCACATTCTTTAGCTGACTGCAGTTCATCAGTAGAGCACACTTTCTATTTAAGCATAGGGTATTATCAAAGAGTCTAGGAATTTTTGCAGTGCAGGGTGAGGTGTTGAATCTTCAAGCAGAGTAAAGATAGCAAGTAACACTTCTGTAGGAGAATGGGAAGGACTGAAGTTACAGATGACTCACCATAAGAGTTTTTGCCTTTTTTTTTCTTCCAGGAAAGCCAGTTTGACAGACAAGAGAAAGTAGGAAAGCTGGAAGCTTTTAGTTCTCCCTGATACCTAGTACAGATACAGGGAGCCAGCTTAAAAGCATGATGTCTGATAAGAGGAGATACTGAGAACCAAGAAAAAAAAAATGTGGTGCCTGCTGAGTTGAAACGGAAGTAAGGTTAAAAGGAGGTGTTCATAGCTCCAAACAGACTGCACAGGGACTAAGGAAAGAGTGTAAAGTGAAAAAGGGAAATTGCTGTGTTTGCTATAGTTTGAGAAGAAAAACTGGAGCAGCTGATGTGTTCAAAAATGAAAAGTCTCGGTTCATAGTCAATTTCATGCTCTATTCCTCTCACAAGGATTATAGGCCAGGATCCAGAAAAGTACTGAAGCACATGCATAATTGTATGTGGTAAGCAGTCCCATTAAAGGCAATGGGGCTGCTCATAGGTACTCATTGCCTTCAGTTGGACTATACACCTGCTTTAAATTATGCACATGCTTAAATGCTTTCCTGGAGCAAGGCCCACATTCTACACCTGAGTCCTAGGCTTCCCATTAGGTTATGCAAATAACTTTCTTGATGAATTATTAAGTGAAAGTTATTACAACTTTTATAATGTAAATCATTTCATCGATATATTTCCTTTCCTGTCTGTTGTGTAGGCCTATTAAAAATTAACAAAGTCAGCAAAACCGGTTAGGATTTAATCAGATCACAGAGGTCAAGAGGACTGCTCATCCTGACATACTTTGAAGAAGAAGGAGATGTACAAAGCACATGAGAACTTCTTAAACAGATGAGGTCTAAACAGACTGCACCCACTCAGCTAAACTCTCTTCATTTTGTAATGCTATTACTTGCAGTGGCTGCTCCCTGTAATGACTATTAGCACCGGCAGGGAGCCAATAGTGGAAGATGGAAACAGATACATGGGGGGAGGGGGGGGGGGGAAAGGAGAGATGTATTTGACATCCTGGAGAAAATGACTATTTCAGAGTCCAGCGAGACACTGTTAGTGGGAGGATTAGAGAAAACAGCAGAAAGAGAAAAGACAGTTATTCTCTTTTCTATACTAAGCACTGCAAACCTCCTATAACTCCTGCAGTATTTTTAAATATATCTACATTTTAAATAAACTGTAAGAAAAATGTTTGTTTGCTCTAATACAATATTGTTTGAAATCATGCAGCTGGCTTCCTGGCTGTATCATTGTTCAAACTCCCACCCTTCATGCAATCATTTATAGGGACACCTCTTGTAAAAGAGGTAGAGGGACTGGAGGGAGGGGAGAGAATTGTTTAAGTCTATTTGTGTTTCTCTGCTAAGTTGAAGAGACAACACTGGTCTTTATGTTGAAATCTGTGCAGAAGGGACCATGGACTAAGTAACATGGGTGTTTTTGTACGTCAGAGGCTATGTTTTTGCTTATTAAAAATGCTTGGTATTTTTCCATGTATAGATCTCAAGAAGGTGGCAAGTCTAATTATTCCCATTTTACTGACAGGGAAACTGAAGCATAGATGAAATGAGTTGCCAAAGCTGAGAATAAAGCCTGGGGTGAAATCCTTTCTCCACTGAAGTCAATTGGACTTCTAACATTGACTTCAATGGGACCAGGATTTTGCCCCTGGTCGCCCCAGTTCTCCCTCCAGTGTACGAGACCAACTCCCTTACTTTGGGTCTTGCAAATAAAATATACTGAGGAAAACCTGTCAGGTTTAGCCAATAACATGGGAGCAAGAACACAGACATGGTCAAACATATTGCTGAGGACTGGGTGAAATCCTGAACAGGAATCTGAACAAACATACCTAACTCGCGCAATCACACATTTTTCTAAAAGAAAACATAGCAAAAAGGCTTCCAGAATAAAATGCTTTTCAGATGGTTGCCTGAACCAGCTACTAGAAAATACCCTTATTGTCCAAACTGATCCTTAGTGACAATTATTACTGCAACATATATGAACTGATCTGCTTGTTGTGATGGGCAAGACGACTACATTAAGAATCAAAAACTGTTTCATATACTTACACCATGTCTTATTCAGGGGAAAAAACTGCTTTTCACAAGTGGCTCCTAAGTCTAATTCTTCAGTGACAGTTGATTTAGTTGTTTTGTTTGTTTTAAAAGCCCAACTGTGCAAACTGTAAATCATTACACACAAAAATAAATAAAATGTGTTAGCTGTAGAAGACAATTTATTTACAAAGCTCCTGCATTTCCAGCATTAAAAAACAAAAAGAGACCAAAGCTACTCAGAAAGCTGAGTCAGAGACTAAAAACATGAGCTTGTGGAGTTATGCTGAGATGGACCCAGAGAGTTGGCTGTGACATTTAGTGGCTGCAATACCACTGGAACAGTAACTCCTCCAGAGGAAGTGGTAATGTGCTTACTCAAATTTTCTACCCTCCCTCAGGTTCCTGCACTGATAATCTGAAAGTCTTCAGCAGGCCTAAATCTGGAGACAGTAATGCTCCCCCAGTCCCTCACTCAGGAAGTTTTAAATTACAAAAGATGGGTCACTTAAATTACTACTCATTCAGTTCCCAGCTTCAATGATCAGTAAGTGGCTGTGATAACGTATATGGATGCTGCAATAATAACTGTATTACCTTGACATATCTGCAGCTACTGTATCATACTGCCTCACGGACAGTATATTGGGTAAAAATGTTTTAGAAGCAAATATTTATAAATACTTGTAAGCAGTAACTTAGGTGCTGATGTTATGTTCAGGTATTAATTAAACTGACCACATAGCTTTCCCCAGAGGAAAAAAAATTGCCCATGGTACTCAACCAGGCAAAATGTATTAGTGAATAAGCAACAAGAGGTGGAAACAAGTGTGGTAGTTCCTACAAGGCCATTCAGAGAGTTCTAATGCTTGTGTAGGTGATTCTAGTTTCTACCTCCTTTTTTAAAGAAAATGAGGCACCTAACAAGAATACTTTCTATTGAGTAATGAATATAGATAAGCCCAACCCAAAACTTTGGATCCAACCCCTGAATTCTGGCAATCCCAAAAAGTTAACAATCCAAACATGAACCTGTATCACCATGATTATAAACCTTTATATTATGGTAGCATCCAGAGTCCCCAGTCAGGGAATGATTTGCTCCCAGCTCTAGGAATTAGAAATCACAATGCTTTATCCATCCCTGAATTTGAGGTAATTGGGGGAGGGGCAAGTTCACTATTTATATCTGAATTTTGCTGCATGGTTCCCCTAATAATAATCTAGTCCTGTTCCAGTTCATATGCATAGAGTGTTACCTTTCCCTCCGCTGGGTCACAGCTTTTACTAGTAATAGTTCCAAGCTCTTATATAACACTAACACTTTTCATCCTTTGAACTCCGAGTGCTTTACAGGAGAAGGTAAGTGTCATTTTCCCTGTTTTACAGATGGAGAAACCTAGGTACAAACAGAAAGGAGAATTGACTTGCCCAAGGTCAGCCAGCAGGCCAAAGCTGAGAGTCCCACAAGTGTTATTATTCTAATGGCACATTCACTGAATCTTAGTCCAGTGCCTTGTCTCCCTTTTAGATTAATTCTCATTATTTACTTTAAGAAGTAAAAGCATACTATGAGGGCTGAGCAAGCATACTATGCATCAGTGAAATTTCAACCAGTGAGTTACTGCCTGCTCAAAAGTTAACCAAGGGTTATATAAATTGCAAGCTTATCCCACACACAGGGCACTAAGTTAATGCCATGGTGATTCCATAGTGATTTCACTATACATGGATGCAAGTACCATACTGGGCCAACTTCCTCCTATGACTGTGGTACAATGTGCACAAGCATAGCAGGCAACAGCAAAGAAATAAAGCTGATAACTTCAAGGCTAAGCCCAAGGCCAACACTACTAAGAATTTATTAGCAGTGCAAAGAGGTACTGTATTTTCCCAAGTTCCCCATGTTGTAATATGTAGCCTGAATTTACAGATGAGTTGTAGCAGAAGACACATAGGGTCAAGCTGTTGGATGAGTTCTGGGCTTTTTGTGCAGCTTGCGGGATGCTCTAACTCACACAAGCCCATGAGGGCTCATATGCTTGCTGACTGTAGCTGGGACTCAGTATGGTCTGGCTGCTTCTTCTCACCACCCCAACAGGCCTCCCAGTGCTGGGGTCACATGGAGGTGTTGGCTCGCCCATGCCAGAAGGATTTTCACCTGGCCAGATCTAGTTCCTTTCAAAACATGTTGATGGGAACCAAACAAAATAATTATCAACCTGTGCATTGAAAATGTGGTCAAAAAACATTCTGTCACCATCGCACTGACACAGGGTTAGTGCTTTACCCATCTTTGGATTATCACACTGAGCCAACTACTTGGTTATTGCTTTATCACAGCTGGGGAAAAAAATCGTGATTTCCCTTAATAAAGGGAAACTGCAAAAACAAAAAAGTTACTCAAGAAATTGGAAGTAAAATAATTAGAGGAAAATGCAAAAGTCCTGCTGATATATTAGCAGATAGGAGCTGACTTTTTCCACGTCTCATAAAAACAGTTAATCCATATATACAAATAGTTAACTTGCATGGCTTCTGTAGAACAGGAAGAAGTCAAAGATGAATTGTCTCTTGCTTCATTACCAAATATTCTGGATAATGCAGGAAGCAAAGTTCTAATCTAATTGTGCAATGAAGTCTGATGCCAATAATTGTATACCCAATATGATAGCTAAATTACTGGGATTTATCTGTTTCATTCAAAAGATTAGATTAGTTATGTTTTCAACTAGGAAACATTTCTTTTAACTTCTATATTCTTGTTCAGTCATCTCTCTCAGCAGTTTTAGAGAGGTTTAGACTGGTTGGCTAAACTAGTTCTGGTTATGATTTTGTTCTTACACTGGCAGATTTCCTGTGTTCTTCCCCTCTCTTTCCCCTGCTCAGGCAGCGCAATGAGAGTATAAACCAAGTCCTTGGTGATTATAAAAGTCTCCTACACCTCCTCCTCACAGCACCCACACAAGCTTTAATGGGACTACCCCATGCTTACAGTTACCACACACACACTACAGATAATGCCAAGGATTCAAAAAACCATGCGATTGGCTTAAATCATAAGCTGTTAAGAAGAAATTCATTTGGGGTTATTATTTGCCTCCTGGGGTTTGAGCCTTTGGGAATCAAGTTTTCTAGATTTTCTCTGCAACAATAAGAGCTAGAAACTAACTTAAAAAAATAAATAAAAATGGAGCTTCTCACATCAATACATGACTCCAGGAGCTTGGGCTTTAAGGCATGTACCAAAGATCACAAGATTCACCATAAAATCACAGAAGCTGGCTACACTGCACATGTGCTTAAATGCTGTGTTGGATCAAGGCCTAAATCTGAAATATATGTATGATATAATACCATGTCCTAGAGTGCTGATGAAGGGTTCATAATATAGGGTCCAGTCCTGTAAGGCCTTCCTTAACCTCATATCCCATTGACTTCAATAGGAGTTGAAGGTACTCAGTACCTCACAGGACTGTGAATAATCAACTTCTAGGGTGAAATCCTGGCCCCGTTGAAGTCAGCGAGAGTTTTGCCATTAACATCAATGGGGCCAGGATTTTATGCCTAACTGCTCAGCAGCACTCACATTTTGTTATTTATATTTAACAAATCATAATAATAATAATAAAATGCAAGAGAAACCCCATGACAGCAGTGCTCAGAGCTGAGCTCCAGCTTATGCGCAGATCTCTACACTGCAATTGTTAGCTCCACTGCCTGAGCCCAAGTCAATTGGCCTGGGCTCTGAGACTTGGTGCTGTGGAAGAGGGGAGGGGAGGTTGTTGCAGTGGAGATGTACCTTAAGTGAAGTGGCCAGATTGTCAGAAGGGCTCAGAATCTGCAGCTCCCATGGAGAAAGTCCAACCTATAGCGAATAATTAGAATATTCTTTGCATTCATCTTATGATTTCAGTTTGTTGGTTTTCATGAGTTTTCTTCTTTAATTTACTTCACACTAAGTTCCCATCTCACTGCCAACCACTCTTGCCTTGCTAATACTCATTACTTTACAGTAACACTGCAGTAATTTAAACACTGAACATGGTATATATGTAAACTTTATGCAAAAGAATAAAATATTCTAGGGAAAACTGCATAAATAAATAAATAAATGTTATATTATATACAGCCCTAAACTGGATAAAATCCCTTGGGCACAAACAGTACAGTCTATTGTATTCAAGTTAATGTTCTTTTGAGATGGACATTATGGCTCTAAAAACACTTTTACTTTACAAAACAAAAGAAAGCATGTGATAGCTCCAGTACACTGCCCTTTGGGAAAATAGTTTGTGTTTTTTTCCTTCAAAAGCTTTTTTTTAAATGGTAATAGCAAGTTCCTCAAATGCATGTTTATCACACAAAAAAAAATTTTTCAATGCAATTTTAAAACTCTCTCTACATTACATGATGATGATCAGATTCTTATGCACATGGTTGATATTCAGCATAAGGTTAGGAGTAGCATATATGTATGCAATGTGCCAAAGGTACTTTCCCTGAAGGCTATTACAGCTTCCCTTGACTTTTGACCTACCATATAATAGTTTCTAAAGGAAATTGCCTCATGAATTCTGGACTGATAAGAGATTCTTCTTCTTCAATGAAAGTGCCTGCTGCTACAATTGACAATTTAGTGCAGAATTTTGTGCCTGGTGAAGTATTGACATTTGAAAGGCCGCACTTCAAGAAACTGTATCCTGTATTTCCAAGAATCACATTATACTGGCCACAGTAATGAGCTGTATGTTACACTCTAAGGTCCCAATTCTGCAAAACTGTATGCATCTGCTTAACTTTACACACTGAGTAGTCCCTTTAATCTCACTGGGATTACTTACAATCTGTAAAATAAAGCACATGAGTAAATCTTTGCAGCATCAGGGCCTAAAACCCTAACCCAAAACACTATTTACTCGTGAGGTGGCCCAGTATGTGTGCAAATCCGTTCTTTGTGTATTCACAGTAATCTCAGATAAAAATATACTTGTGTTGTGGAAGTTATTACTTCCAGATCCCACAGTGAGATGGTAGGGCTGGCAATGAGAAAAAAAAATTAAACACACACTTTACTTATAAACTAAGCACCTTTACTATGAAGACAGAGAGAAACATAGAAGCCCATAATGCCATTTTTCCAGTTTACATCCAGAGCCACCGATGAACAGTCTTTCCCCTTTCTTCCACTCACATGCAATTCTCCCACCTTGGAGACAGGAAGAAGGATGAGTTAACCATCAGTTTGGGTCACTTCCAGACTTGGGAAAAGACTTGAGTTTTATACTCTCATTACTACTAATTAATTAAAAAGAACTATATGCTTGGTAACGTGAAGCACAGAAATATAAAGATAGTCCAGGGGTCAGCAACCTTTCAGAAGCAGTGTGCCGAGTCTTCATTTTTTAGATGATCTTTTTCTATAAGTCTATAATACATAACTAAACTATTGTTGTATGTAAAGTAAATAAAGTTTTTAAAATGTTTAAGAAGCTTCATTTAAAATTAAATTAAAATGCAGAGCCCCCTGGCCTGGTGGCCAGGACCCGGGAACGGTGAGTGCCACTGAAAAAAATCAGCTCACCTGCCGCCTTAGGCACACATGCCATAGGTTGCCTAACCCTGAGATAGTCCTTGCCTTGTAGCATTTATGGACATACAGAAGAAAAGATGCACAACAAATTTCAGAGGCACTTTGGGATTGTAAACTCCTTGGAGACATTCTATACATAATTATGGCTTCTTTATGTCATAGCGTGCATAAACAGTTCTGTCACAAAAGACTCATCACCATAAACCCCACTTTCCTTTATCATTAAGATACTATCAAAAAACCAGCATCGCATGATTCTGAAAGCACAAAGACATGACCTAAACAATAATTACTCAACTTCCGGTGAAGGTTCAGAACAAAAAGCAGCTTGGAGACATTATCCTGAAGGCAGAGAGAAAGGATTGCACTTTTATGGTGCACATAATTCTAGTTTCAGGCTGAATAAGTGAATTCTCGGGGGCTTGTTCACCAAGGCTCCAGTTAAGAGGGTATCCAAGCAATGCATGCTCAGGACTGCATTGCTGTAAAGCTAAAAATATATTCATATGGTCTCTGTCTCTGATCTCAACTTAATATTTATATTGTTTCACAATGGCTTGCAAAGACATCAGACTGGGAAGAAACATTTTGTAAAGCTGGTGTAGTAAAGATTTGGGAAGTTTGCCACAGAACAGATTCAATCCAACCTTTCTTTTGTCACTCCTTCTCTCCCTCTCACTCCCCCCTCCCCACTTTTGCTTTCTATCCTGATGCTCTAATTTGAAACAGAAAACAAATTGCTTGGCGAAGTATTTCTTGGATTCATTTTTATAAATTCTAGTCATGGAACTACTCATTTGAGGAATAGCTACATTCTAAGACTGGTTGAAAAAGAAGAAAATGTGAATGAGGCAAGAGTTAATTTTTTTTGTGGTTGGGGGGAAAAGTAACTATTTTACCAGTTCTAATGTATTCAGTGTAAATAAATGATAGTTAAGTTACGGACATGAACCCATTGCAAGTTAAATTTCATGGCATCCATCAAAAAAATAGCCATGCATCCTCTCTTTGCCTATATGTTACCCGCAGGAAGATCATTAATAAATAACATTGAGTTTGTGGTCAATTGTAGTCAATGGAGCTTATGCCACTTTACACCACCTGAGGATCTGGCCAATAGCCTAATTGCAAACGTAGGGGAAGTTACTTTTTGAATGACATATAGCATGACTATCATGGTTTATGGAGATTACAAGGCCAATCAATCCCACGTAATACATAATCCAGTTCTCATTTGGCCAGACTGTGAAGTCTTTATTCACATTAGTGAGCAATTATTCATGCACAGTGACTTCCATATGGCTATTTGCCTTGGTGATTAGGAGGGAGTAAAGGTTTCATAATATGGTTCACTGAAATCTGTGGTAAAACTCCCACTGATTTCAGAGGGAGCTGCAGCAGGCAGTAAGGCAGTCTGCCCTTAGGTGGATATCCATGCAACCATTTCTATTCTCTTCTATGTGGGTTTTTATACCATGCTCATGACTGTAATAGCCAACTGCTTTCTGATAAGCTATGTGACTACACAACTGACACATGTTGTATGTTCTTTACTCTCTCCCCAGAAATCAGCATATGCAGTGGAGTGTCTTGTGTTGGTAGGGGTTTTTATCATTAAATAAATATATCTATTGCTATGTGTTTATACTACAGAAGGCAAGGTCAAAGAAATATGCCTTGTACTTGGAGTGGAAAGTGGTGTGGTTTGAGATAATCCTTAGTTCCTGGGGAGTTCATTCCACAGCCTGGGACTGCTCCTGGAGAAGGCTGTGTCTCTGGCATGGACAAGCTTTACTACTGTTGAGAGTTCCATTGCATTGACTTAGAGGTTAACTCTGAGCAGAATTTGTCTCTGGAGGCCAAAACATTATGGGTGGGATTTTCAAAAGCTCTTAAGTGAGAGGGAGAAAACAACACCTCATGTATTTTAACACCATTTCCACTTGATGCATTTGCTATGGTCTCCTGGCTGGCTGTCCGATCATTTAAGGCCTGAATCAAAGCCCACTAAAGTCAATGACAGTCTTGGATCAGGTTTTTAAGACACTAAGGGTATGTCTACATTGCAAAGAAAAACCACAGCACCGAATATCAGAGCTTAGCTCAGTTGACATGGACTTGCATCATGTCAACACTCAAAATGGTAGTGTAGATGTTCTTGCTCAGACTGGATCTTGAGATCTGAGACCCTCCCGCTACAAATGTTTACACTTATTTTTAGTCCCATGAGCCCCAGTTAACTGACCTGGGCTCAGAGATGCAATGCCATGGTCTTTTCAGAGTTTGCCTACATTGCAAAGAATCACTGGACTGTATATTAAATCCCCCTATCCAGCAAAGAACCTAAATATATACTTAAGCTGAAGTATGCAAAGAGTCCCATGGAAGTCACATGACTACTCACATTAAAGCTTAAACACTTCCTTATATGCTCTGCTAACTCAGGGTCTAAGATTCCAATAACACTGCTGCAGGGATGGAGTTGCCTCTACATGCAATGCAATATTGCATATATTTGAAGATTTGTCTGTTGCAGAATACAGCACCAGTGCCACAGCAACAGTAGACATAGCGGGCTACCAGCGGGTAACTTTACTTCCTGTCTTTTGGGGAAGACTAGAAAAAAATTAGGTCACACTCAGAGCAACAGAACATGTTAATCCATCACTATAGTCCGTTGTGTTGTAGCCAGAGGTGACAAATGTGCATGCATTGCTCACCAACTGCCCTGCATACACCATTCTAAGAAAGAGGCTGGAAGAAGCGAACTGTAGTGAAGCTTTTCTAAAAATTCCCAAGGAATTACTGCTTTGAGATGACCATTATTCTTCCATGAATAAGATTATAAATATGTAATGGAACATAAATATTTTTTAGACTAATAAAAATGTAATCATATTAAAGATTCATATTGACTAAAAATAATTTGGCCTCAAAAGCAACATACAAGCCAACTGTTCATCCAATAAGGAAAACAGAGCTCAGCAAATACCACAAAAAGTGTTGTACAAGTATTTACACAAATTTTAAAATTTATTTGTTTTGGATGCATTTACATGAACGTGTTTGTTTTACAGGAACATTTGGGTCTCTCTTGCACAAATGCTCACGGAACACAAATTTTAAGTACAGGTATTTGCACTGGCAACTGTATATTTTATATGGAATGGGGTGCTTCTAGGCACAGTAGAACAGGGCTCCAAAAAAAACTCTTGCACAAAGGCAATTAGAGTTATAAGCAGATCTATCTGTACCCTAGTCAGTTAGGGGCTCCACATGTACAAGCAATTACTTTCTGGGAATGTGTCTAGAATGTAGACTCTACCTCACCAATAAATCTTGCAGTAGCCTATTTTTTCTAGGAATTATGCTGCAGGCAAAGCCTATGTTGCTTAGAAAAAGAAAAGGCCTGAAGTTTTTTTCCAAATCAATTTCTTCTTAATCTCAGGTACCCCACCCTGAGAAATATGATGTCTCAATGATTTCTGTCTGCTTTTCTTGTTTGCAGAAGTTATCCTCAATGGAAGCAATCCCACAGGACTAAGTGTGACCAACCACAATCAACCAACATGGCATCGTGAAAAAATTGCTATGAGTACTTGTATTCAAAATCTGAGCCTTCTATAGCGTGAAAAACTAGCAAAAGAATGTATCAAGCAAATACAAATAATAAATAAATGTGTGAAAACTGCAATCAGCCTGAAGACATTCCATGAGCAAACAAAATTTTGTTAAATGTGTTACTCGTGAGAATTATTCGCTCATCTCTAATCATTTCTATTTTAATGTTTTCAATTTTAATACCTCTAGGAGAGTTTGTGAAGCCAGACCAGTTGAATGAAGGTAGCTAAAGGCTCTCTCCCCTACATGTCAGTGTCAAGGAAAATGTCTGTTGAGTGTTCTGAGCAACAGTACTTTTCACCTCCGTTAAAGAAGTGCTGGTTGTTCTCTCTCACACTCACACACAGCTGGGCTATAGGCACTAGCAGGTGCACAGTGGAGATTAAGGATGGCTGGTCAGATGCTGCAAGGGGTGTGTCAAGAACAAGGCAGGGAAGTGGCCAGAGTGCATTGGATTCCTGTAATCCACAGCTAATGGACAGTCCCTTACAGGCCATTGGCAGCTGGTGCATGTCAGAGACCCAGCTCTCTAAACAACTCACATAGCCAGGCCAGGCACTGGGGAGCTGTAATCTGCTCTCTGATGGCACCCTCCCTCTCTGGAAGAGGGACACAGCAGCATATCTAGCCATGAGCATGGATCTTTGTATGCTGTGCAGAAGGATGGTCCAGTGGTTCAAGATCTAGCTGAACACTTGCATTCAGTTCCTGTTCTGCCACTGGCCTGTGTGACACATTAGGTGAGCCACTTAGTCTTTCTTTACCTCAGTTCCTCATGGGTAAAATGGGGATAATAGCTGTGAAAAGTACATTTAATATTGTGAGGTTGTGGCCACCCCAACACACCTCCTCCTGGCTGGCTATGGCACTGTGTCCATTTTTGCCTCAGTTTCCCCCACTGTCGTTTGGCCTACTCCAGCCAGAGTAGCCTCCTGGCCAGACCACTTTATAGAGTCCAGCTCCTTCCAGGGCCTCAGACTTTTATCACAGTGCAACCAAAATATCAAACCTTCAGGCCAGCCAGGCGCAGTAGGCCACCTCTTACAGACATCTCAGGTGCTATGGTCTCTCCCCGCTCCCCCATCTCATTCCTGGCTCTCCAAAACCCCCACTGCCCAGAGCTAGCATATTCCTGCCCTCGCTAAGGTGTTCAGGCAGACAGCAGCTTACCAGGAGGTCCTACCTCAGTCAAGTTTCCAGCTCACCCAGAAGAAGCCTCTGTACTCTGCTCTCCTTCTCAGCTTTCTTCCAGGCTGCTTTCCAGACAAAGGAAATTCTCCACCTCACCTCCTCTCCTCAGTATGTTTCACCTAGTTTCTCCCACCTGGGTTTTATTACTAATTAGTCCCAGCCCATCCTCTAGGTGCAAGCAGGAAGGTTAATTGGCTCTTAGGCCAGATTAACCCTTTTATTGTGCGTGTGTGTGTCGGGGGGTGGGGTGTAAATATCCTATCATACAGATGCTCAGACACAATTGTAATAGAGGTCTGTTTTGGGGATGTACTGTACTGGCCCTGAGAGGGTAAATTAGCCTCACTTAACTGTCTAGGATGCACCTGAAAGAGGTGAAAAGGAGCAGGGATTTATTAACTAGACAGGAGGCTCAGTTGTCAGGGTCTGATGGGGCCTATATAAGCAGGGAAATAATGCAGTCGCTCCCTGGGAAGGGGTGGTGGAAGTTAAAACTAGTATTCTCTAGAGGAGGGACATATGTATGGTAACCTTGCTGGAGAACCAAGTCATGAAAAGAAGGTTGTAATTCCTGGAGCCAGGGGGACCACAGGATGAGAGAGCATTAAGAGAGACACTACCAGAGGAGAGGGCAATGCTTGGCCAAAGCTAACCCTAGGACTGCCAAGAGGAGGCACTGCCAGCAGTGAGTGGACCCTGTGATAGGGCCATAAGAGTAACTTAAATGTGCAGTATCTATCCTCCTTTGTAATGTTACTTTTCCCAGAAGTCCTACCGGAGATTTACCTTAGTAAGGTCTGCAACATAACACCTTAAAATTGCTCTGTCCAGAAGGCAAGCATAGTAAAACAGGAAAATAAATATGCATGACTATAGTATTTTGCATTCCACTGCACCAAAACTATGAAACAATATGAGAAAAATACCTTATTTATTAAAAGTAAGGCATTTTTTCTGACCTTTGCATAACACTTTATTTACACACACACACACACACAAAATGCCTTACTTTTAATAAATTCTCTGTGTGTGTGTGTGTGTGTGTGTGTCTGTGTATGTGTGTGTGTACACACACATTTTCACAGTGTTTTATGTTTGTGTGTTTAGTCAAAACTAGGGCAACCCTGGAATGCTTGGAAGAGTTGCTCCATGTGACAAGTGAATCCAGGTTGAAAGACATTATACAGGGAGCCATCCCTGATCAGTATGTTGCAAGATTTTCTACAAACACATTTGTTACTGTAAACTTACAGCTCTAATTGTTACTGTCATGTCTGCCAGAAAATCACAGGAATCATTTTCATATTACTAGGTTACACATTTCTAAAATTAAATTTAAAAATGAGTGACACATTTTTATTAAAAAAAGCTCATGGACAATACCTAACAGTGGTAATAGCTATAACATTTGACTGTTTTGGGGGGAAACAAAAGACTCATTACAGTATTTTTAAATAGCTTTGTCAACTCTCTCTTCTAAAATGTTTTTTGAAAATAGGATTTAATTAATGAGACATCTAAAACGAAACACACAAAGTAATTACTTGTTGACATTTTAGAAACTTGGACTCTAAAACAGAATATTATTCAAATTGCATATGCTTCATCAATCTGCATGATATTTACTGAATATTCAGAGACATTAGTTGGACCTAACAGGTTAACTAAATCCAAGAATTCTCTGATGATCTACAGAGCATCAATACCATATGCAAACTCATCAAATTTAATGCAACATCTGGCTGACATATGCTGTTGAATATGGACTGTAAAGGAAGAGGCACTTTGGAAGCCCAAGTTGCAAAATACTATTTAACTATTCTTTTACATCTTGTGTCAACTGTGAGCCAGCCAGATTAGGGGATTCCTTTCAGTTTTATTGGTTGGTTAAGTATCAAGAGGCTTTTTGTAAATGTGGTATCATCACTATGATGTTACTAGTAAGTTGCTGTTCATGGTGGTTGTGTCTGGATCTATGTGGTTTGGACTAGAGTATTACAACTGAATTTTTTTTAAATAAATATTTGGTAGGTATGAAACTGAGTAGCTGGGAAAGCAATGAATTTCATAGTTGATTCCATAATTCATTGCAAAGCACATCCGATTACAATCTTTTTCAATATGCTCTGTGGTAAGGAAACAATCTGGTTGGCAAGGATTTCAACTTGAGGTATTTATCGCTAGAACTACACAGAGCAGAACCTGAGACTCAACTTGTGCCTGTGAAATGAATAGGATTTTCCAATTCCATCAGTGGGGCCAGGACAAGAGTCCTAGCAGTCACTTTACATTCATTCATACATATGACCCTTAAAAGGAAAGTCAGGAAAAGAAAATCTTTAACATTGATCTCTATATTTCTCCTGTTTGATTAATTTCAGTTGAAGATACTATATACTTCAGAATCTAGTTGGCGCATGAAGATTGTAACTTGTTAAGGGGGAAAACACACATACCTATTCAATACAATTTAGGCTAATTGAGGCGCCAGTCCAGCAAGTTGCTGAGCATCCTTAACTTACATTGATGTTAATGGGACTGGAAGTTACTCAGCACCACAAGTGAGCGGATCTTTTGCAATCACCATTGGCAAGGGAGAAGCAAATCAGTGTAATTTTTTTCAGACAAATACCACTCCCAACCCATCTATGTCAAAGTCAAACTGCTGGACATGTTAATTTTCTATTGCACAATGATTTGTTGCAAAAGGGGAGTAGACAATCATAAAAAGCTTTTATATATATACAGAAAAGGGGTGGGAAGGGAAGTGCACTGTATTTTCTTTCAAAAAAAAAACTTGTCAGGAGAATTATTTGAAGTTTATGGCTGAAAATGAGAAACAGAACTAGTAGAGTGTGAGTCAGCCCTTTCCAAAAAAAACAATGGTGCAGTATTTTACTTTCAGGGCAATATCCTCAGGTCCATGCTCAGACAGAATTCTCATTCAGATCAATTGGAATTTGTCTGAGCAAGGTCTAAATGAAAACTGAGGAAACCTAATTGTCCAGGACAAAGGTGCAGCATTTTGGATCATTACTGTATGTTATTGCAACAGTCCTTTATAACAGAGGATTGCAGCTCAAGTCCTTTATGGATAGACAAACTCTAGTCTAGCATTCACTTCTAATTGTCATAAATGAAAGACAATTTTTCCAAGGACATGACTAGACATAAGCTGTGCTTTATCTGTCTGACTCTGCTTTGTTAATAAACACTTTTTACCCTTGAGACATACAGATAGGTTTCAAGCTGGGTCTCATTGCTCACAAAAAACGGTAAAAAAAAATTCTTGCTGGTGATGGTAAATATTAATTTTTTCCACACAGTTTTACCAACAAACCTCTGTCCTGATCTGCAATACCTTTTCCCATCCTATTACCAGATGTCTTCTAAGCAGGGACTGTCATTTGTTCTGAAATGTATTAGACTGTTTGTGTTGTGATATGGCTACATAATTACTGCTTAATATATTGAAATATCTAAACTCTGTTCATTCTTGACCTAATCTAGATCTGAATATATTAAACCAGTGCTGTAGGTGTCTTCTCGCCTTATTTTTATGGATCCAAATTGCTTCATCCTGCAGGGAAAATCTAAATAAATTCCCTCCATGTTTTTCTGAATGCTTCCAAGAAAGCAACAAAATTTGCTCTCTGTGAAAAAAGCAGGGAGTTCAACCAAGAAACTTACCAGATTCCCCTTTATCTACCTAATCTCAGTGGATCCATTGGAGGCTGAGGTATGGAGCCATTCATGCAGAAGACTTGTGCTGTCACTGGTGTCCTGCGTCCTCTGACCCCAGCTTCCTGTCCGTATGGTTCCAATGTGGAATTAACCTGTGGTACCTAGGTCACAGAGCCTCTTCTGAAGGCAGAAGGCCCTGGAATCTTCCTTTAAAGTGAGATCCCATTGTATGGAGCAGTTCCTCCTCAGGTAATATTAATTCCTGAGTAGATTCCCTATGGGGCTGAAAGAAGGACAATGTGTGTCCCAACCATTCCACTGTCCCATTCCTGTGACCTCATGGGGAGTTCTCTGCGGGGTCCAAGGAGGAGGAGATGGAGGCAGCTGAACCCTGCTCTTCCACATGAGTATGAACAGATCCATTTGCTGAGAGTGCCCTCCATAAGCAGATGTGGGGAAAGTAATCTGGCTCATAATTCTTATGCATTTTACTCCTTTCACTCACATCTTCTGTTGATTGCAACTGCTGTAACTTCAGTTTTATAATTAAGCAGGGGCAAGCTGCCCCCTTCATTGTTATCGCCAGTGTCATCACATATCAGCAGGGAAGGGATAAAAGGGAAAAAAACTAAGCTTACACATAGCAGCACAGTCACATGCTCACATTCTGATTACCAAGTAAACTCCTTTTATATTTGGATCTCATGGGTCAAAACCGTCACTGACATAAACCAGAGCAAATCTCAATAAAGTTCATGAAGTTGGGCCCACCCACTTGTAGCAGAAGTGAATTTGGCCTGTTGTATCGAGTCAACCAGTCACATTTATACCATCAGTTTGTTCCCGAACCTCCACAATCAATGTCGTTTCAAATCTTGTGTCAACAATACAAGTCTCTCTAAGCTAATTTCCTCCTATTTTCAAAAACATTCCTAACCTTTAGTGTTTCCATCACATGGCTTATTAATATTCCATTGTAGGCTCTTTATTTTACTTTGGGGAATGCACCACCCAATTTCTGATTACTTTGTTTTTCCTAACATGTTAGCCACTGCCATGTAGTTAAGCATACAGGAAATATTAACAATTTTCCTCCATGATAAGAAAGGACAGAATAACCCCCTGATAAAATTATCTACTCCAAAACGCTGCCTAGCATTGCCTCATACCTCTGTGTGCCTAGAGCATGGAACTATGGTGAACTTTTATCCCTATATGCATAGTTTCAGTTGTGATTTTAGTCATAAACAAAATCTGATTGACCTTAAAATATGACTGTCCAGTTATGCCTTAGCTAGATTTGCAGCATTATCTATAATTCCCATACACAGTACGCTATGCGGTGTTACCACACCAGACTGTTAAAATTGAGTTTACAGAGGCTGATAGTGATTAAGATATTCTACAAGAGATGCACATTTTTAGAAATGAAGAGTTTTGTCTCCCAGCTGGTGACCATCTGGTGTTCCTGGCTGATGTTAATGAGTATTAAAGTAAGTCATTATTGTATCAGTCTTCCATACACACAGACCACCCACCCCTTATTGGCTCTACAGCTTGATCCCACAACAGCACCTTTATTATCCTCTCAGGAGTGTCATTTGTGTGCATTTTTGCCTTCCGCAAAAATATAGTCCCCCCAGGGAAAAAAAACAGCAATTTGCAACACTGAAACATAATAGAAGTTTTCCTATTATTAGATTAAACTTTAATGCAGCCAAGGTGAGTAAAGATTACATATATTTTCATCTGGTGGCTGTTTGATTGCCTTTGTGGAATGGACAGACTCATAGAAATTGACAGACTGGATCAGATCTGAGATCCAGCTAGACCACTGTCCTGTGTCCAACAATGACCAACATACGATGCGTCAGAGGAAAATGAGCCCTGTAGTAGGCAGATGCATGGTAATCTGACTCCCTCTCTCCCTCCCTCCCTCTCCCCCCCCATGCAGTTTCATCCTGTTCTCTAATACTTAGAGATTGGCTTAAGCCCTGAAGTATAAAGCTAAATCTCCTTTACACAAATTTTGTTATTAATTATCCATAAGATTCCAATACATTTTTTAACCTTAAATTCTTGACCTTGACTTGCTGTGGTAATGAGTTCCACAGTCTAATTGTGCCTTGTGTGAAAAATATTCCAGATGAGACCATGCCACTGATTTTATAAAGGTATCGTAATATTCTCCATATGATTCACCGTCCAGTTTCTTATGCTACCTAATATCATTTGCTTTTTTGATCACAGCTGCATGTTGAGTCTTCACTGAGCTGGCTACAATGATGGTCCATTTCTTGAGTTGTTCTTAACACAATTCCATTCCCAACTGGCAAGGGCCCACACCACAAAAGCCATTACCTTTGGCACTAATTGGCATTTTAAGCTCTGAACTATCAATGGCCCACGTGGCACAAGCAAACTCATGCACAGTCAGCGGTAGCAATCTGAACAGACTGTCCAATGGCTACGTTAGCATGAAGACCGAAATAGTTTCTCACCCTTAGGTGGTCTCTTCAGATTATAGTTGAGGCATGTCACCAGGGCTGCTAGCAGGTTCATGGCTTGGGCTATACATTGTATACACACTTAAAGGTCATCAGGCTAGAGGTGCAGAAGTGGGGAGAGCTGTTTCTGTGACATGCATTCCTTTAAGCCTCTTCATGAGGTTGTGCGCACACACACACACAAGCGGACCTAGAAATGATGCAGTTCAGGGGCTGCATGGAGGGTTGAGGGGCAGAGTGAAAGCAAGTCTTCCTGCAAATCTGTCTCCAGCCCCCAGAGATTAATGGGTCTAGACGGTAACATGCTCCAATTTTGTGTGTGTGCTTGCGTCCTATTATTTAGCCCTGTATATGCTCACTCTCTCCAGTGCCAGGTACGTAAAGGAATTTGGTATAAATATTTATAAATGGCATTCCACACAACCACATTGTCATGCAACAACTGCGCTCCATGGTCAGGTGTGTTTTACACAAGAATCTGCTGGAGGGTTTTAGAGTCACTCAGTTCCTCATATGATAGCTCATTTCTTTGAGTGTGATATATCTGTGTGTGCCAATGTATTTTACTGACTTTTAATCAACACTAAATAATATGCAAGCATTTAAAAGAAACATAAGACCAACTAATAGGAGAAGGTGCCATAGACTCACTTATTGCTCATGAAATAAAACAGAATGGTTCAGCTGGGAACACATTTTCTAAATTGTATCACTATTAAAGCCAAATATTTTATACATGCAGAACCTACACTTGCATTACTCATGCCTAACTTATACATTCCCACTCATATCGCATCTATAAAAAAAGACACTACTGCCATTTTAATATGTAACTTCAGCATCTGTAGAGTACAGGATTTAAGCAACACAATGCAGATTTTAAGACTCTTCTGATCATGACCTCAGTCCTGCAGCAGGACCAGCTTGTGCTGAGCTTGGGCCCATGCAGTCCCATTGATGGCACAAAGCATGGAAAGCAGTGGCAGTCAATGAAGCTGTGCATAATAGCAGAGGTCTTAGCAGATCTAAATACAAGATCAGAGCTCAAATTAGTATAATGGTGCCCTTGAACTACACACTATATTTAGGCAAACATTAAAATGTAATGAGGATGCACGTAAAACAGAGAGTTCTAACTGTGCTCCTTAGGGAAAAATCCTGCAGAATTTAGCACAAAATGACATCCCTTCCACAGAATTTTAAATTCAGCCTATACAATTCTATATCAGGGAAACAGTTTTGAAATGAGTTTTGTAAGCTTCGAGTGATTTCTATAGTACACTATTGGTTCATTCCTATTAAATTCTACAGGGCTTTTACATGGCCCGTTCCAAACATCCTTGCTGAGGGAGTTTGCCTGAATAAGGACCTCAGAATTTTGCCTAGACAAGAAAAGTCTCAGACCTCAGATTACATAAATGATATTCAAAGTAATGATTCCATTATGGTGGATTCTCTCAGAGCCAACCACTTGTTTCACAGACAACATTATTAGTGAATGAGATGTGGGATGTGATTTTTGTTGTCAGTGCATATGAAATTCTCCCTTTTGAGTGACAGAATCAACTCTGAAGGTTTTTTTTCACAAGGCTATTGTGGTGATCTTACAAACTTCAAAGTAAAGAAAAACAAGCCATGGCAATCCCCTCGCATTGTACACATGTGCAGCATTACTTTCATTTGAATGTGCTAAACTGACACTGGGGGGAAAAAAAACATGACTCAGATCTTGTCTTTAGCAAGTGTGTGCAAATAATAAGGTACTTTTAAATAACAGGAATGTCCTCCAAGGGGAATGGCCCTTTGGATATTCGATGGAATAGCAGTGGCTTACCTCTCCAGCACTAGGTGTGGATGCTGCTTCTGTTTTTCTTCCTCCAATGAGAGAGTTTAGTCCTCCAGCCCAACTCAAACTTCTTCCTTTCCCAAGTAAGCAACACTTCCAAACCCTCTACTCTACAATGCAGGGGCTCATACCCATTGGTCTAGTCCTCACAGGCTGTCCTTTACCAGTGAGCTTCTTACACAGCCCCTTAGTGGAGAATCCAAAGCAGCTACTGTTCTCTCCAAGCTGTCTTGGGTTTTTAGTCCTAAACACCCACTCTTCTTCAGCATGATTTCCCTAATCCTTTGGCTGTCCTTCTGGACCTTGTCCAAAATCCCTCCTAGGCCCTTTAGCTGGGGAAACTCATCAGCTGCGTTCCCAGCCCCAAAAGTTCAAAAATCAGAATCAGACTCTACAATATCATGAGATTGGCCTGAATATCTTGAGATGGTTATAATATACTACATAATCGTTTTTGGCCTTGAGGGTGACAGGGCTCCCCTCAAATATCCTCCAGACCTCACCTCAGGTCCTTGTACTGTCTTTCTCTGCCCCCCAAAAAGACACCCAAGAGGTTCTTGGAGCGAAAAGAAAAGTCTTCTCTCCTCTTTCTGCCCTTATCAGAGAGTCCATAGGAAACTGAAAAGAAGAAAGGGTGACCTAGAACTCAGGCCATCTTCCTGGGTCAGCCCGTTGTGCTCAGTCTACATGGAATCCACCCCTAGCCCCTTCTTGTAGGGCATGGTCCTCTGAGGCTGGGTTATACAGCTTCAGGAGCAGTGAGGCTTGTTCTTGTCTCCCTCTAGGCAGGCCTGTCTGACACAGGGTAATCTTCTCTCTCTTTACCACCCCTGCCTCTGGCAGGTTTTTCCTTTTAAGCTCCCTACTCTCCAGGGACACAAGCCTTGCAAGTGCACCTCATTGGTGTTGAACAAGCCTAGAGGAGCTTGTTAGTCCCCTCTGTCAGTGTGAGGTCATACCCTTTCACAGGCCTGTCTTCAGATTTATTTTAACTCCCCCGGGGTGTGTGTGTGTGTGTGTGTGTGTGTGTGTACGTATGTGAGAAATTCAGTGTTGCCAGCTCTCACAATTTTGTAGGGAGTGATGCCATTTCAGCCCGTGAGCTGCTATATCAATTATACGCCCCCACATAAATTTTGTGTTTCTCCCCACATACAATTAATACTGCCCCAACCACCTCACATCTCCTCCTTGGCCTCACAGCACACTGCTGCTTCTCCTTCGTCTGTGAAGGTTCTTCACCCTCTTCCAGGCATGTGGTAAGGTCAGCTCAAGGGATTATTCATTGTCTCATGAAAGCCAGCGTACAGCTCTGGATTGCCCCCACAAGAAATTGTGAGGTAGCTGTCTTTATATATCAAGAGATAAGGTGACATCACCATCCGTACAGGACAAATCAATCTGATGCAGGTCAAAGTCTGAGTTTGAGTGTAACATTTCGGTAAATGTACATGGGCAAAAATATTATATTTCCCCTTTTTTCATGAGAAAGTTTAATCGTAAGTGTCTAATCCAAACAAAATAACAGAGTAGTTGTCAGGTCAGATTTTCAACTAGTGTAAATTAGACTATCTTGTTTGACTTCAGTGGAAGTAGGCCAATTCACTCCAGCCAAGGATCTGGCCCAAGTTTACATTTCAGTGCCTATAGGCATAATAGATTAAACGCCCTTCACTCAATTTCCTTGCTTTAGTGATTTCATCTCCAAATCAATGCTGCTTTAACATTACTTACTTAGGGTCAAATTTTCAGAATGGTGGAGGACACTCAACTCCGGTTGAAGCCAATGGCCCTTCTTTATTCAGATTTGTAATAACAGGTGCCCATCCAGTTGCTCCAGGTGCTTTCACAAAAATTAAAACTTATGTCAAAATAAAAATCTACAAAGATACTCACAAATAAATCATAGTCCAAGTAAACCCATGAAATCCTACTCCATCTTCAAAGATAGAAGGTAGCACACAACTATTTAGGGGCAAATCCAGCCCTGCATACCTGACTTGAGCAGCTGGGTAATGAGGAGGCAGGGAGTAATGATTCCCTACAGGCCACTGTGCAATTGCAGAGCAGTACCATGGAGGCTACTTCTGTCTAGGAATAGCCTACTGTAAAGGGATACCATTCCTCTGGCCTCAGAGGAATGCACCTGGGTGACTGGCCCACCTTCTGCACCTGAGAATGAGCTGGAACTTAATTAGTTGACCCTTATAAAAGAGGGCAGCAGGACGTTGGGTAGGATGTTGGTTATTAGTGTTACTAGGACAGAGTTTGGGGGGTGCTTGCCCTGCATAGATTTCTGAGGAAAGAGTCTCTAAGGTTTTGATTTATTTCTTAAGAAGGCTTAAATAAAACAATTAACCCTGCTGGAAACTGCTTTCCTGGCTTCCTTGAGAATGCTAAGACAGAATTAACCTAGGGAGTGAGCTGACTCAGACAGAGCAAAGCTTGTCCTGGTAGGAGGAGGGTGCTATAAGGAAGGTATCCTCAACCTTTTACACCTACAGAGGGCTTTTACATCCTTGTAGCAAGCATAGACTCATACGTGTAGGACTGGAAAGGACCTCAATAGGTCATCTAGACCAGTCACCTGCACTTAAGGCAAGACTAAATAATAACTAAATGATCTGTGACAGGCGTTTCTGTAGCCTGCTCCTAAAAACTGCTAATGATGGAAATTCCACAGTTGAACAGAACCAGACCCAGAACCAATCTCTGAGTGGTCCCACTCATTATGACTGTGAACCACAAATTATTACTCTCTGGGATTGGTTTATGTTTCTAGCTAGTTTAATCTCATTTTGTCCCTTTCCTTTTTAATTTTGTCCCTACATGTGTTTATATTCATCCTTTGTAATTTGACCTAGTTTCCACTTTTGTAGGACTCTTTTGCATTTCAGATCATTGAAGATCACTTGGTTAAGCCAAGATGGTCTTTTGCCATACTTCCAATCTTCCCTGAGCAGTGGGATAATTTGCTCTTGTGCCCTTAATGTCTCTTTGAAAAAATCAACTTTCTTGACCTGTTCTTGCCCTTAGATTTGCTTCCCATGGGATCTTACTACCAATTCCCTGAGTCTGATGACTGCTTTCTTGAAATCCATTATCTTTATTGTGCTGTTTTTCCTTCTACCATTCCTTAAAATTATGAACTCGTCATTCTATGTTCACTTTCACTCAAGCTGCCTTCCATTTTCAAATTCTCAACCATTTCCCTCCATATTTGTCAACATCAAATCTAGAACAGCCTCCATCAACTAGTTTCCCCGCCTTCTGAAATAAAAAATTGTCTCCAATGAATGCCAAGAATTTATTGTATAATCTGTTCCCTGCTGTATTACCTTCCGAGTGGATGTCTGGGTAGTTGAGTCCCCGATCACCATCAAGACTTGTTGACATTGTTAGGGTAAAAAAAAAAAAAAAAGACTCATTTAACTCTTCTTCCTTGTTAGGTGGTCTATCATAGACACCTACTGTGACATCCTTTTTTTTTTAAACCCCTTTTGTCCTTACCCAGAGACTCTCAACAAGTCTGTCTCCTATTTCTATCTCAACCTCAGTCCAAGTGTGTACATATATGATATGCAACACCATCTGTGCAGCCATGTATTCACCTCCAGGATGCATCTATCTCTGCCTGGGCCCTTACCTTTGACTGGAAGGATTGAAGAGAACACCACCTGCAACATGAACTCCTTCACCCTTACTCTCAGAGTCCTGTGATCAGGTCTGATCTGCTCAGGGTCAGACCTAGGGATGTAAAATATTAACTGGTTAACCAGCAAGCATTAGTCTTACCGGTTAACCAGTCTTAACCCACACTGTCCGGAGTGGGCCCAGCCATGCCACTTGGCGGGAGCAGTGCTGGCCCCAGCTGCAGAAGCTCCAACCTCAGTCGTGCTGGCTGGCAGGATCAGCCCCAACTGGTTAACTGTTTAAATGAAATATTTTAAATCATTTAAACAGTTAACTTTTTAAATGATATTTACATCTCTAGTCAAACCTTGCAGCATCATTATTGTCCAGACAGATGAGCAACAAGGGACAGTAGTCAAAGGGCCAGATAATCCTCTACAATCCCTCTGTAGCATCTGACACAGGCCCGTGGTAGGTAGTATACCTCCCAGGATGCCAGGTTAGGCTGTCAGATAGGTGCCTATGTCCCTTCAGAAGGAAGTCATTGACCAGCACTACTCTGTTTCCTCTTGGGCGTGGTGGCTCAATCATCCCAACCTTGGAAGTACAGAACTTCTCCTCCTCCTTCTCAAACTTTGGGGGAGATTCCTCATCCCTCCTTGCCTGGACAGCATAACAGTTCCTCATCACTATGGTCAGTGGATTGGGAGCTGGGGTGGAGCACTGCCTGCTGCCAGAAGTCAATGTCCTCCCTGTGACATTGCCATACCCTCCTCCCTGCGTGATTTGACAGCAATCTATTCTAGGTGGATAACTTCCTCGGACTTGGAGGTCTCCATATGAATACACTCTATGAATTTCTCATGAGCATGGATGCACCTCAACCTAGCCACCTTCTCCTGTTGCTCCCCCACCTGGTTCTTGAGAGATTCCACCAACAGCATCTTTCACACTGGATGGTCTCCCCAACCTGGTTATCTATGAAAGGGAAATGCAGGCCACAAACCCTGCAAACCTACACCAGGATCTGGGTAGAGACATCCGTGGTCAGGTTCTCTTTCAATGAATCCTCAGCCCCCTATCTTCTGTTCCCTTTTCTGTTCACCTCTTTCCTCCCCCTGCACCATTGCACAGCAGAGCTGTAATGGTTCTCTTCCTACAGCTGTGGAAAATGGAGATTAATTTTCTCCTCAACACATTGATTACAACCCTTAGAATTTTCTCCCATTTCTTTTAAAGAAAATCAGTAGCTGACTAAGTTACCATTGTGCCCTTTCTGTAGAGTCCTTTACTGAGACCACTTTTATTCCACGAGTATATGCAGAGTCATAGCAAAAGCACAGATTGGAATTTGTGGAGTTCACTCAAGAGGAAACTCTCAGGCTTTTAAATTCTGACTGAGGGTAAGGAGAAAGTTCCCTGTAGTGGAAAAAGTGCACATTTTTTGCTCCCCTAGGCTCAGTTCAGGCGGGGTTAGGAGTAGAAGAAGGCCCCCTCAGAAAGAGATGTGGGAAAAACAGCCAGTCCTTGAAACACCACAAAAGGTATAGTACCATAAGATTCCCCCTCCATTGTTATGAATGTGCAGATCACCTCCAACAGAGGTAGTAAAGAAACAGGAGAATGCAGAGTGTATAAAAGGCGCAGCAAAGTAGTGTAAGAGCCTTTTCTACAGCAAGAAAATGATGGGGGCTAATTGACTTGAACTAGGGGAAGGGGAATCTTGGTGAAGGGAGGGGAACTCATCTGTAGTCACAGGAGATTACACACAGTGGAGGAGACACAAGAACTGTTGCCTGCCTTTAGCATTGCTTCAGCATACCTTTTTGAAAACTTATAGGAAAGGCTCAGTTGGGACCATCCTATAAAGAGTGCAGTGTTTTTAATAAACATTTATGTAGATACGGTAGTTATAACATGGCTCAGGGCTGTACATGTTTAAACGAGGTGTCTGTATTTATCCTGTATCATTCTTTTGCTAAGTGCAGGCTGCTGCTGACTGGTAAGAATGTTCTGCTTCAACAAACTTTGATTCTGCTTGCATGGGAGGAAAGCTGTGCATTTATTATGCAAGATTATCATTCAAAGCTTCTAGGGTTAAGAATTTATTTGAAAAGTGTTCTATTTGTGTTTAATTATTACGTATACTATGGAAAAATACAAATAAGCCTCATCTTAGGAGAGGAATGGAGCCAATAATGTTCTGAGGAGTTTGCAACTGTGATTTTCTTTTTTTAATAATTCAGTCTTGGGTATAAATAATTCACGTTCCATTAAAGAAATGATGAATAAAGGTTTTTTTCTAATAGCATTCTATAAACTTGTTTGTTTAAAAAGGCAAAAATATCTTGATCACCTCAGCATGTGGTATTATCAACATTCACTTTGAAAGAGTGTGTAATAAATATGTATTAAGTTCCTGCTACCAGAAGAAAAAGGGGCATGGGGGAGAAATACCACAGTTGAAAAAGATGAGGAAAAGCCATTAAATGTTGGGGCGGGAGAGGGTCAAATTCTCTACTGTTGTAATCTGGCATAGCTCCATTGACTTCTCAAATCCCTCTTGTTTTAATGTGTTGGGTTGTATTTTCTATTGTATTCCGAGAATATTTTAGTTAATAGGTGCCATAAAGTGTTACTAGTTATTAAATTGCTACTCTAAGACACATTTAGTTTCCTTAGATCCTGTTTTAATGACATTTTTGTTTTGTTTTGTTTTGGGTTTTTGAAGCCTTTCTTATCCCTCCTGATTCTTTGACAATGACAGCATAGTCAAATTTTATCATAATGGTGTCTTTCACAGGTTCTCATTTCTCTACAGAGAAAGGAAGGTTATCATCAGTGTGTGCGCTTCAGAAAGAGCAACACTGAATGAGCGATATTAAAATTGGAGCTGTCTCATGTTACATTTTCTATATCCACTTGTCTTCCATCCTGTAACTCCCCTAACCCCACCATTCCTTACTTTTGAGGTCCTAGTACAGCAAAATATTTAAGCACATGCCTAACTTTACCCAGATGAGTAGTACTAACGGGGACAAGCCTGAAAAAAACAGTGGGGGGAGGGGCAGGGAGAATAAGACATTAAGCTGTTCTTTTCATAATATCTCATCCTTTATCCATGAACATGGTGGATTTCTCCCTTCTAGAAGCTTAAGATACGCTTCACCCATTTCTGCACATCTGGAATCAAGTTCTCAGAGAATACATTGTCAGTGGGACCTTGCTGAATTGAAAAATGTTCCTTAAAGTTTCTCCTGTGTTTTGAAGTTTAACTTCAGGAGGGGGAGGAAATCAGGTCACTTTGTGGTTTTTATAAAACATCTGAGGTTGAAATCCTGGCTTCATGAAAGAGTTATAAAATTCCCATTGACTTTGGAAGGGCCAGGATTTCAACCATAGAACATCTCAAAATTCCAGGTGCCATCTACAGGATGTTTTGCCAACATTGTCCAATAGCTGAGGATACGCACTTAATACAGAGAACCAAAGCAAACTTCAGTTCCTGTAAAGTTATTTTCCTTGCTGGAAAGAGGGAAATAAGCGCCTAAACACATGCCCCAGCTCTTTACAGGTATTTTACTTTAGGTTGCTTTTTAGTAGCATCATGGCATTGTACATAAGATGTGACACAGAACAATGAGCTTAGAAGGAGACTAACTAGAAAAGAATATTAACCTTGATTTTTAAGTTAGAACAGCTGTGCCATTCTGACATGCCGTGTCTCATGGTTTAAAAGAGAGCTTGAGCCCTAAAACTGTTTTCTTTTAGACAATGTGTTCTGCTACAGGAGTACAGTGGCTTGGGGAGTAGGGGAATCAGAAGGCTGAGAAAGGCAAGATAGCACAGGTTATATTCAGCATTCATAGCTATCATGTGTGCAGTATCTCCTGTACATGAGCTTTCTTTGAATGGTGACGTGTAACTGGAGATGGGCAAAATATGTACAGGTTCAGTTTAAACAGGTTAAATGTGAATATCTTGCATAACTTAGAGTCTATGCAATTGGACAGGAAATATGAGAGCAGGGTCGTCTATAAAACTTCTAGTACTCCTAACTCCTGATCATGTTGATAACACCCTAAGAATACCCTTTTGTTCTATATTTTAAATTCGTGCTGTGATTCCTAGCTAGAAACAGAAAGTAAACAGGTGGGTAACAAATGGCAAAAACAAAAAACCCTTACTGCATTTTGATCTTCCAAAAAGTGGTTTGGGGCAATTCTTTTTTTATCTTCAAATTAGTATACTAGTCTTTACAACCTAGGAAAGTCCTATGGTTCAGCAGTTTGAGACCAGCCAATGAAAAAAAATATTGCCTGCTGGTGGCTAGACAAGTGGTTGACCTGCATTTAAAATTCCATGATGATTAAGGGCTCCATGCTAAGGTGCTGAATAACTGGCTGAGTGACTTCAATTCCCATCAAATTGAATGAGAGCTAAGAATATTTAGCAACTTATAAGGCTTCATTCTATCTGATTGAGGCATTTAAAGAAAACTAGCCATCTACTTCAATGCTCCCTGCCCAAGGAAACTGGACTACCAGGGAGAAATTGTTTTCTTTGTTGCATTGGATCATAGCATACTGTGCACACTAGTACTGCTATTAAATAGCAACAATTTGCTCACCCAACCCACTGCTCTAGTTAAATTCCTGTTTTGGCAGAACTTGGCCAATCATGCCCCACTCTGAAGTTCTCTGAGCACCAAGAAAACCTAAATTAAGTTTAAAATGAAGTAGTGAAAATATTTTAAAGAAAATAGCATATTGAAATCCTAATGGGTAACTTGATGAAGTTCAAATCAGTAAACTATAATATAACTCTATGGACTGAAATCCTCTCTGATACCTTGCTGCACCAGTCCATCCAAACAATAACCTCTAGTATGGTGAGCAAACAAATTCCATTTGTTTCCTGAGCTCTACCAGCCATAGCAGCTGTTTGGTGTGGAAAAGCAGGGATGGGGTAGCTCAGTGGTTTGTGCATTGGCCTTTTAAACTCAGGGTTGTGAGCTCAATCCTTGAAGGGGCCATTGGGGGATTGGTCCTGCTTTGAGCAGCAGGTTGGACTAGATGATCTCTTATTTGGGGGAGGGATAGCTCAGTGGTTTGAGCATTAGCCTGCTAAACCCGGGGTGTAAGTTCAGTCCTTGAGGGAGCCATTTGGGGATGGGTCCTGCTTTGAGCAGGGGGTTGTATTAGACAATCTCTTGAGGTCCCTTCCAACCCTAATGATCTATGATTCAGTCTGTGCAAAGGGATATTTTATACATGCTCTTTTCCCATATGTTAAGTATATGACTCTGCCCAGCCTTCTGTATATGAAGGCCATGGGGTAGAAGGGAACTAGAATGAGCACACTCAGTAAAATATTCGCCCACCATCCATCCTAAGGTAAGACCAGCTTCTTTCCGGCTGACTGAATAACAGTGAAGACTTCTAAAGGCGCTGTAGCTCATGTCTTTTCTTTTTAATTTGTGTGTTTTGGTGCTTTTTCAATGTCATGTCCCAAGTGACTGGGAGCGCCTTAAACCAAACCAGCTGAGGGCCAGTAGAAAGGCATTTAAGCTTTATTGTGGAGCATTTGTTCCAAAGTCTTGATCAGGGATCTGAAAGTATCTATCACCAAAACATCACATGCAAGAAGGGAACTCTAGAAATTGCAATCTTCTAGTTGTTTATCCACAAAGATACAAGTAATGGTAATGCAGGCTGCCCCGACACTGGCCTCACAATGTACATCAACTCTGTTGTGACATACTTTCAAAGGTGACTCTAGGCCACTGGTTCTCAACGTGTGGCTCATGGGACGATTGCAGCCCAATCAGCACAGAGCTGAAGCCCATGGGGGGAGGGATAGCTCAGGGGTTTGAGCATTAGCCTACTAAACCCAGGGTTGTGAGTTCAATCCCTGAGGGAGCCATTAAGGGAACTGGGGTAAAAAAAAAAAAAATCTGGGGATGGTCCTGCTTGGAGCAGGGGGTTGGACTAGATGACCTCCTGAGGTCCCTTCTAACCCTAATAGTCTATGATTCTATGTCACATCCTCAGGGCCATACAGGTAGTATTGGATGCAGCCCACATAACACGCATATGCAGCCCACAATGGTAAATAGGTTGAGAACCTCTGCTCTAGGCTGGCTTTGGGTAGTACTTCAAAGATGTAATGAAATTGCAAGGTATGACTGTATTTTTGTTGTTTTAATATAACATTCTTTGTAATCACTGTTCTGAAAGGATCCTATCGACAGAGCATTAGGACTGAGAGAAAAGTTCCGTCTCCAACCCCATCCATTCTTTCATCCTTCCTCTGTGACTACCAACCATGATGGTGATGGCACATCAGAATCTTGCAAAGAGAAAGAACCAGTCAAGATTGCATTTCCGTCTCTTGCCTACAGCAGCAATCAAGGGGTGAAAACCCAAGAATGTCTCCAGCAATTGTGGGGGAGATGAGGTTACAACTGACTAATACAAAGCATTCTGCAGCAATTGCAGTATGGCCAACCCCAAGCATGCAAAACAAATGAGCCTAGCCACCTCATCCCCCAAATCATTAGATTTTAAAAAATAATACATTTTGGGTCTGTTATTCACCTTCTGAGTTTTAAGCTTTTCTCCACAACTATAAGGGCCAGAAACTTTTATTTCCCAAATAAAAGCTGAGATTCTCACAATCACCTGACTCCAGGTGCAGAGACTTTAAGAAAACACACAAATTATTGCAAGATTTATGATAAAATGGTAACAGGCTGGCAGTACTGTAGCAGGGGGATGAGAGAGAGAGAGCCTGAACCAGTTAGGCTCTTGTGGCCACTCAGGGCATTGACAACACCACTGGAAGTGCTAGAACAATCTCAGGTTGTGTGGCACTGAGGAGGATGGAGAGGAGAGAGTGGAGAGGGTGCCACAAGGACAGGCCTGAGAATCAGATTTAAGGGACATGCTATATGTATGGCTGTAAGTTAGCTATTTCAGAAAAGCTATTAACCAGGTGTTTAAAGCCCACAGATTGCAATTCAGCTTGATAGATTCCCTAAATATTAACAGAGGAATTTACATGAATCTCTAGTTTCTGGGTTTTTCCTACTGCGATTGTGGGTACAGGCAAAGTGGGTATTCACCCACGAAAGCTTATGCTCCCATACGTCTGTTAGTTTATAAGGTGCCATAGGACTCTGTCGCCTTTTACAAAAAAATCCATGTTGCTGCCAGCAAATCTGCCCATACTGCAATATTTTTCTCTAATTTCACATTTTTGTTTGAGATTAAAATGTTTATTTTTAAACAGTCAAATTATTCCCAGACCTGCTCACATGCATATCAGTTGCTTCCTTATGAGGGTTCTTCAGTCATAGTGCAAACAACCCAGGAAAATACCCCACAGCTCTAAACAGTTCATACGTACAATGCAGTACACTCTTTAACAACTGGAATCAGCAACTCTGCTTAAGGTATGTATGTTGGTTTAAAAGTGCTGGACATAGTAAGAGGGCATGTATGATGCGATGTGTCTGCAGTACAGATTACTGCTGCAAGAACCACAACGCTGGCTTCTAAATGGTAATGGGGAAAAATATCACAAGGCTTGTTTCTGATGCTTCTCCAAACCTCTACTGTATGAAAAATTGGATCCTGAGGCAACAGCTGTATCTATGTAGGAGGGTGACTCTGCCAGCAGAAAACTCCATTGCTACCCACCTGGATCCAGTTTCTGGATCTTGGCTTTTTACTGGAAATCTCATGGCTCATGACTGAAAGTACTATGACAATAGCCTTTCTTCTGATACTTTAGCACATATTTAGCCAGAAATGGGGACTCAAGTAAATGTACCCAAACATTTCAGAACTTTGAAAAAATTGAATTTGGTTCTAGAAATGTAGTTTTCTTTTTTACAAACCTGCTTGCTCATATCTGTTTCTAAACCTTGAAAGTTAGAAGCAGCTCTAAAACAAGATCTCCCCAAATCCTTCCTTGCTCTGTCTTTGTACTTTCAGCTCTCATATGGCTGGTAACGTGGTAATAAGTATTGCAGTATGTTGGATAAAACTGAAAGGCAAACGTTTTAAAAAAATTCTTAACAAAACACACTGAACTGCATTTTTGACATTGCTACTTTGAGGTATACTAGAAGCATCTAACATGACAAATGAGACCTAGGCTTGTGGAATTTTTAGGTGACCTTTTCCGATTAAGGCCATAAGAAGAAAATCATGCCATCATTTTCATTTACGCTTAATAGATTATCCGCCTAGCTGTTGTGGTGCTGAAGTAGATTAATACATTTTATTTTCCTCAAAGCTGGATTAAATCCTGCTTACATTCTGTGAGAAATGGATTTTTATAATTTAAGGTCAGTTCCTGATGAAATTCAAATATAAAATCTGCTCTGCATGGACAACAAAATACTCTAGTAAAAGGGAATGTTCTCTGAAGGTTAGGGTGCAGTTGGCATCATAAAATGAGAGAGATTTAGGGCCAAATTTGTGCTTCATCCTTTCAAATATTTAAGCATTTATTATTTATCATTTGTATTGTAGAAGCACCTGGGAAACCAGTCATGGATCAGCACCCCATTGTACTAGGCACTGTGCAAACACAGAACAAAAAGATAGTCTCTGATCTGAAGAGCTTACAATCGAAGTGAAGATTTAAATGATGCTATTCATTGGAGTAAAGTTATACATGTTTAAGGGTCCGCTTCAAAGCCATTGAAGTTAGTAGTATTTGCAGAATCAGAGGCTTGGTCTGAGCAGTTCCTGTGATGTGCTTTACATATTCAAAGGCTAACACAAGATTTTAATTAGAAAAACTAACACACACACACACACACACACACACACACACACACACACACACATCTGCAAGTTAATGTAAGATTCTGTTTGTTCAAGAAAAAGATTTCCAGGCATTTTATTTATTTAGAATTTAATTTCACAACAGTTATGTGTAATTTGTCATGGACGATGGGATTGCAACATCAGGTATAATGCAGGCAGTCTTCATACAACTGATGTAGGGAACTTTACGTATTGCAGTTCTGTTGGTTAAAGATGAACTGTCAGATTTAAGTCATATTTTGTGGAGGAGGGAGGAGGGAGGAGCAATATTTCACTGGTGTGTCTGTCCTGGCTGGATTTTTGGGTCATGGCTGTGTCAACCATAACTCGTATGATATTTGATGATAGAGTCTAGATGCAGCAATGATGGGTGTATTACAGAAAGAGAGAGAGAGTACCATGAAACAGCCCTCTTTGCACCATAGGAGTTTTGGTGTACCTCCCTGAAATATATAATTATGACTTTTTTCATGGTTGTTTACACATTTTCATTTCACTGGTAATGACTGAAAGAAAATAACACATTTTAAAGACAAATAGGTGGTGACTGTGACATTGCACCCCATAATTTTTTATAGAAATATGCTTATGAGTGTAAATATGACATAACTGAAATATGCTTTATGCTAAATATGCCACATAACATATCTTTTCAAAGGTTATGATCTACTACATATATTCTGTTTGTATGCATGTATCATTTTTATATCTGAGGTTATGAGCATTGGCTCTGCTTGTATTTAAAGTGTTTGCAATAGGAAGCACATAAGGCAGATTTGGTCAACATAATATGAAGGGGTTATGCAAGTAATTGGGAGCATTTAACTAACAATGGACTTCGGGAGACACCAATCCACATCTGAGCTTTCTTGGGATCATTCAAACTAACATGTAAACAATGGCATCGTCTTGCAAAAAGATGAATCATTCACAGACACCTGACTTGCCCAGGTGACTGCAAACTACATCTTGTTGAGGGGATTTTACACGGGAGAACAGAGGGGTTTCCACCCACGAGAGAGAGAGACTATAAAAGGCCCTGGAAACCCCTCCATTTTGTCTTCAGCTGGCTCAGAAGATAGCCTCTCCACCCCAAAGAGATGCCTGAAAGAAACTGGAACAAAGGACCATAACTATGGGGGTGTGAGTGATTGCTAGACCCAGACTAGGAAGGAATCTAGTCTGTTAAAGAAGCTTATTGGAATATCTCTGAGGGTGAGATTTACCTGCATTTAGTTTCCTGCTGTATTAGGCTTAGACTTGTATGTTTTTTGTTTTATTTTGCTTGGTAATTTACTCAGGGCTGCCCAGAGGATTTGGGGACCTGGGGCAAAGCGGGGGAGCTGCAGTGCTTGTACTCACCCGGCGGCGGTCTGGGTCTTCGGAGGCATTTCAGCGGTGGGGGGCCCTTCAGTCGCTTCGCCTCTTTGGCATCACTGAAGGGTCCCTTGCTGCTGAAATACCGCCGAAGACTGGGACCGCTGCCTGGCCAGGGCTCGCAGGGCCCCTGTGGTGCCTGGGGCAAATTGCCTCACTTGCCCCCTCCTCTGGGCGGCCCTGAATTTACTTGGAACCACTTAAAGCCTACTTTTTATATTTAATAAAATCACTTTTTACTTATTAACCAAGAGCAAGTAATTAATTCCTGGGGGAGCAAACAGCTGTGCATATCTCTCTATCAGTGTTATAGAGGATGAACAATTTATGAGTTTACCCTGTATAAGCTTTATACAGAGTAAAACTGATTTATTTGGGGTTTGAATCCCATTGGGAACTGGATATCTGGGTGCAAGGGACAGGAGCAGTTTTAAGCTGTTTCAGTTAAGCCTGCAGCTTTTGGGGGATGTGGTTCAGACCTGGGTCTGTGTTTGTAGCAGGCTAGTGTGTCTGGCTCAACAAGACAGGGTTTTGAAGTCCCAAGCTGCATGGGAAAACGGGCTCAGAGGTAGTCTCAACACATGAGGTGGCAGTCCCAAAGGGGTTTCTGTGGTCCACCCATTACATTGACTCATGACACAAACACTTAATCTGATACTCAAACAAAAGCCACACTCATTTTTCAAAATTAATTTTGACATGTTTAAATACCAGCAAGGGAAATTATTTTCAATTCAAAATACTGTAGCAACACTTTGCATTACAAAGATAAAAATACTTAAGGGCAAGTGTTAAAACTTTTGCAATGCTGTAGCAACAAATACACATTACATAAAAGGGTTACAGGAGGGCAGGATAACATCATAAAGGGAAAGTATGTGACTCACTTATAAGGGTAAGTGAGTTATCCTAATGTGCAGTCTGCAATGGAAATAAATGGAACATTAACAAAATATTTTACATAAGGCAGAGTCCAAAAGTAAGGGGTTGTGTAAGGCTAACTGTAAAAATAAGCAGATGAATCCTCTATAATAATATTGCAACATTTTTTGGCTTCCATCTATTGGTTGCCATAGGATTTTTACTTAGTGAGCAACCATTGAACACAAGGCAGCACACTTGCCAGAAGAACTTAGAAAATGGTTAGTAAGAACCCATTTCCCAGCTGCCCAAAAGCAAATAGATTTGCAACTGGGATGTGTATTATGTATGCCTGATTTGAATTTCTCTCTCCTTTTGAGAGTATGCAAATTTCTCTCTGAAATAAAGTTACTTGTTATGCAAGGAATCATTTTAAAAAAAAAGGCTAAGGGAAAGTAGGTTAAGGTAATGTATATATTGCCTAAAGGATCATGAGGCACATTAAAAATCTCTGTGATACCAGCCACTTCTGCAAATAGAGAACACCTTGTATGTTCCTCTGGTGGACATTAAAACAAAGAAACAAGAATAGCATTAAACCATTTTATTTCTCTGCCAGTTTCCAATTTCTAAATTTCCCTTGCTGGTATTTAAACCTGGACACAGTAAGATACAACTCCTGCCACAAAAAGCTAACAGTCTAAGTGGACAAGATAGACAAAGGGACAAAGGATGGAAGACAAAACAAAGGCACAGAGTGTGGAAATCACTTGCCTAGAGTCAGATAGTAAGTTAGTGGTAGAGAACACAGGTCTCCTCACTGCCAGTCTAGTACTTAATCCACTAGGCCGCACTGTATTATTGTGTCAACTTCTGCTATGTCTCTTGGGATGATTCAGTTAATGATTTCAGATTTTGTTTTCTTTTCCTTTTGAAAGAACAATTAACATGATTTAGGATTTAAACCTAAGCTGTTATAATGACAACTTGTCTATCAGTGAAGATTTTTCTACAGAATCTATCAGCAGAGCCTGTGAGTGCTTCACATATATTAATGAATTTATCCCCAAGGTAGGTCAGTGTTGTCTCCATTAAACAGGCAGTGATCTGATCCACAGGGAGACTAAGTAGCTTTCCCAGATTCACCAGGGAAGTCTGTTGCAGAATGAGGAACTAGATCCACATCTCCATCCAGTGCCTTTACCACTAGGCCACCTTTCCTCTTACCATGGACCACATTTGGAAGTACATTGTCCTACGGCACAGCTTAGCAAAGTTAATAACTCCTGTTCAGGTGGCATTACAGGTCAAGACTGAGGTGCAGTGACAGCTATGTAAAAGTGCAGATAAGGATTGTGTAATCTGTCAGCCTCTACACTCTGCCGTTTAAGTCCCTAATTTTCACAAGCAACAGCATTGCCCAGAAACTCAGGCAAAAAAGAGAAATTTAGCATCGCCAGATGACATCAGGTTGTAATGCAGTTGGAACTCACAAACTGAGCAGGATTCTACCTGGATGGAATACCTCAGAAGCAAACCCTTAAATTTGGGTGATGTTATGTAGCTTGGGAAGTCAAAGCAAGTTAATTCTCCAGCATGGCAGTAGGGGATTCTTTGCTGCTGTAAGTGCCATCTTTCAGGTGTGACAGAAAAGAAAGATCCTGATCACTTGTAGTCAATGAATGTCCCATGAAACTTTTTGAAAGAGTAAGGGTATTAACCCTGATGTCCTGCTAAACTCCAGTTTAGATTATGGATTGATGAGGCCGGATATGGGGTTGAATTGGGAATTTTAATAAGGCTATGAAGTTAATATGTAACTGGTTTGGAATTCTCTATTGGGTATTATTTTGTTTGATCCTATAAAATCTAAATATAATTAAACACTAATAGTATGCTTAGCACTGCAGAAAAAGAAGCAGAGATGCCCCCTGCTCATGGAATTTACAGTCTAAATGACTGACAAAACAGAGCAAACTCAAGGTGAAGAAGTTGGCTGTTCATTTTTTTTAAACATTTTTTTTCTTTGTGGGCTTTAGAAAAAAGGGAGCTTTCTGGAGAGATTTAAACAAGCACTGGATGGATTATCTATCTAAGCACATCTAATGTTTTCATCACCATAAGCCAGGATTTTCAACAGTGACTAGTGATTTTGAGTGCTTGAGTTTTTGGACAGTCAACTTGCCACCCTAAAGGAACCTGATTTTCAGGAAGCGCTAAATATACTCCCTTAGCAAATCAGGCCTATTTAGTGTGTGTCAGTTTGGACACCCAAAGATTCAGACACCCAAAAGCTCCAGTTCCTTTTGAAAACCTTTGGTCATGGTGGATGGGGGGAAGCCTTGTGGATGGAGGGAAGCAGTAGTTCTTGTATATCTTGACTTTAGTGAGGGTTTTGATACTGTCTCACATGAACTCAAACAAACTAAGAAAACACAACCTAGATGGAACTTGTATAAGGTGGGTACATAACTGGTTGGAAAACCATTCCCAGAGAGTAATCATCAGTTTGTCCATACTCAAGCTGGAAGGGCATATTGAGTGGGGTCCCACAGGGATCAGTTCTGGGTCTGGTTCTGTTCAATATCTTTATCAATGATTTAGATAATGGCATAGAGAGTACACTTATAAAGTTTGTGGACAATACCAAGCTGGGAAGGGTTGCAAGTGCTTTGAAGGATAGGATTAAAGTTCAAAATGATCTGGACAAACTGGAGAATTGGTCTGATGTAAATAGGATGAAACTCAATAAGGACAAATGTCAAGAATTCCACTTAGGAAGGAACAATCAATTGCACACATACAAAATGGGGAATGACTGCACAGGAAGGCATACTGCAGAAAGGGATCAGAGGATCATAGTGGATCACAAACTAAATATGAGTCAATAGAGTAACACTGTTGCCAAAAAAAAAAAAAGCCAACATCATTCTGGGATGTATTAGCAGGAGTATTGTAAGCAAGACACGAGAAGTAATCCTTCCGCTCTACTCTGCGCTGATTAGGGCTCAACTGCAGTATTGTGTTCAGTTCTGGGTGCCACATTTCAGGAAAGATGTGGACAAATTGGAGAAAGTCCAGAAGAGAGCAACAAAAGATTAGAGACAGAAAACATGACCTATGAGGGAAGATTGAAAAACTTGGGGTTGTTTATTCTGGAGAAGAGGGAACATGATAACAGTTTGCAAGTACATAAAAGGTTGTTACAAGGAGGAGGGAGAAAAATTGTTTTTCTTAACTTCTGAGGATAGGACAAGAAGCAATGGGCTTAAATTGCAGGAAAGGAGGTTTAGATTGGACACTAGGAAAAGCTTCCTGTCAGGGTGCTTAAGCACTGGAATAAACTGCCTGTCATCGAAGATTTTTAACAGCAGGTTAGACAAATACCTGTCAGGGATGGTTTAGATAATACTTAGTGCAGAAGACTGGACTAGATGACCTTGCGAGGTCCCTTCCAGTCCTATGATTCTATGATGCCCTCCAGATCCTGTTTACATAGTTAAAATTGAGAGTAAGATTGTCCTTGTGATAAAGGCACTAGACTGGCACCCATGAGATATAGGTTCAATTTCGGGCTCTGCTATAGACCTCCTGTGTATCTTTGGGCAAGTCATTTAAACTGACTGTCTCATTTCCTCATCTGTAAAATGGGCGTAAGAATACTTCTCTTCTCTGACCTTTAGTCTGTCTTGTCTATTTGGATTGTAACCTCTTTGGGCAGGGACAGTCTTCTGTTTTGCATAAGCACAGTGCCTAGCACAAAGAGGCTCTGACACAAGTTTGGACAGATAGGTAATACAAATAATAATCGATAGTGAATTCTGTCAGTTAAAACCTAAACATGCTGCCTCCCTTTATTTTAGCTATTTTTGGGCCCTTCTGCTGCTCTTCAAGGACCTGGCTATAACAAGACTGCAAAGCTGTCAACACGTCGTGTTAACACTTGATAAAATTTTGTAGCGAAGACAAGGTCAAAATTAGATTTGCATCCAGCCAGTGCTTAAAGTAACCTGAAACACGTGCCAGTTCCCCTGCCTAGCAATTAATTCTGCTTCCAACCACCAGATTGAGTCCCCACAACAATTCTAATCCCCACATGGGTTCCACCTGTCCCCTACCGAGCCTCACTTCTGCTCCTCCTGCATCTCCTGGGGTTCTTCATCCCAGCGTCCAAGGCCTGGGGGCAGCTGTAGTGGGGTCCCCTCTCCCCCTTTCCAGGCTGGATGTTGCAGGGAGGGAGAGGAGAGGAGCAGAGGCACCATCCCATTACTCAGAGGTTATGGGAGCAGAGCCAGACTTTGCTTCTGGGCTTTCTGTCCCCGTCTCCCCACTCCTTTCCTGAGAGAATGGTGTTGGCTCCTGTGGGGAAGGAGACACAGATCTGGCTGCTTTTCACCAGGAGGTGAGCAAGTGGGGAAAGCAGCCAGTCAGAGGGGGACTTCCCCCAGGCATCACTTAATGCATGTGCCCCTAAGGGACCTAGCTTGTTTTTTAGAAATTTTATTTCAGAGGTCTGTGACCCAGCTCACTTTAAGCACTGCATCCAGCATAATTGTTGCAGTCTCACATGTATTCCAGCAATGGATCCTGTTGCTTTGACCCTGGGCTATAAAGCACTATACCCATCTAGCTAGGCATCTAGGATTAAATTAGCTGCAGCCACATGAAAGGTGGCAGAGAGTTGTAAGAGGCAAGCAAACATGATATGTTTGACATTTCCCCCCCACTATTTTGAACAATGAGTATCCAACAGCGACTCTATTAGAAACAGGCTGGTAGTGGATGGGCACAGTAAAATTGTATAGGATGTTTTAACTCCACGCCCCATCTGAAGAAGAGAATGCAAAGATTTTACCGTTGTACTGAGGCTAATCCTCCTGAATTAGACTCATGTCAGAATTTAGGTACCTTCCTCTTCATATTTATGCAGTGCCCTCACCATAGCATCTGAGCACTCTCTGCTGTGACCCAAGTGTGTGACCCAAGATAACAGGCTTCACATACAATTAAGGTTGTCTTAAATAAAAGCAAAGTGTATTGGCATAATAGAGAAAATACAGGGAAAGTCATACAATGAAACTGGTTAAACCAACTGATATTAACTAAGCATGCAATCACAAAAGGTGCTATTACAGTGGCTTAAGCAAAATTAACATTGTACTAGGCACAATGCCCCACCTTTACAGCAAGTAGTCTCTGATCTTTATCCCCAGCAATGAGCATGGTTCAAGTCCCAAGATGTCTGGGTAGATCGATGGGGGATTTTTTTTAATTTTTTAATTTTTTTTGCTGTATAGGAAAAACATATCTTCCATAAAAATATATGGTTTATCCCATAATCTTTGTAAGTAACAGACCATCTCTTCTTTCAGGCACCTCTGTTCAAAACTCCATAATTATTAACCTAAACAACCCATCATAACCTTTGTTCCCCACTATGGCCCTTAGGTGTGAACATTTCATCCTTTTCTTCTGTAATGATATCTAGCTCTTATACAGTGTTCTTTATTAGTATCTCTCAAAACGCTTTACAAGAGAGGTTGGTGTTACTAATCTTAATTTATGGATGGGGAAACTGAGGCACATAGAGGTGACATTACTTGCCAAAGGTCACCCAGTAGACCAGTGGTCAAGCCCAGAATAGAATCCATGTTGCCTGAGTCCCAACAAAGTATTCTGTCCACTAGGCCATGCTGCTTCCCATATCAGTCATTTTGGGATGTCCCAGTAATGTTTTGTCCCTAGTGGGATACCTCCCTTACCTTTATTTCTGCAAATGTAGCCATTTTGGATGTCAGAGAGAAGAAGAGCTACAGTGGGTCTCAATCCCCTGTATTTTACTTCCATACACACACAGCTGTGCAAGATCTGCTACATATGCAGCCTTTACTGTGGGAAAGGACACTGCAGAAGAACTTTCCTTTACATTTAGCCTCCCCCTGTGTCTTACGCACACATACATTTGTGGATCCCAAAATATCACTAATAGTGAAATTTAAACAGCAGTAGACAAAGTTCATACAGAATGAAATTCACTACTGTGCATGTGACAAGAGCAAGGCCTTTGCACCACCTGAGTTCCAAGTAAACCTATTTTTTTAGGACTTATCTGGTGATGAGTCCTTGTGCCTGCTCTCTGCACATGGGTGAATTTTCATCCTATGAATAAGTCATGGTTGTGTTAATGGCCTGGTCAGCAGGAGGGAACAAAATTGTATATGAACCTCAGAATTCCAGTTTCATCAGCTGTGGATGGCACCAAGCTATAGTGAATTTCTCTGAATCACAAGAGCAAGTGATGACAACGTTCTTGTGGTCTGCCCTGTTATGTGCTAAGGCACAACCATCATCATCAAACCAGCATGAAAATGTCGCTCAGCAAAGTCCTGGATTCAACAGCAATGGAAATATTTCAAAGGTTTCTCCTGATGTGAAAGCAACTACCTATCTTGAATTACGCAAGACAACTAGTTCCGGGTCAATTAAATAGCTATTTCATGGCATTTTTATTCTGCTGTAAAATCCCAGTTGCAATCTATGCTGTAGTACTTTAAGGATTTGTTCCTTTGATCAAATCACATAATTCATAAGAAATAACATCTGGCATAGCATGCAAGTGACCTTAGATATGTTGATTTGAGTGGCTTTCAATTACTGAAGCAGTGCAGGTACTTGATGCACCTAGTATTTTGAAGTGTATGGTTACTTTAATAACATGCTGTTTGTTACGTTAAACTATAAACCAATACAGCCTGACCCCTGCAACTCTATTAGACACCAAGAAGTTGGACCCTTTCTCCTTTCATAATACCCCATTGTAAAAGGATCTACTAAATGATAGGTCTCAGGCACCTTTCATCAGAACAAGTTGAAAGCCAACATGATTAATGAACAATGTAACCAAACTCTATGGAAAATCTAGATATAATCTGCAGTTACTGTGATTACACATATGAGTGAGTAGTATACAAGAAACACATTGATACAAATACCTGGATTAGTCAGCTGGGATCCAGTAAATATTCTTTCTCCTTTTCCCTCCTTAAGACTAGAGAGATCTTGCACTGGACTTTTAAAATGAATGATTACAATATGAAACATCAAATTGTACTGTACAAAAAACACTTAGATCCAAGATACTAATTTCTGTTCAACATTCTGATTTCTGAAATATAGGACTAGCTTCTACCCTGTTTTACACCTGGTCATGAACTTAGAGGGAAATTTTAACCACCAGATCTTATATAAGAAAAATTTAACATAATTAAACTTTGGATGAATACAAAAGATTTGAAATGACATGCACCAGTCATGTATGAACTAGATAGGGTATGAATCTTGAAGTCCTTTTCACATGCAAAATTCCCATTTACTTCAATGGGAGTTACAAGTGTGCATAGACGGTGAGATCAGGTACTTGAAAGGAAATTCTGAACTACCTTATCAGATTTTGCAAAGCATTTAAGAACATACTTAAGTTCATTCCTATTCAGTAAAGCACTTAACCCTATGCTTATTGAGTTGGGGCCTAAGAGAACAGCTTTTCACAGATATACCAAGCTATTACTTTGAAGTTTGCAGTTAGAGGGCCTGAACCAAAACCTCTGAAGTCTCTCTTTTGATTTTAATAGACTTTGTATCAGGCCCATAAGGAATAAAAAAGTAAGATGCTTACTCCCCTGGAACACACATACACAAAAACAAGTGTTTAACCTGATGTTATCCTCAGCAAATGACATCTTGGAGAGCCCTGAAAAGTACAACTATATAAAGTGTGCCACCTTGAAGTCTCTTATAGCATAGCTATGAATAGGTGCAGATGCAAGTGACCTCTTACAGACAAGTTTATCATAGCAGCGTCTTGAAAGAAAAACAGGGAAAGAAATCTAGTCACTTTCCATTGCTGTGTGTGCTGCCTTCCAAGCCTCACATGGGTTGTTTTGCCCCCCCACTACTCACACTTTAAAATAAACATGCCAAATCAAAAGTGAGTACCCTTTATACCCTGTTTTCATGGTGTAACATTCAGGTGATTGCAGGCTCGTTTCTGCCTTTTTTCCTTCCTGGATTCAGTAATTAGAAAAACTGACATTGCATGACAACCTGTGAAGAGAGACCATGAAGAATCAAACATTTATATGTCAAAACTAAATGTACATGTTTTATAGAAATATTTGGAGATACTGTAGGTCCAAACTTATTCCTAGTGTAACTCCACTATCTGCAAAACCCTGTATCTCATACTAAGTATCATGGCTTTCCCATAAGTGACTGCTCTGTTGGGATGCCAAGAAGTGAAGCAGTGATCAAAATACCATTTCCCTCTTTGTATGCTCGCTCTGCAGGATGTATTTTCCGAACCTAATCAGATGAAGATAAACACCTTGTCATGTATTGTAAGTCTGGCTGAAGTTTTATTTTTGTACTTAGTATGTTGCCAACTCCTACTTGAGAAATGCATTTAATGTTTGCACTGGTGTAATAGCCGTACTGGTCCCAGGATACAAAGGGGAAAAGGCTGGGGAAGTGTGAACCCTTTGGGGTGCAATCCAGACCAGTGAGAGGTTGTCACTTCTTACCCTGAGTTCCTCACAATGCTTTGCTACTGCAGCTCTCTGCCTGGGACACTTACAGTCCGCAACAAGCATGCATGTCATCCTCTGTGTCTGTGTGCTATGCAGCGAGCCCTGCTTCACCAACTCTGACCCCAACTGCCTGGCTACAGCCCCATGCTGGCTTCTACCCGCTTGGGTTACAACCAGCAAGGTGACCCCAACACACTCCCAGTCCTGAATTTCCCCAAACTGTATGCCCTGACATGTCCAGTCATTTCCATTCAGAGAAATGAAGTTACTCACATTGTGCAGTAATGATCGTTCTTTGAGATATGTCTCCCTATGCGTACTCCACTGCTGGTCTGTCTGCATCCCTGCACTACTGATCGAAGAATTTCGGTAGCAGTGTCCGTTAGGCCCGCACATGCACTGTCCCTCCTCATGACCCACCATGAGGGCAGTCAGCGCGCACAGGCTAACTACCTTTAGTTCCTTCTCTACCACAGAGTCATTGACAAGAACTACGAAGTAGAGGGGATGAGAGTGGGTTGTGGAGCACTGTAGCAGGGCGGGGCACTCACCACCACGGCGCCTCTTGCTGGTCAGTCCAGGAATTAGCTCATCCAGTTCAGGAGCGCCCTCCTCTGGCCGGTTTCTCCCCTGCCCCTCTGCAGTCACTTTAACTCCACCAGTTCAAGCCCCACATCCCTCCCAGACCATGGTGCCCCTTACCTGGGGGTGCTGCCCCATGGCAGTGTCCCCACACTCTGGATCTTTCCTCCCGGGGAACCTCGACCCTCTACACTCACCTTGCCTCAGTGGCTACTGCCAGTAGTCATCTAGCCACTTTTTTCAGTGGCAAACTGCAGTCTGAAATGGTCCCTAATCACTGGCAAGGGGGTTGGACCTGCTTCCTTTTCTTGCCCTGGCTGCCTCCCAGCAGCCCAAGTGCCTCCTCCAGCCTTCACTCAGGTGGAGCTGCAAATAGTCCATCAGCCTAGGCTCTGGTTCAGAGCCAGGCAGTAAAGAAAGTCTCTCAACTCCACCTGCACTGAGGTGGGGCTGCAAGCAGCTAATGAGCCCAAGCTCTGGTTCAGAGCGGGGCAGGATACAAAGTCACCCAGATCCAACTTGCACTCAGGTCGGGCTGCAACAAAGTCAGTTAACTTAGGCTTTCCTTCAGCTAGCCTGAGGGATGGGGGAGACTGCCACCCACCACTAGGATGGCAGGGGGGATGCAGGCCCTCCCACTGCACTGCATCCTGGCCCAGGGCCCTCAGGGTGGCAGAGGGGTCTGCCACTGCATCAGCAGGGATCCAAGCCGCAACACGCTGTCTCACCCTCTGCCAACGATGCAGCCAGACAGCGGTCTACTACCCCTGGGACAATTCAACTCTCCCCTCTCCAAGGGTACTTGCTGGTCCAGTGAGGGTAGGGTAATCAGCGGGGGTCTCAGTTGCCAGCAGAAGCTCTGCTGGGGTTGAGCAAGTCATCTGTCTCCTGCGGGGTCGGGTTGTCCAAGGGTCCAGACCAGTTGTCTGCTTCCTGTAGGGCCGGGTCATCCAGGAGTCCGGACGGTCTGGGCCAGTCGTCTGCACTCTGTGAGCCTGCTGCCACCTCCCAGCGTGAGAGCTCAGGGGAGCATCTGTCCAGTGGCTGGGCCCCTACTGAGCTTCCAGGTCCCACCTTCATACTTCCGGCCCCGTCCCTTGACCTCTGAGAGTGGAACTAGGGGTAGGGCTCTGCCCACAAGGGGGTGGAGCCACCTTCTTCCTCTGAGTCTGGGGAGGGCCAGTCCACCTCACTACAAGCACCCACAGGGAAACGCTGAAGAATAATCATTGTCACTACACAAGTTGAGTAACATCTTCTTTTCTGAGTAGTATCCCTATGATTAGGGCCCTACAAATTTCATGGTCATAGGATTTTAAAAACCGTAAATTCATTATTTCAGCTATTTAAATTTGAAATTTCACAGTGTTGTAATTGTAGGGGTGCTGACCAAAAAAAGGAGTTGTGTGTTGGGGGGGTCGCAAAGTTACTGTGGGGGTTGTGGTACTGCTACCCTTACTTCTGCGCTGCTCCTGGTGGTGGTGCTGCCTTCAGAGCTGGGCAGTTGGAGAGTGGCGGCTTCTGGCCAGGATCCCAGCTCTGAAGGCAGAGCCGCCGCCAGCAGCAGCGCAGAAGTAAGGGGGACATGGTATGATATTGCCACGCCTACTTCCACACTGCCGCTGGCAGGTTGCTGCCTTCAGAGCTGGACACCTGGCCAACAGCTGCCGTTCTCTGGCCATCTAGCTCTGAAGGCAATGCAGAAGTAAGGGTGGTAATACCATGAACCCCCGGCAACTCTCTTTTGAGTCAGGACCCACAATTTGAGAAATTCTGTTCTCCCTCATGAAATCTGTATAGTATACGGTAAAAGCACACAAAAGACCAGATTTCATGGGAGGAGATCAGATTTCATGGTCCATGATGTGTTTTTCATGGTCATGAATTTGGTATGGGTGATTCACTGTAGGTGATTCCTGAGCTTTGGAGTTGGGTCCGTTACAGCTGACAGCATTGTGGAGTTAAAGATGGCATTATAGGTGGAGTCCCCAGTGATGGCACAGTGTTCTGTGGAAGTGTGGACTGATGCCCATGTCGCCACTCTACAGATCTGTGGGACAGGGACATTCTTGAAGGTGGTGAAGGATGAGGAGATCGACCTTGTGGAATGTGTATGAATAGTATCTGGAGGGCTCATACTGCTAACTTGGTAACGCTGTCTGATGTAGTTGGAGATCCACTTGGAGAGCCTTTGGGCTGATATTGCTGAATCTTTGGATCTTTCCACAATGGAGAGGAAAAGACTTGGCGACTTCCTGAAATCCTTTGTCCTATCCAAGTAGAAGGCTAGGGGTCTCTTGATAGCTAGAGTGTGTAATATAGCCTCCCTTGTCCCAATGAGGCTTGGGATAGAATATTGGAAGATTAATCAATTGGTTCATGTGAAACGGGGAAGTTATCTTTGGGATGAATTCTGGATGCATCCTGAGCGTAACCTTGTCTCAAAAGAATACTGTGTCAAGGAGATGTGCCATCAGAGTTGCTATTTCTCCTAGCCGAAGTAATCGCTATCAGGAAGGTTGTTTTCATTGAGAGGTATGTAAGCGAACAGATGGCCATAGGTTCAAAGGGGGGCCTGGTCAGATCTTTCAGTATCAGGTTTAGGTCCTACAAGGGATAGACAGTCAGGGTTGTGGGAAAAGATATACTATATCCCTGAGGCCTGGGCTACACTACGGAGTTAGGTTGAATTTAGCCGCGTTAGGTCAATTTAAAAATGACTGCGTCCACCCAACCAACCCTGTTCCGTCGACTTCAAGGACTCTTAAAATCGACTTCTGTACTCCTCCCCGGCAAGGGAAGTAGCACTAAAATTGACCTTGCTGGGTCGAATTTGGGGTAATGCAAATGTAAATTGATGGTATTGGCCTCCGGAAGCTATCCCAGAGTGCTCCATTGTGACCACTCTGGACAGTGCTTTGAACTCCGATGCACTAGCCAGGTACACAGGAAAAGCCCCAGGAACTTTTGAATTTCATATCCTGTTTGATCAGCATGGCGGCAGCACTGGTGACCATGCAGTCCACCCAGAATCGCAAATGAGCTCCAGCATGGACCAAAAGGGAGACACTGGAACTGATGGCTGTATGGGGAGCAGCATCTCTGCAGGTTGAACTCTGATCAAACAGAAGAAATGCAAATATATTTGCCAAAATCTCACAGGGCATGTTGGACAGGGGCTACAACAGGGACACACAGCAGTGCCATGTGAAAGTTAAGGAGCTCAGGCAAGCCTACCAAAAGACAAAGGAGGCAAATGGTTGCTCTGGGTCAGAGCCCCATACATGCCGCTTCTATGACCAGCTGCATGGCATTCTAGATGGGGACCCTACCACTATCCCACCACTGTCCGTCGACACCTGCAAGGGGGGAGTCTCACAATAGGGAGAAGGATTTTGCGGATGAGGAAAAGGAGGAGGAGGAGAATGTGCAGCAGGCAAGTGATGAATCTGTTCTCCCAGGCAGCCAGGAACTTTTCTTTACGTTGGAGCCAATGCCATCCCAAGGTGCGATCCCAGACCCTGAAGCTGGAGAAGGCACTTCTGGTGAGTGCACATTTGTAACTACAGTACAGGGTTTAAAAGCAATAGTGTTTAATGTTTGGTTTGCCCTGAAGACTTGGGATGCATTCGCAGACAGTACAGCTACTGGAAAGGTCTGTTCACATGTCTGGGGATGGAGCGGGAATCTTGCAGGGGTATCTCCATGAAGTTCTCCTGGAGGTACTCTGAAAGCCTTTGCAGAAGGTTTCTGGGGAGGGCTGCCTTATTTCATTCTCCACTGTAGGACACTTTACCATGCCAAGCCAGTAGCAAGTATTCTGGAATCAACGCAGTACAAAGCATGGCAATGAATGGTTCTGGGTTTTGGTCACATTCAAGCAACATTCGGTCTATATCTTTCTGTGTTAGCCTCAGCAGAGTGATAACGATCATGGTCACCTGATTGAAATAGGGGAATTTTTGTAAGGGAACAATAAAAGGTCCCCGTTCATGCTGGTCTGTTTGAGCTTGGCTAAAAGAGATTATCCCAGAGAATAGCCACGCGGCGGGTGGGAGGAGAGACGGGATCATCCCAGAGAATAGCTATGCAGTGGGGTGGGGGTAGGTGTGTGCTGCACATCCACCCAAAAACCATAGCCCCTCCTTTTAAATGTGAAGCCCAACCCATTGCTTGCTCTGGGAAAGGAGGGTGCTGCAGCTTTAAACATTCCAATGTTATGAAGGCATTAGAAGCCAAACCTGCGTACCCTTTGGCTTACCATGGCTGCCTGGAAACCAAATTCTGTTGCCCAGCCATGTGTGATGTGTCACCATACTGGCAGGTGCTCAATATAAAAGGCAAAATGCGACCTTGTATCTAAAGCACATGTGCTGTCTGCTGTGAATTGCTTCATTCACTGTGAAAGAGTCTCCCTTTTGTTCTCAGAAATGTATCATCTTAAATTCTACTCTCCCTTTTTATCTCCCCCAGGTGCAAATGTTTCTACTCTCCCCCTATCATCTCCGTCCCTGAGGTTATCGCAGATATAGAAGGGGAAAAAAACTTACTCGCGATAACATGTTTTCCGAGCTGATGCAGTCCTCCCGTACCGATTGGGTGCAGCTTAATGCATGGAGGCATTCAGTGGTAAAGGCCAGGAAAGAATCAAGTAAGCGCGAAGAGCGGAGGCAGGACAGGATGCTGAGGCTAATGGGGGAGCAAACGGACATGATGATGCATCTGTTGGAGCTGCAGGAAAGCCAACAAGAGCACAACACAACTTATTAACTTAATTGGGGTAAATACACCCTTCCATACAAACATAGCTCTGATATATGTTTACTACATTATATAAAAACATAAAACATTTATTGATAATAGGATATAGGTTAAGTGATGCCAAGTAAAGAAATAAAATCAGAGGCTGTTACAAACAAATAAAGGAAAAACACACAAAACAGTCTAGCAAAGTACAGGCTTTTTCATGATGGCTTTTCTCACCCAGTCTTCCAGCAAAATGGCTGATCCTCCACCCTTGTCAGGATCTCCTCCAGAAGCCCAAAGCGCTGGTGTCATAAACAGATAGTTAAGGGTTAATGTCGCTTTTACCTGTAAAGGGTTAACAAACAGGGAACCAAACACCTGACCAGGGGACCAATCAGGAGACAAGATACTTTCAAATCTCGGTGGAGGGAAGCCTTTGTTTGTGTTTTTTGGGTTTTGCTTTGTTCTCTCTGGGCTCTGAGAGTGACCACACGTACCTTCAGGCTCTCTAATCTTCTATTCCAATTTTGTGAGTACAAAGGTAGAAAGGCGGTGTAGTCTTTTTATTTGTTTTCCTTTATTTGCAAATGTGTAGTTTGCTGGAAGTATTTTAAATTGTATTTTGCTGGGGGGGAGGCTTCTTTCTAGTTTCTATAAGCTGACAGACCCTGTAACTTTTTACCATCTAAATTGCAGAGATAAACTTTTACCTTTTTTCTTTCTTTTATTAAAAGCTTTGCTTTAAGACCTGTCTGATTTTTTTTCTCCTAATTAAGGCTCAAAGGAACTGAGTCTGTACACACCAGGGAATTGGTGGGGAGAAGGGAAAGAGAGCAGAGGGGAGAAGGGAAAAGTGAATTTCCTCTTTGATTTAGATTCACGGAGTTTGAATCTGGATTGCCTCTGGGTGAAGGGAAAAGAGGAGAGGGGAAGGTATCATTCCTCTCTGTGTGGTGATTCAAGGAGTTTGAATTAGGGTGATCTCCTAGTGCACCCAGGGTGGAAAGGAGCTGGGAGGAAGAAAAGAGGGGGAAGGGAAATGGTTTATTCCCTTTTGTTGTGAGACTCAAGAAATTTGGGTCTTGGGGTCCCCAGGGAAGGTTTTGGGGGAGACCGGAGTTTATCAGGCACTCAACTCTAAGTCCTGATTGGTGGCAGTGCTACAGGATCTAAGCTGGTAATTAAGCTTAGGGGAATTCATGCTAGTACCCATATTTTGGACACTAAGGTGCAGAACTGGGAGTTATATTATGACATGGTGAGCAGCGATGGGATAAGAATCCAAAAGCCAGAAAGATTATTATTTTTCTTTTTTCTCTGGTAGCTGCTTATAAGCAGAGAAAAACGTGTTTTTAAAAGCAAGTCCGCAGGGTTTTTTTTTCTTTCTCTCTTCCTTCTGAGTACACTGAAGGCAGAGAGATTAAGGTTTAACAAGGGTCTTTTGTTAAACAAAGCAGGCTTAAGTGAGCAGCAACAAACTCCAGCAGAACATATTTGCAAATTAAAAGTTTTTTATTCCTTTTTACCTTACCGTGAGTAGCTAGGGGAAAAAGTAGAAAGACTCTGTTGCTTAGCAACAGAGAAAGCAGCAGAGGAACAGCAGTTCAGGCAGTAAAACACCAGAGGGCGCCCCAACACAAAAAAGCAGGAAACCTGACGTCCAGGGCAAGACTGGATGCAGAGGCACAAATCAGAGACGCAGACCACAGGCGAGACATGGAAAAAAACTAGAAGAGATGGAGCTAAGAGAAAGAGAAAGAGAGGCTGCCCACAGGAGAGAGTTGGAACTCCTGAGGGAAGCCCACCAGCAGGCCCTGGCATTAGAACAGGCTAAGCAACAGAACACAGCCAATCCTAACAACACTTCACCAGTTGTTGTTCCACATCCCAAAAAATGTCCCACCTACAAGGCAGGTGATGACACTGTAGCCTTCTTAGAAAATTTTGATAGGATCTGCCATGGATACAGCATCTCTGAAAACCAGTACATGATAGAGCTGAGGCCACTGCTCAGTGGACCCTTAGCAGAGGTGGCGGCTGAAATGCCTAAGGAGAACATGAATGATTATAAACTTTTTCAAACCAAGGCCAGATACAGAATGGGGATAACACCTGAACATGCCTGTTGGTGGTTTAGAACCCCAAAATGGAACCCAGATGTGTCATTCCCCCGACACGCCTACCACATTGCAAAGAATTATGAGGCCTGGATATCAGGAACAAAGGTTAACAATACGGACGAGCTGCACCTCCTGATACAAATGGAGCAGTTCTTAGATGGTGTTCCTGAGGAAATAGAGAGGTACATCCAAGATGGGAAACCCAAAATGATAACCGAGGCGGGGAAGATTGAAGCCAAATGGATGGAAGAGGCAGAAAAGAAAAAAACTACTGTCAAGGGGAGCCACTACCCCAGGGGGAACACCGACAATAAACCCTATAACCGAGGGCAGCACAAGACCCCACCTACTACCCAAGGAAAGCCACAGATGCCCTATTCTCCCACCTCACCAGTCTCCAGTAACCCACTCTGCCCACTGACCAGTCAGCTGGGCGATGCTTTAAATGTAATGAACTGGGACATATAAAGGCCAACTGCCCAAAGAACCCCAACCGAGTGCAGTTCATTACACCACCATCACACCAAAGATCCCCAGGCCCAGATGCCTCTCAAATACCCTTGGAGCGAAGGGAAATTTTGAGAGTGGGCGGAAAAAAGGTTACTGCGTGGAGAGACCCGGGGGCACAAATGTCAGCTATCCACCAATCCTTGGTGGACCCCAAATTCATCAACCCAAAGGCCCAAGTGACAATTTACCCCTTCATGTCACAAGCTGTAGACTTGCCTACAGCTAAACTGCCTGTCCAATACAAAGGCTGGTCAGGAATGTGGACTTTTGCAGTCTATGACAATTATCCCATCCCCATGCTACTGGGGGAAGATTTGGCCAACCAGGTAAAGCGGGCCAAGAGGGTGGGAATGGTTACACGCAGTCAAGCCAGGCAAGCTTCCCGACCCATCCCTGTTCCTGAGCCATCCACAGAGACCCCGTCTGTGTTACCAGAGACCCAGACCGAGGTAGTGGACCCAAATCCCCTACCAACGACTGAAACAACCACAGTGCCTCCAGTCCCAGACCAGGAACTGGAAAAGCAACCAGCACCAGAACCGTTGCCAGCACTGACACCAGCACTTGCAAACCCATCTTCAACCCCAACGCCAGAGGGCGCCAGTGAGCCTAAACTGGCTGAAGCAGCAGACAACCACACCCAAGAGGCTCAGCCAGAGACTGAAATACCAGCTGGTGCACCAGTGGAGAGCGGCTCACCAGCAATGAAAACAACTCCATCACCTACATCACTTCCAGAAGGACCAAGCCCAAGTCCACAGTCTAAGGAAGAACTGGTGTCTCCAGCTTCAAGAGAACAGTTCCAGACTGAGCAGGAAGCAGATGACAGCCTTCAGAAAGCTTGGGCGGCGGCACGGAGCACCCCACCGCCTCTCAGCTCTTCTAATCAATCCCGGTTTGTTGTAGAACAAGGACTTTTATACAAGGAGACTCTTTCTGGTGGACACCAGGAAGACTGGCAGCTGAAAAAACACTTGGTGGTTCCAGCTAAGTACCGGGAAAAGCTCTTAAGCTTAGCCCATGATCATCCTAGTGGCTATGCTGGGGTGAACAGAACCAAAGACCGGTTGGGGAAGTCCTTCCACTGGGAGGGGATGGGCAAGGACGTTGCCAAGTATGTCCGGTCTTGTGAGGTGTGCCAAAAAGTGGGGAAGCCCCAAGACCAGGTCAAGGCCCCTCTCCAGCCACACCCCATAATTGAGGTCCCATTTCAGCAAGTAGCTGTGGATATTCTGGGTCCTTTCCCAAAAAAGACACCCAGAGGAAAGCAGTACATACTGACTGTCGTGGACTTTGCTACCTGATGGCCGGAAGCAGTAGCTCTAGGAAACACCAGGGCTAAAGCTGTGTGCCTGGCCCTAACAGACATTTTTGCCAGGGTAGATTGGCCCTCCGACATCCTTACAGATTCAGGATCTAATTTCCTGGCAGGAACCATGACAGAACTGTGGGAAACTCATTGGGCGAATCACTTGGCTGCCACCCCTTACCACCATCAAACCAATGGCCTGGTCGAAAGGTTTAATGGAACTTTGAGGGCCATGATACGTAAATTCGTCAATGAACACTCCAATGACTGGGACCTAGTGTTGCAGCAGTTGCTTTTTGCCTACAGGGCTGTACCACATCCCAGTTTAGGGTTTTCACCGTTTAACTTGTGCATGGTCACGAGGTTAAGGAGCCATTACAGTTGGTGAAGCAGCAATGGGAGGGGTTTACGCCTTCTCCAGGGACTAACATTCTGGACTTTGTAAGCAACCTACAAAACACCCTCCCACACTCTTTAGCCCTTGCTAAAGAAAACCTAAAGGATGCTCAAAAAGAACAAAAGGCCTGGTATGATAAACATACAAGACAGCGTTCCTTCAAGGTAGGAGACCAGGTTATGGTCTTGAAGGAGCAACAGGCCTATAAAATGGAAGCATCATGGGAAGGGCCATTCACGGTCCAAAAGCGCCTGGGAGCTGTTAACTACCTCATAGCATTTCCCAATTCCTCCCTAAAGCCCAGAGTGTACCATGTTAATTCTCTCAATCCCTTTTATTCCAGAGACTTACACGTTTGCCAGTTTACAGTCCAGGGAGGAGATGACACTGAGTGGCCTGAAGGTGTCTACTACGAAGGAAAAACTGACGGTGGCGTGGAAGAGGTGAACCTCTCCACCACCCTGGAATGTTTGCAGCAGCAACAAATCAAGGAGCTGTGCACTAGCTTTGCCCCATTGTTCTCAGCCACCCCAGGACGAACTGAACGGGCATACCACTCCATTGACACAGATAATGCTCACCCAATTAGAACCCCACCCTACCGAGTGTCTCCTCATGCCCAAGCTGCGATAGAATGGGAGATCCAGAACATGCTACAGATGGGTATAATACGCTCATCTACCAGTGCATGGGCATCTCCAGTGGATCTGGTACCCAAGCCAGATGGGGAAATACGCTTTTGCGTGGACTACCGTAAGCTAAATGCGGTAACTCGTCCAGACAACTACCCAATGCCACGCACCGATGAGCTATTGGAGAAGTTGAGACGTGCCTAATTCATCTCTACAATAGACTTAACCAAGGGGTACTGGCAAGTACCGCTAGACGAACCTGCCAAGGAAAGGTCAGCATTCATCACCCATGCGGGGGTGTATGAATTTAATGTGCTTTCTTTCGGGCTGCGAAATGCACCCGCCACCTTCCAAAGACTGGTAGATGGTCTACTAGCAGGACTGGGAGAATATACAGTTGCCTACCTCAATGATGTGGCCATTTTTTCTGACTCCCAGCCTGAACACCTAGAACACCTGGAAAAAGTCTTTGAGCGCATCAGGCAGGCAGGACTAACTGTTAAGGCCAAAAAGTGTCAAATAGGCCAAAACAGAGTGACTTATCTGAGACACCAGGTGGGTCGAGGAACCATAAACCCCCTACAGGCCAAGGTGGATGCTATCCAAAAGTGGCCTGTCCCAAAGTCCAAGAAACAGGTCCAATCCTTCTTAGGCTTGGCCGGGTATTACAGGCGATTTGTACCACACTACAGCCAAATTGCTGCCCCACTGACTGACCTAACCAAAAAGACCCAGCACAATGCAGTCAAGTGGACTAATGAGTGTCAAAAAGCCTTTACCCAACTTAAGGCAATGCTCATGTCTGACCCTGTGCTAAGGGCCCCGGACTTTGACAAACCATTCCTAGTAACCACAGATGCATCTGAGCATAGTATAGGAGCAGTTCTTGTGCAGGAAGGACTGGATCACAACTTCCATCCTGTCGTGTTTCTCAGCAAGAAACTGTCTGAGAGGGAAAGTCACTGGTCAGTCAGTGAAAAGGAATGCTACGCCATTGTGTACACCCTGGGAAAGCTACGCTCATACGTTTGGGGATGGCAATTCCAGCTACAAACAGACCATGCTGCGCTAAAGTGGCTTCATACTGCCAAGGGGAACAACAAAAAACTGCTTTGATGGAGTTTAGCTCTCCAAGATTTTGATTTTGAAATTCAAAACATTTCAGGAGCTTCTAACAAAGTAGCTGATGCACTCTCTCATGAAAGTTTCCCAGAATCCACTGGTTAAAATTAGTCCTTCAAATGTAGAAAGTCTTGTAGTTTACATACTTAGTAGTATATGTAAAGGTGCATGTGTTGTATTAATCTGTTTATTCTAAAGTTCTGGGAAGAATCACCGCCAGTGAGGTTCCCCACTGTCTGCGATTTGGGGGGCGTGTCATAAACAGATAGTTAAGGGTTAATGTCTCTCTTACCTGTAAAGGGTTAACAAACAGGGAACCAAACACCTGACCAGGGGACCAATCAGGAGACAAGATACTTTCAAATCTCGGTGGAGGGAAGCCTTTGTTTGTGTTTTTTGGGTTTTGCTTTGTTCTCTCTGGGCTCTGAGAGTGACCACACGGACCTACAGGCTCTCTAATCTTCTATTCCAATTTTGTGAGTACAAAGGTAGAAAGGTGATATAGTCTTTTTATTTGTTTTCCTTTATTTGCAAATGTGTAGTTTGCTGGAAGTATTTTAAATTGTATTTTCTGGGGGAGAGGCTTCTTTCTAGTTTCTATAAGCTGACAGACCCTGTAACTTTTTACCATCTAAATTGCAGAGATAAACTTATACCTTTTTTCTTTCTTTTATTAAAAGCTTTGCTTTAAGACCTGTCTGATTTTTTTCTCCTAATTAAGGCTCAAAGGAACTGAGTCTGTACACACCAGGGAATTGGTGGGGAGAAGGGAAAGAGAGCAGGGGGGAGAAGGGAAAAGTGAATTTCCTCTTTGTTTTAGATTCACGGAGTTTGAATCTGGATTGCCTCTGGGTGAAGAGAAAAGAGGAGGGGGGAAGCTATCATTCCTCTCTGTGTGGTTGTCATAAACAGATAGCTAAGGGTTAATGTCTCTTTCACCTGAAGCACCTGACCAGAGGACCATTCAGGAAACCAGATTTTTTCAACTTTGGGTGGAGGGAATTTTGTGTCTGAGGTCTTTGTTTTTCTGTCTGCCTGCTTTCTCTGAGCTTTGGAGAAGTAGTCTCTGCTTTCTAATCTTCTGTTTCTAAGTGTAAGGACAAAGAAATCAGATAGTAAGTTATATGGTTTCTTTTCTTTGGTATTTGCATGAATATAAGTGCTGGAGTGCTTTGATTTGTATTCTTTTTGAATAAGGCTGTTTATTCGTATTTCTTTTAAGCAATCAACCCTGTATTTTGTCACCTTAATACAGAGAGACCAATTGTATGTATTTGTCTTTCTTTTTTATATAAAGCTTTCTTTTAAGACCTGTTGAAGTTTTTCTTTACTTCAGGGAAATTGAGTCTGTACTCACCAAGGAATTGGTGGGAGGAAGAAATCAGGGGGAGATCTGTGTGTGTTGGATTTGCTAGCCTGATTTTGCATTCCCTCTGGGTGAAGAGGAAAGTACTTTTGTTTCCAGGACTGGGAACGGAGAGGGGGAGTCACTCTGTTTGGATTCACAGAGCTTGTGTCTGTGTATCTCTCCAGGAGCACCTGGAGGGGGAAAGGGAAAAAGGATTATTTCCCTTTGTTGTGAGACTCAAGGGATTTCGGTCTTGGGGTCCCCAGGGAAGGTTTTTCAGGGGGACCAGAGTGCCCCAAAACACTCTAATTTTTTGGGTGGTGGCAGCAAGTACCAGGTCCAAGCTGGTAACTAAGCTTGGAGGTTTTCATGCTAACCCCCATATTTTGGACGCTAAGGTCCAAATCTGGGACTAAAGTTATGACAGTGGTGATTCAAGGAGTTTGAATCACGGTGATCTCCTAGTGTACCCAGGGTGGAAAGGAGCTGGGAGGAAGAAAGGAGGGGGAATGCAAATGGTTTATTCCCCTTTGTTGTGAGACTCAAGGAATTTGGGTCTTGGGGTCCCCAGGGAAGGTTTTGGGGGAGACCAGAGTTTTTCAGGCACTCTACTCTAAGTCCTGATTGGTGGCAGCACTACGGGATCTAAGCTGGTAATTAAGCTTAGGGGAATTCATGCTAGTACCCATATTTTGGACGCTAAGGTTCAGAATTGGGAGTTATATTATGACAGCTGGTTCCTTGTTTTCTTAGGTGAAAGAGAGAACTTGGGGTATTCTGCCCCTTTCTTTTATAAATGTGCAAACCTTTGATTCTTCTGAAGGTTGCCCCTCAAAGTAAAGTTAATTCAAGCTGTGAGGGAGGTAACCTGGAGTCTGGTGATGAAGGAAACTCTACACTCTTTCTTCCCCTGCTGGTGTTTGCTAAACAGCAAATCGTTCTGTTTCCTGCAATTCCACCTCTCACCCTCCTTGTTAGTTTGATGGCCCTATTTACTGTTTATATATAAATTAAGGTAAACCTACATTCTTTTGTTTAGGATAGACCTGTTTAACAAATCCCTCTGACATGCCTGGTTTAAACACACTTTACTCATAATTACAACATAGATCCATAATTCTTAACACACACCAGATACATACTTCATACAAGAATATTAATGATCAGTGAGTTTAGTTTTTCCAGTGATACCACACAAGGCATATTTTGTTCAAAGATTATTACAATAGCATGTTGGGTGTGAATATAATAGGTGTGTTTAGGGTCACACTTCCCGCCTCATTTCAGGCCCTGGGGATTATAAGGCAGACAGTGACAACCCCTCACTAGTCCGAACTGCATCCCAGAATGTTGGCAGGGAGATATCTTTTACTGGACCAGCTTGTTTGTGGAAGAGAGAAACAATGTCATGAGAGGAAATAGATTGTCAACTGACCTACTACTTTCCATAAGTTGCTATATCAAGATCAGTTTTTCCCCCTGGAGGCGATAGATGTTGCGCTAAGGCAGGGGTTGGCAACCTATGGCACACGTGCCGAAGACGGCACGCGAGCCAATTTTTAACTGCACCCTGCTGCCTGCCGGAGTCCCGAGGACACACAGCCAGTGAGGAGCAGGCCCGCGCCCCCCGAGAGAGGAGCCGCCTCAGCGGCCTGCCCCTGGGCTCCCACGTCCCCTCACCCGGCGAGGAGCCCTGCCTGGGGGCGCAGAGGGGCCTGCTCACCTGGGCCGCCTTGGTACAGCTGGCCATGGCGGATTGGCGGCGGGACCTGCTCCCGACTCCCGGCGGCAGTATGCGGGGCCGGTGGAGGCGGGAGAAGCTGGCGGCGGCAGCTGCTGAGCATCCCGGGGAGGAGGTGCCCAGCAGCGGCCAGGGCCCGGTACCTACTGTTTGAGAGTTGGGAGGAGCGGAGAGCCCGGCGGCGCTCAGCATGTAGCAGGTGTTGGCGAGCAGGAATCGGTGGTGGGCAGAGAGCCCTGGGGTGAGGAGCTCGCATACCGTGGGGTCATGCGCCGTCTGGAACGGCTCCTCCAGACAGTCAGAGGGGACTCTCTCGCCGGGGGGCGCTAGTTGCGCTCGTGCCGTGCGCCACGGGGCCCCGAGTGGGTGAGCTGGCTGGGGGCCGCAGGAATAGTGGGGGGAGGCTCTGCCCTGACTCTCCCCCCCGCGACACACACACACCCAGCCTTTTCCCCTGAGCCCCCTGCCCACACGCAGCCCTGAGCCACACACCTCCCAGGCCCCTGCCCTGAGCCCTGTACCCCCCCCCTCACTTATCCCTCTGCTTGACTCCTTCACCCCCCCTCCACAACCCCAGCCCTGACTCTGGCACCTGCACACATACCCAGCGCCCCTCTGCCCTGACACCTGCACCCCCCTCACATACCCTCAGCCCTGACTCTTGCACCCCCCTCACATACCCAGCTCCCCAACCCTCCATGCATCCCTCACATGGGAGCTCTTGCACCTCCCCACCACATTCCCACTTGCACCCCTCGCACCAGATGGGAGCTACCCAAATAAGTGCCCCACACCCAAACCTCCTCCCCCAACCCTGAGCCCCCTCTCTCATTCTAGTTCCTGGCCAGACCCTTCACCCCCAGCCCTGTGCTCAGTGCACTCAGCTCAGTGGAGAGAGAGGAAGAGAATGGGCCAGAACCAGGGAGAAGGTAGGTACCCGCTGTATGTGGACAGGGCCAGAACCCCAGACTGGCAGTGGGCTGAGAGGGTCTGGCAGCCAGGATCCCGGCTGGCAGGAGCCGGCGGATGGAACCCCTGAGCAGCAGTGGGCCGAGCCGCTCAGCCCACTGCCGGTCTGGGGTCCCGGCTGCTGGCCCCGCACAGCCCACTGCCAGTCTGGGGTACTGGCTGCCGGACCCTTGCCAGCTGAGGTCCTGGCCGCAGGCCCCACTCAGCCCGCTGCTGGCCCAGGTGAACAAAACCCCAGACCAGCAGCGGCCGGAGCAGGCCGGCGGCGTAAGATCAACAATTTAATTTAATTTTAAAAGAAGCTTCTTAAACATGTTGAAAACCTCGTTTATTTTACAATACAACAATAGTTTAGTTATATAATAGACTTATAGAGAGAGACTTTCTAAAAAACATTAAAATGTATTACCGGCAGGCAAAACCTTAAATTAGAGTGAATAAATGAAGACTTGGCACACCACTTCTGAAAGGTTGCTGACCCCTATGCTAAGGAAACACTTGTGTCAGGAAGTTGTGGTCCGTTGCTCTACCAAGGCCACACTAAGCCGAATTCAGAAGCAAGTCTACGTGAATTTAGAGAAGTATAAGCTGGTGTAACCAACACCTTCTTCCTGCCCACTCTGAATGTCAGGTATACCAACTTAGACTCTTAAGAGTCAAATTTCTGTGCTGTTACACTGGCATAAGTCATTTAATTGGAATTACTAAGGATTGACTCTGGTATAGCTCTGAGCAGAGTTTGTCCCTTAGATTCACACCCATTTGCCAGCATAATCAAACTTACACATCCCCTTAATTTGGTCCACTGAGTTTCCAAATCCTGATCCTATGGAAGTCAATAGAAAAACTAATTGACTTCAATAGTCAGGATTTCAACCAATGAGTCTATCTATATTGGTTTAACTCAAAAGTCAAGGAACTGGAGGACAAGGATGTAACAGGAAAAGTACCTAATAGAGGGATGTTAAGAAGGATGCAAGTTAACATGGGAAGTGGTCTATTTTAACCTATAATTTATGATTCCCTCTTGTAAAATGCTTTTTGTGTTACAGGTAGAATTATACCACATTACAGGTGACTTACACTGTGGTTCACAGACTTGCTTCTGAATTTGCCTCATCATATTAGTAATAATCTCTAACATTTGGACAGGACAGTTAAAAGTTGGTCAAGTTTTTGGCTATATTGACAGTTATTAAATTAGCGAGTTTCTTCCATAGAAAGCTTAGGAGACATTTTAAAGAATAAGGAATCAATCATTAGTAATTCTTTTGGTATTCATTATGCTATTAGTCACAAAGCTCACTCACGCATTTCCAATTTCTATATAATCATTTCAGGGTGAATGGTATTTTTTTCCCTTCCCAATAATTTTCCCTTGGCATCACACTGCATACCCTTCCTTTTGCTGCCTGCCAGGAAAGTGTGGGATTTTTTTTTTTTTTTAACGCACAAGTGACAGGTTTTACTGTTTTTTCATGAAGAGATTATTTTTAATTTAAATGTTTATTCACAAAGTTGGTGCACCTCCATATTTCAATGTGATCAGCATACATGATGCAACTGTGGTGAATGAATGACTAAGTTGTTTATGTCCTCTGGGATGAGAAAGTCACAAGAAAAGTTG